>NC_054372.1:115593951-116193951 GCF_017654675.1 Xenopus laevis | reverse complement strand
CAACATCATATGGTTTGTACATATACTGATTTGGACAATATTTCAATAAACATGCATATGTCAAAGGAAAAAAAAGCAGTGTTCTATTACAGCAGTAAAGCATACCGTATATCCTAAAAACATAGAAACAGAAGAGAAAAATAAAGGCATAAAGTAAAAAAAAAAATAAAAAGGAAAAAAAAAGGAAAATGAACTAAATCACATTTTTTTAAACCTCTGTGAAGTGTCTGGTTGTAGAAGTTTGGTTCTACTTCCCTGTGTTTAAAGAGATAGTATGTGAGAGGGAAGAGTCCCTCTAAACCTATAACCTATCCAAAGTTACCACACTTTTTGTAAAATGGGGAATTACGGTAGTCTAAGGTAATGCTGATCAACTTTTGATTTACAAATATCCGTTCAATTTTAGGTTTCAGAAAGTTATAGTTTATGGAAAGAGATTTCCAAGATCTTGCTAGGACTTGTCTAGCAGCTAAAAACATAAAAATATGTGATTGAACTTTCTTGGTGTCCTTGTTGCATTTTGTGACGGTGCTCCCATTAACGCCTCATATGTATTTTTCTAAAAAATTACATTCAATACTGCAAATATCAAGTTATACACCCGTATCCAGTATGTAGATGCTTTTGGGCAACTCCACCATATATGAGCCATAGTTCCTGGTGTGGAACATCCTCAGTCTATAGCAACTATTTCTAAGGTCTGGGAACATAAGTGCTAATCTACTAGGTGTAAAGTACCAATGAAAAAGGACTTCATAGCCAGATTCAAGTAATATTCTCCCCCATTCTTTATCTGTTAAAGTTCTCCCCAATTCTTTCTCCCATGACTGAACATAGCGTAAGTCCAGTAGCGGTTTAGGGGAGTTAATATTTCAGTATAAAAGTATAAAATCTATACATCATTTATCAAAAAAAGGTCTGGTCTGTGGTGTTCAGAGTACGTTGTTGCCAACAACATGTAAAAAAATGTAGCAGTTGGTATGCTCGGACTTAATCTGTTTCTGGAAGAAAATAAGCTTCTTGTAAGTAGTCTAGAGTAGCTGGACCTCTTACAGTGAGTACGTTTCACACCCGTATAAGATTCTGGTCACTTCACCATTGAAATAGACACCTGGAGCCTGAAGCCCTGGGGTAAATTGGGGGTTATGGAAAAACGGAGTTACTGGTGTGTGTGAAAATACAATGTGTAAAGTTGTGCGTTAGTATCCCAGACTCTAAGGGAGTGCCACAGGATAGGGCTAGCAAAAAATGTCTATATTTTGCTTGTGTCCAGAACAAGGAGTCTGCTGTATATGGGGCAACAAACCAATTATCAAAAGTTGTCCATAAAGGAGTGTTTGCTTGAGCATGCATGGTGGGGAGATTCACCAACTGGTAATACCTCCAAGGGATGGCATTCTTTTACACTGTTTGCTATTCATTTGGAGCAAAATTATTTGCATGTGGGCATGGAGCATTAAGGGAACTCTGAACTGTACAGAAGTGGTCAAGGGCAAGGGAAAAGGTATAAGAGCCTTTAATTGCACTCTCTACCTCATTCATAATAGTCAGTATGATAGCTTAGGTGTACTAGGTCAACTAACAATGAGGGTGTAAATTAGCATTGTGCAAATATTTTCTGTATGGATTTTTAATGAGAAATAAAATCAAACAATGCTGCTGTCCTTAAAAGTCCCACCGTACTGTCTGATCAATTAGATCTCAGTATTTTACAGAGTACAGCCAAGCAAATTGTTGACCAGCACCTGACCCATCACTATCCGGACCCAACCCGGCCCACGGTTCAACATCTATTTATATACCAGTGCCCACCCCGCCCTTGTCTCTGACGAAGGGGGGCCCCTGCGAGCATCTATAAATCCTATATGTCTGACATACATTTACCCAAAAAAGCACAACCAGGGGCATAACTATAGAGGCAGCAGACCCAGAGGTTGCAGGGGGGCCCAAGAGGCATAAGGGCCCCATAAGCGCTAATAAATATAGAGTTTCAAGAAACATTAGTAAAACAAGTCAACCTATAAACATTTTGGGGGCCTGAAAAAGAAATTGCTGTGGGGCCCAGTGACATCTAGTTACTCCACTGAGCACAATCCTATCATCTTACTAAGCAGATTGTGGCATTCCATAGTATAAGTGTAATTTTGAAAAGGACAAAACATGTACCTTGTTATTTTCAAAGATGATTTCAGTCTGCTATCTGTTTACAGCAAAATGTATAAATGTTTTTTTTGTTTTTTTTTTAAAGTTACTATTTTTGAGTCTATAAATTGGGACTGTCCAGGAAAATAACACGTATGTTTCTCCCTATTCTGCTACTGCAAGAAATCTAGCACTGATTTTCTTCCTTGTGGTGCTACATGAGTCCTGTGTCTCTGCTACAGAGGAGAGCAGGTACGTGATAATTTAGTGTGCCTCCACCCAAGGTCAGCATAGACTGGGCTGTGATACCCCTGGGAATTCTCCTGCAATGTCCTGAGAAGGACTCCCTCCGGATTTCTGTGCCCTGAGAAGAGCACACTTTGCTCTTCAGAACCTTGGGAAGGAACTCCTTTCCTTTCGCACCCTAAATAGAGCTTGGTTTTCTGCCACTGGGGTGCCCTACTAACTTTACACACACAGTAATATCTGGGACCTTGCAGCACATTTCTTGGATGGGAACTCCTCCCCCTTCTTGCACAGAACAACACAAAGGAGAGACAATTATACATAGCTCTCCTACATACGGTAGCTTCAAACTAGTAGTACTAGTAGTAAATAAGCATACACACGTGTATATTGAGGGGGTAAATGGGCATTTGGCAACTGAGGGTACAAGCCATTACTCAAAAAATGTTTTTGCTTGAGTCACGTTGTGCCACTGCTACAGTTCCATATTTGAAAGTGCAGATACCAGCCATAAAATAGCATTCCTCCATAAAATTCCATTTAGACAACAACATTGTATGTTTTGTCACCCCAAAATATCCTGCCATTGCTGAGCATTGAAATTGCAGTGGGTAAGCCAGTCAAATTTTAATAGAGGAAAAATGTTTGCCAATGTATTTTTGTGTGATTATGCCATCTTACTGAGTTACCTGCAGCAATTTCAATGTTTGCCATGGCAGGGTATTTTCTGTCATTTCCCTTACATAGTTACATAGTTACATAGTTAAATTGGGTTGAAAAAAGACAAAGTCCATCAAGTTCAACCCCTCCAAATGAAAACCCAGCATCCATACATACACCCCTCCCTACTTTTAATTAAATTCTATATACCCATACCTATACTAACTATAGAGCTTAGTATCACATTAGCCTTTGATATTATGTCTGTCCAAAAAATCATCCAAGCCATTCTTAAAGGCATTAACTGAATCAGCCATCACAACATCACCCGGCAGTGCATTCCACAACCTCACTGTCCTGACTGTGAAGAACCCCCTACGTTGCTTCAAATGAAAGTTCTTTTCTTCTAGTCTAAAGGGGTGGCCTCTGGTACGGTGATCCTCTTTATGGGTAAAAAGGTCCCCTGCCATTTGTCTATAGTGTAGTGCTTGTTTTTCAGAAGAATATCACGGTCACATTTAAGATCAGGTGCTGTTTATCTTTTAACTCCAGACATCTCAAAGATCTCATGCTGACTAATTTGCTGGCACATTGCCTACATTCCAGTTCTGCCTTGCAGGCTTATGTGAGCTGGTGCTGCTAGAGGATTTACTACTCAGACACAATTACCTTCTTCAATAAATTCAGATCCATTGCTAGCAAATATAAAAAACTTTATATCATTCTGAAGTGCCAGTTTGCAACAAAACTGCCTCTGACCCAATATTATATTAAAAGTGTTTTCCCAGAATTCTTTAGCTTATGATAAAACAACATTATTACAAATGATGTGCATTTTCTGTAGAAGCAATGCAATAATTTATACAACTCTTATATTTGCAGACAACTGTGACCTTAATGTGATCTTGTACTTAAAGTATTAAACAGGGGAGGCCTGGGCATGAGTATGACAAACATGTGAGACCTTGCTGGAAAGGAAAGGGTGAAGACCATTATGTATATCACTGCATCGTTAGCAATGATAATGCATGTATGCTTATATATTTTATAATATATAATTAGCCAGGAATATTCAGTAATTAAATGGTGCTTAATAATTTCATTAGGTATAATTGGTGCTTGGTTAGTGATGTAATTTCTGTCACATTATTGAAACTTCGGTACTATAATACTTGCTGTTATAAAATATGAGGATATTAGAAGTCACTTCAGAGTTTCATAATTTGTATAAAAGCACTTGTTCTTCTGCATCATACCTTTATATGGTCATAGAACTCCTCCTGACCTATAGTATCCTTATTTCTGGCAATAAAGGGGGACATCCCCGAAACGTTGCATGCTGCATTAAATAAATTTAAAGCAAGGGTATCACCCTGCCAGCATTACCCGTGTGCCAGTGAATCTTTTGCTGTTAGAATGGACAATGACATTGACTTTAGAGGTACATTGCCCAGGCACAAATTAAACATACAGTAGTTGTAGCCATTTTGTAAGAAATATGGTAAAAAGAGTGGATTCCATATAAAGTCTTCTAATAATTTTAAAAAAGGGATGTCATCATAGCCGAGACAACTTGATCTTCTTTTCAGATCACATTTCACATATGGAATAGCAATTAAATAAGTGTGCTATATTTTTACTTTAAATCACAAAATTCTGACTTTTTAATTTTCACTTGACTTTTTTATTTTTACTTGACTTTTTAATTTTACTTCATTTCCAGTTATTTACTTTTTAATTTATTCCCAATCATCAATACCAAAGGGGCTTTGGCTTTTTCTTTTACATTGTGTAATGCTAGTTAACAAGGAACCCAGGGAGACTGCTGGTAAGTACCTTTCAGTGAACAAGGTCACCCCTGAGGATCCTGGTCTTCACCCAGGCTTTCTGCTGATACTTGAGTACAGGCAAGGAGAAGCCAGACCAGGCAAGGTTCGGGACAGGCCGCACGGATCAGAGTGGTTAACCAGGCAGGAGTCAAAACCAGAGAAGTGAACACAAGAAGGGTTAAGGCAGAATCTGAGTCAATAGGCAGGCAAGAGTCAAAAACCGGAACAACAATAAGTAACAAAGCTTAGGCAGGAATTGAACAAACAGAAGCCAGTTTGGGCAAGGAGGGGAGAAGGAAGAACCTATTTAAGGCAGAATGGGCCAATGGGAAAGGAGAACTAAAGATGGACACTAAGGGGAACCAAAGGTAGGGGAATGTAACAATCAGTGTCCAATTTGGACGCAGGTGCCAGTAATTCAAATAGGAGGGACCAGGTGTGCATGCACCAAGTTTGGACACACTGAGCGCTTATTTGCCTGGCGTGCATGCGTCAAAAGTAGACGCACCAGGCGCCTATGCTCCAGAAGCTCAACCCGAACCCGCCAGTCAGAGTGTCTCGAGGTAAGCGCAGACGGGCACGGGGCGGGTTACACATTCTTCTAAACATCTTTGCTTTACATCAACACCATCTTTGCATTAAGAGATTCTAAAGTAATGAAAAGAATCCAGAATTATAAAAATAGAATTAAACACCTGCAGCTCCCTAAAAATGTTCCAGACACAACCCGATTTACTAAGATTGCAACAATGTGACAAGTTGGATTGACAAGTTCTCATTTTGGGACTTAAGTTTCTGATTGAGCAAGTGTTAAACTGACATTAAGTTATTAAGTCAGTTCCAGATAGTGACATTCTTCTACATCACCAGCTGAAGAGGTGACTAATTCCATATTCAAAGGTTTTAAGGAAGCAGAAATCTATTTCCTTTTCACATATAAATGACACTAGTAAAAACAGAGGATGACTTCCTAAACCAATTGCAATACACAAGAGCCAGCATAAGGGCATCAACCATATTCTGAACTCTTGCCCGCTTATGATGACCATAAACCTGTTTTTATTTAATGTATGGATACGACCTTGGTCCTATGCATGCTGGAATGTTTGAAATCTATTGGTAGAAATGGGTGGGATGGGGGAGGGGAAATTTCAAACAGATTTGTGAAAGCATTTTACTTTTAGTGCTGAAATGCTCCCATAAAGGCCTAGTACTCCTAGAGATTTGACATGTACCACAGGGTAACTAGGTGAATTCTTGGGGATCTGAAGATTATAACATCCTGTGGGCAAGGAAACAAGCTGGTTTTTGATAAGCAATTTTTTACCATTGTATAAATAGGTGAGAAGGGAGCATAGTGGTTGTCCATTACTTGCAAAATTCTACTGACTTTCCCTGCTAATTGGTAACAGTTAACTTGCAATCCTTTATCTAATTAGTTGTTGATACACTATGGGAGTTTTCCCTAGTGCTCTTTCTTCTTTTTCGATTTAATGATTGATGTGTATGAATACAACCGAGGATCACACACTATTGATTGCTACCTAGCCTTTGGAGTTCAGAGCAAAACTTTTTTTTTTTCACTTGGTAAAGTAAAAAAATTGCAGCAACTAGTTTAAATGGTAAAAAGCTTAGTATCTTAAATACAATTGTTAACAGTTACTGTATTACAGACTTTAGTAAAGCTTAAAGTCAGAAATCATATTTTGTTGGATTTGAAACTGTTGGTAAGAAATTGTGACTAGGCTTACTAAGCTTTTGCACTGGGAACAAAAACCCAAAAATAAATATAAACAATCCATGTCAATAAAACCCTTTATCCAATTGATTTTCTTATTTTTCAAAATAAAGCTTTTTTAAGGTAATGTCCATACATGAACATCCCCATTAATGTAATCTGTTTCATCACTATTTGTCAACTCTGAACATGTTAAATGTTGTGTTTGTTGGCGTGTGACTGAAATAATAATTACATATACTGTGTTATCTATTGACTTTCAGCTGAACTGGTCTGATTGATATTGCAGGTTACTATAGTTTACCCCTTTTCTATCTCTGCAATGAACAGCTAAAGCTAAGTTAATATTAATGCTAAAGAAAATTATTCATTTAGCAAAGCGTTCAAAGGGTTTTGCTTATTTCCAAGAGAAAAAGAAAATGCATTTCTAGAATAAAAAATAAAATACAATACATCAAGGATGCACTTCCTCTTTGATTTATACATGACTGACAAGTTAGACAGAGTAATTGTAACTTCTGGTATCCCAAAACCCATAGTAAATACTAAGGTCCCAGTCTCAGCTCGCACTTCTGCCTATAGCAGCCTCCTTTGACTTCGGGAGGAGCCCTCCGCTACTCAGATGTCGCCAAGACTTAATGCGAGAGGACCAAGGGGAAAGCTCTGGGCAGGCAAGGGCACCGTATAATGGAGAACGGAGCGGAGAACAAGGAGCGCAGTCAAGGGACAGTCAATACCAAACAGATTAATACGGTACCGAATCAGGGAGCTGTAGCATAGTTGAGGTCACAGGCCAAGTTCAAACACACCAATATCAAGGTACAAAGCAGGATCCAAAGAAATAGTCAAAGTTCAGGCAAGGATCAGGACAGGCGGTAGATGATTCAGGAACAGGGACAGGCAAGGTCAAACCCAGCACTAAAAAATAGCAGGTCACATTGAGGAACTACTGAAATAGACCTATACTGGGCAATGAGTTACAGCAGTGTAAAGGGTTTTATAGCCAGTCAAGTGGCTTACACAAATCACCTGTGGCCAGATTGGTAACAGGTGAAACAAGCCATGCTTACTAGCAATTACTAAGCATAGCCATAGGAGTGAACCAGGACCTAAGCTATCCATTCACATAGAGCAGTGGTAATGCAGACAGCACAGGAACACAAGGTCCCTGGTTCAACTACAAGCAGGTTATCACAGTAATAATAAGGGCTGATAAGAGCAATGGCTATCACTAGTGGGCAAATGTTAGTTCTTTCAATACAAATATACTTGCTTTTCATAAATTACAAAAATATTATGGCTCAAGATAACTTTGTAATTATGTTAGATAAAGATATTAATAGTTGCAACTGCATTAGTGCTCAGTTTAATGTTTTTATCTGAAGTATCTCATAGAAAACAACAAAGCCACTGAGCCATATTCCCTGGCTGAGTTACGAGAATTATGGCCCCTCCCTGCTGTCAGTGAGCTGCAGATTTTGGAAGGGAGGGCTGGAGCTTGGGTGCAAATGTTGTACATGCTGGTTATAGTTCATTTATCTCTGAAAAACCGAGTAAAATGGGGTGTTCCAGACATTGTTCAGAAGAATAGCATACTTTGATTAAAAAAAGTTGATTGGAGAGGAGAAAACATATAAAGAAGTGCAGAAAATAATAGGCTGCTCAGCTAAAATGAGCTCAGATGCTCTAAAATGGCAACCAGAAACTGAAAGACATGGAAGAAAATGGAAAACTACCATTTGAATGGATAGAAGTCAATGATCAGCTCCAGGTCAGTTACCTGTGAGCAGGACTGCCATCAGAAATCGCAGGACCCCATACGACAAAATTTCTTGGGCCCCCTGGGCTGCACCCATCGCAAGCCCCACCTACAGGTCCGCCCTCCCCACCCCACAGTAAAAAAAAACAAAAAAAAATTGGTGGCTAGGGTTCCCACATGTTAATAAAAATAAAAAGATATTGGCGGTCAGGGCCCCCCATAAAAAAACATTTGTGGCCAGAGCCTCCCCATTAAAAAATATTGGTGGCTAGGACCCCACATGAGAAAAAAAATTGGTGGCCAGCCCCCCCCCACATTATGATAAAAGTGGTAGCCAGGACCCCTTAAACGTCCATGCCTTCCGAAGTCAGCAGCTCTCAGAAAGATGGGGGGCCCGGCTAATCAAGTAAGTGTGGCGTGGCCGGGCCCCCCTTACCCTCGGGGCCCCCTACAACTCTCCCCCCTGTCCCCCCCTGATGGCTGCCCTGCCTGTGAGTACTGTTACAACTGAAATGAATGAAGCTAAGCTATCGACAAGAAGCCCCCGCAAAGTCCCATTCTTGAAAAAAAGGCACGTGCTAAAGAGGTTACAATTTGCCAGAGAACATATTAACTGGCCTAAAGAGAAACGGAGCAACATTTTGTGGACTGATGAAAGCAAGATTATAAGATGACCCCCAAACACTGAATTCAAGCCACAATACACTGTGAAGACAGTGAAACATGGTGGCGAAAGCATCAGGATATAAGGAGGTTTCTCATACTGTTGGGCCTATTTATCACATATCAAGGATAATGGATTAGTTTCAATACATCAAAATACTTGAAGAGGTCATGTTGCCTTATGCTGAAGAGGAAATGCCTG
Source organism: Xenopus laevis (assembly GCF_017654675.1). NCBI lineage: Eukaryota > Metazoa > Chordata > Amphibia > Anura > Pipidae > Xenopus > Xenopus laevis. The sequence goes on along the minus strand of NC_054372.1, from coordinate 116,184,712 downwards.
TAAAATGGGTGTTTGAACAAGACAACAATCCCAAACACACCAGTAAATGAACAACATCTTGGTTCCAGACCAAAAAGATTGACTTGTGAAGTGGACAGCCCAATCCCAGGACCTTAATCCAGTAGAAATTTGTGGGGTGACATCAAAAATGCTCGGTTGACTCCATGCAACACAAATGTGCAGCAATTCTCAGAAACAGTGATCATACAACTAAATATTAGTTCAGTGATTCAAAGGAAAGCAAAAAAATTTTCAGTTTATACAGTACATCTTTGTAGTGCAGTTTTGGGCTCTAGTTCTTAAGAGGGATATAAATGAGCTGGAGAGAGTGATTAGATTGATGGAAGATTTCAATTATGATGGTAGACTGTCAAGGTTGGGGTTGTTTTCTCTGGAAAAAATGCACTTGCGAGGGGACATGATTACACTTTACAAGTACATTAGAGGACATTATAGACAAATAGCAGGGGACCATTTTACCCATATAGAGGATCACAGCACCAGAGGACACCCCTTCAGACTAAAAGAAAAGAACTTTCATTTGAAGCAACGTTCTTCACAGTGAGGACAGTGATGTTGAGTGGTTTGGATGATTTCTTGGACACACATAATATCAAAGGCTATTGTGATACTAAACTCTATAGTTTGTATAGATATGGGTATATATAATTTATTTGAATATATTGGGATGTCAGTGTTAGTGTATGTATAGATGCGGGGTTTCATTTGGAGGGGTTGAAATTGATGGACTTTGGTCTTTTTTTTTAACCCTATGTAACTACATACCCTAGTAACATATAGAAACATAGTAAGTTAGGTTGAAAAAAGACACATGTCCATTAAGTTAAAACTTTTAACTTTTTTTAACCTGCCTAACTTCAAGTTGATCCAGAGGAAGGCAAAAAAAAACAAAAACATCTGAAGCCTCTCCAATTTGCCTCAGAGGGGGAAAGAATGCTTTCCTGACTCCAAAATGGTAATGGACTAGTCCCTGGATCAACTTGTACTAGGAGCTATCTCCCATAACCCAGTATTCCTTGCTAAAAAGCCATACTACCCTTTCTTTCTGTGGAGAATTCCACATCTTCACAACTCTCACTGTAAAAAAAACCCTTCCTCGTGTCAGCTACTGGTAAATAAAGTATTAGAGAGATTATTATATGATCCCCTTATATATTTATACATAGTTATCATATCACCCCCTTAAACACCTCTTCTCCAGCGTGAACATCCCCAATTTGGCCAGTCTTTCTTCATAGCTAAGATTTTCCATAACTTTCACCAGCTTAGTCGCCCCTTCTCTGTACCCTCACTAATACAATAATGTCCTATTTGAGTGATAGAGACCAAAACTGTACAGCATATTCTAAATGGGGCCTTACTAGTGCTCTATGAAGTGGAAGAATGTCTGCTTCCTGCCGTGAATCAATGCCCCTTTTAATACAGCTCAAGACCTTATTTGCCCTTGATGCTGCTGACTGGTATTGCTTGCTACAGCCAAGTTTATCATCTACAAGGACTCCAAGGTCCTTTTCCATAATGGATTTGCCTAGTGCAGTCCCATTAAGGGTATCAGTGGCTTGGATATTTTTACATCCCAGGTGCATGACTTTACATTTATCAACATTGAATCTCAGTTTGCCAAGATCCTGTTGCAAGTGCCACATCCTGGATGGAATTTATTCAGATGGATAATTTTGTGTCATCGGCAAACACTGATGCATTGCTTACAATACCCTCCCCTAAGTCATTAATAAACAAGTTAAACAAAAGTGGACCCAATACCGTGCCCTGAGGGACCCCATTAAGAAACTTACTCCAAGTAGAGAATGTACCATTAACAACCACCATCTGTACCCAATCCTGTAGCCAGTTTCCTATCCATGTGCAAACTGAACTAAGCTCTCTTAGAACCCAGGGGTGTATGCCATCAGGCCCTGGAGCCTTGTTTACATTAATTTTTATTAAAGCTTTATGGATCATATCCTGAGTAATCCACTGACTAGATTGAGCTGAGCCATCAGTGCAGCTATGAAGTGAGCCTGGGAACTCAGACTCCTCTATTGTATACACTGAAGAAAAGAACTGATTTAGCACATTTGCCTTTTCTGTATCTGTTACAACCATACTGGTACCATTATTTAATGAAGCAACACGCTCCACCTGCATCTTAATATATTTAAAAAACTTTTTGGGGTTAGTCTTAGCCTCCGCCGCAATGCACTCTTCATTTCCTTTCTTTACCTTCCGGATTGCTGATTTACAACATTTATTATAGTGTTTACTGTATATTCATTAAATGCAGCTTCTGTTGCATTAGTTTTTAAATGCCTTTCCCTTCTTTCCTTTTTCCTTTTAACTTCTTTTCTTCTATTATGCCACATAGGGTGATTCTTAGAGCTTCTACATTTACTCCTTAAGGGAATAAATTGAGAACAGTAATGATTTAATATCATTTTAAGTGACAACCTTGTCTGTTCTGTGTTTTTAGCTGAAAACTTAATGCCCCAATCAGTGCTCTGAAGGGCAGCCCTCAAGGCGCTAAAATTAGCTTTTCTGAAATTCATGGTTTTTGTTGCCCTAGTGTGTATTTGTTTTTTGCACCAGACATTAAATTATATAACATTATGGTCACTATAATGACTTGCACATTTGCTATAAGTTCTGGGTCATTTCAGGTCACTGGATCCAGAATATCTGGTAGGCTCCTCCACAACCTGTGCCGTAAAATTGTCATGCAGCAAGTTTAGAAACTTGTTCCCATTAACTGATCTGGCAGGACTGTTGCTCCAGTCAATATCTGGGTAATTAAAACCCCCCATTATCATTACTTTAGCCAAATTTGCATCAGGGGCTTAGCCTCCTGCTCACTTACATTAGGGGGTCTATAGCATACTCCTACAATTAATTTGCTGGACTCTTTAAAATTGGTGAAGAACTCTACCCACAAGACTTCTGCCCCCTCATTTTCCAACATAACCTCCTCCTTTATATAAGCTTATTTTTGCACTGTGTTCAAGTCTCACCATCATTATGATACAGCATTCGGCAAACCAAGATTAAGGGTTTCTTTGCCATACTGGGAACTTATTTAATACATTTATTTTACATTATTTGTTTGAAGATAATATGATGAAATATTTTAATTTGGTTGCTGGCAACCACAGGAGAAGACAAAGTGGGCACTAGCCAATGCTAGAAAGCTGAGGGCCCTATCTGTTTGTGTAACAGCTCTTGTGGGGTATCCAACTTGTGAGCTTTCAGTTCATGTGTTCCTCCTGGGTGTACAGAAAAAGAATTCAACGTATCTGATGCTTCTTTAATATATATGTTGTTTGCAGAGATGGAGTAAAGGATTAAGAAAAAAAAAACAGTGAATCCAACTACTGGATCACCATTTGCTCTAAATATAATATTTATGTTATGTGGAGCTCAAGTAAACTATGAGCTGTTGAAATATGAATCTAGCTATTTTCTTCCAGTAGAACAGCATCCAGTTCTTTGAGGGAATCTCCTCATGGCTCTTTTCCACACAGTCTTAAAACTCAACTCACTAAACAAACGGCATATGCCAGAAGCCCTCCTACCTGAACTTTATAACCTATAACACTTATAAAGATAACAATGCAATCAAAAAAGCTCCATGTTACCATCACAGTGTGCCAACAAGATTATATTACTTAAAAACAATTCTCCATATAAAGCATATAGAAGAAGGCATGTTGTCTGGTATGTACAGTATCTTCATTCCATGTAAACCTTGCACTGCTCCTCCCAAACTGACCAAGTCCAAAGGTGAACCACACAGACTTTGGATTACTTAACTAATGGATAAGGTTAACCCTGGTTCACTGGAATTTACAAATCAGACATATTGTGTAATATACTTTCAGTAAAAGTTTTCAGTGTGCACAATCCCACAGTGAAAACATGTAACCAATAATAGTACTTTATCTCTATCTCCACTGATAAATTTTACAAGCAGTTACAGAGGTCCCTTTATGAAGCAATAACATACCTAGGCCAGTTAAATTTCATGCCTGCAAGTCAAAAGTACGGAAAAACAATGTTGCAAAAAGATAATTGCTTCAGTACATGCATTTACTTGCATTGCTAATAATGAATAAAGCACAATGCTCACTTCAATTCATCACATACACTTTTCCTGCTGTGATTGTACTGCAGGCATTTATAGAAATTCTGTAATAAGAGAATGATAATAATAATGACAAGACTTTAGCACTATAGCCTCGTTCTGTGCTTCACTTTATACTGTACATTCTTTAACCTTTTCATTGCCAGCAGACTTTTATCCCCAATCATTTCCTTTCTGGGCTTTTCCTGGGGAGGGACTTTTACGCAGATTCACTAACTTCGAGTGAAGGATTCGAATGAAAAAAATTCGAATTTCGAAGTATTTTTTGGGTACTTCGACCATCGAATTGGTTAAATTCGTTCGAATTCGAACGAAATCGAACGTTTCGAACGAAAAATCATTCGACTATTCGACCATTCGATAGTCGAAGTACTTTCCCTTTAAAAAAAACTTCGACCCCCTACTTCGGCAGATAAAACCTACCGAAGTCAATGTTAGCCTATGGGGAAGGTCCCCATAGGCTTGCTAAACTTTTTTTGATCGAAGGATTTTCCTTCGATCGTTGGATTAAAATCCTATGAATCGTTCGATTCGAAGGATTTAATCGTTCGATTGAACGAAAAATCGTTCGATCGATCGAACGAACGTTTAGCGCTAAATCCTTCGACTTCGATATTCGAAGTCGAAGGATTTCAATTCGAGGGTCGAATTTCGAAGTATGTTTTACTTCGAAATTCGACCCTTAGTGAATCTGCCCCTTAGTTTGGCTAGGAAATATATAAGGTATTATATATAGGTGATAGTGTACCAGAGCTACTAGTTCTTGCACTTGCCTTTGCTGAAGTGTAGCTGCATTAAGCAGAAGTGGATCAACAGATCTGCATTTGCACCTACAAGTGTTTCAGATTGAAGGATCTGCGATGTGCAGCACCTTTATCGATACATTCTACAACCTGTGGCACCTGTGATTCCTTCATCCACAGACTTTAGATTCTATGATCTGTGGCAGTTAAAGGTTTAGTACACAACTTATTGTTTGTGTAATGTTTAATAAAATAAAATGATTTATTCTCCATTCACTGCATAATTCTCTAAAAACTGTGAGCTTTAATCTTGCTTTGGATGTCCTTGTACTATGGTTGGATGTTGGGTTTTAGGACATTGCTTTAACTGGGACTCAGCATGCCGATCACGACTATTTTGTCTCTGGAAAAAACACCTTTTCACCATTCTTTAGCGTATAGTTGTTCATACTGATGTTAGAAGACTGCCATCTTGTGTATTTGCATTACAATACACCCAGACATGTTATTACATAAATGGTTCTTAAGCCTTGTTTACAATCAGCAGTGCTACCTCTTTTTAGGAAAACCAAAAACTGTTGCTTATAGACTCATCTTTAATTATATATTACACCGTTTTTTTTTTATAGATCGTGCCTTAATGTAAAGCTTGAATATAATTTTCCTACCACAGGAAATACATATATACTCACTAGGGTCAATTAGATCACAAGTTCTGAGGAAAACACACTCTGGAGAAAACACTTTTTCACCATTCTTTTATCATTTTCATACTGATGTTGAACCCTGCTATCTTGTGTATTTGCTATATATTATACCCAGACTAAACACGTTATTGCACAAATGATTCTCAGACTTTGTTTAAAACCTGCAGTGCTGATTTATGGAAACCAGTGTGCCCTCTAACAGTCACAGGTACCGGAGCTTACCCAGGAAGACTGGGATGAAGCCATGGAAACAATGTATTCCAGTACAATACCAATAAAAGATATCAATATAAATTGTTCCATCAACTATACGCAACCCGGGTAAAACTTATGCCAGGTATGAGAGAAAATTATATATGCCCCAGGTGCAGAACTCCGGTGGTCAACTTCATACACATGATCTGGGACTGCCCAGTAATTAATACCTACTGGTCGCAAATAATGGTAACCCTAACAACCACCATAGACTTCCCACAGATACTGTCTCCTATGGTGTGTATACTGGGGGTAATAGACCAATTAGTACCTACTAATTATTCAAGATTGAGGTTTAGGGCACTATTGTTTTATGCAAAGAAAAATATAATTATGCACTGGATGGGATTCCTGGGTAAACTTAGTAAATGTGGTAATACCTCTGATTAAGCTTACACACTAAGCCAGAGGCACAGCCTGTAAATTCGACAAGGTATGGAGCCTCGTGGTTGGAGTCGGGCCCTGGCACTCAATCAAGTAGTAACATGATATGGTAATGAGGGTGTCCCTTTGCAAATAAATACTTTTGAACATGCTTTGAGTAAGGAGTAAAGAACAAGTTGAAAAAAAGAAAGGTAATGTAAAATCATCATCATAAATGTTGTCAAGCACTCCGTAGTCCACTCGTTGGGTAAAAACGTCAAGTTTATTTCAGTAGATTAAAAACATCTTAATCCTGACTCGTTTTGTGAAATGTAATGTAAAATCATCAGGCAAATACTTTTATGGCAAAATTATAAATAGCATTCAAAGATAATGTTATGATAGATAATAAAAAAAGTTATTTTCTGATATCAGTATCTCTTTAATATACAGCTTAAATCTAACGTGCCTACCACAGGTAATGTATACATACTCAATAAGGTCAATTAGATCAGAAACCAGTTAATCTATCAATCTGTTAATATCCTCTCATTTGATTTTCAATACTATGCCTCACTGTGATCTTTACCTTGAAACATCTGTGTGTTTGATACTATGAAACTTCATAATAAAAATACTTGTACATGCATGGTCAATTTACTTTGTTTATAGTGTGTACAGATACGTCACAAAATTCACCATCAAATTATTAGAATATTCTAAACGATAGCAATAGAATTATTAAAATGACACTGACATTAAAAAAACTACTCTTCAAAATATTGAGGTACATTCAACGTTAACTATAGTTCATGTTGATTGTTTTTCTCTGATTTCGTGTTACTTCAAATTCCTAAACCTGACTGTTTTGCCATCCTGACTGCCCCTTCTTATTCTGTCAGAGTTTCTAATGCTAAAGGACTACTACTGTACAAATATGGCTGCCCCCTAAAGAGGAACATGGGGGATCAGATAGGTAATGTAAAAGCATCTGGAATATACTTTTATAGCAGAATTATGCAAAGACAATGTTAGGATAGATGTAAAAAAAAAGGTTTTATTTCTGGTTAGTATAATGAATTAGAGTGTGATTGTAGGAATGTAACAAATATTTTTTTATCCAAAAAACTTCTCTTTGTAATAATGCCCTGGATCTGTCACCTCCTCTACGCAAAGGAGGAACATAGTCTATAGCAATATATTTAAATGTAGGGAGTCTGTGGCTCATCTCTAAAAAATGTTTAGCCACTGGTTTTTGAGTTTTACCATCCCTAAATTCTGTGCTTATTGACGATCAATGTCCACCCATTCAAAATTAAATATAAAAAAATCAGTTTGCTCTTTTGAAAAATGGATTTCAGTGCAGAATTCTGCTGGAGCAGCACTATTAACTGATGCATTTTGAAAAAAACATGTTTTCCCATAACAGTATTCCAATTATGTTTAATGCTGTTACATATTCCCTTAGAAGCATCATTGTATGTGGTGCTAAAAATAATATTCGGTCGCTCCCTAGGTGCTGCACCAGGACTAGTCACTCTTTCTTTGGCAATTGTAAGAGCTTGATTAAGTATCTAAACAGGATAGGTTACATCCCAAATGTGTAACCATACGAAACACTTGCACATCCAAAAAATTTACTTGCTAATCATGTATAGTGAAAGTAAATTTTATCGGTGAAGGTAACATATTAAGGTGTTCTACCATGTTACTGAATACACCGATGGAGCCATGCCATATAATCAGCATATCATCGATGAAGCGTTTAAAAAATAACATTTTATCACCAAAAAACTGCTTAATGTGGTTAGACTCGAACTGATGCATAATACAGATTAGCGTCCCTGAAACCTGCCAAAAATAATCATATTCAAAACGAAAATAACTTAGATTTAAAGTTAACTGTACTATTCAAAGACAAATGGTATGGGAGGGCCGCTGTAGGAGTCAAATTCCTCCAAGGATCATTTCACCGACTCGCAAGTAGAACAGAATAATCATCAGTTACTGTTAAGGCATTGTAATAAGTGCTGAGTATATTTTAAATAGGTCAGGGTTCGTTGAACTACAGGTTGAAGAATAGTATCCATATATTTACCCAAGGTAAATGATGTCTTTGTGTTATGGCGGTGTGACGTTGACTCCCTTCAGCGGTTCCATGGTAGGATTAATGGGGTACATCCCTCAATTAGGAATCAAATTCTTCACTATACCAGTCAGCATCCTCCACATACGAAGAAATCAATCCCCATTAGCCAACTCTCAAGAGTTCAGAGGTTAGTGAGTGAAGGGAAAGAAAAAGAGAAACAGGAACAAATTATGTGCCACAAGTTTAGAGAGAGGGGATACCCGGAAAAAGTGATTCAACAAGCCCAACAAAGGGTCAGACATCCCAAGGGGAAAACTAAACAGTCTCAACGTGTACCATTTGTCACCCAGTTCCACAATAATAGTGAAGCTATTGGTAAATTACTACGCAAACATTGGTATATTTTACGAAATGCCTATCCTACTATACCAGAATTTAGAGCACCACCTCTTATCTCCTATAGAAAAGGCAAAACTATTGGGGCACATGTTACTTCCACTTTAGTGAAAACTAAACCTAAGGAGGCACATACATTTTGGGGAGGCAGATCTAAGGGTATGTATCCCTGTCTAAGCTGTGTACAATGTCCTTTCGTATTGAAAGGTAGAGAGTTTGTTCACCCCCAGACCGGTCAACATATACAGCTACGAGGGCATTATACGTGTATCTCAAAATTTGCGATTTACGTGTTGACATGTCCGTGTGGTCTCATCTATGTAGGTGAGACCACCCAGATGGTCAAATCACGTATATCGCAACATCGTTCAAGTATTAACTTGGGCAATACCACATTACCTGTTTCAAAACATTTCGTTGACTTGGGACACACGGCAGATCAGCTTAAATTTATGGTATTGGAAGTAGTACCACCTATGAGAAGAGGGGGAGACAGAGAATTGAAACTTAAAAGAAGAGAGGTATGGTGGATTAATATGCTCAAATCTTTATATCCTCGGGGTTTAAATCGTGATTATGACCTGTTTTTGTTTCTATAGATATATGTATATGATAATGCTCTGTACCTATGTATATGCAAATTCTGAGGTCATTTCCTGTTTGTTGCCTATATAATACCTGTGAGATGCTGAGAGATTTTTCTGGCTTGACAAAGGGCACATGTGCTGTCCGAAACGTTGCCTAGAGTGATGTTCTGATCTTTTAATACATCTTTTTGCAATTGACGAGTGCTGCTTTTCTTTATTATATGTATATATATATTAGGGATGCACCAAATCCAGGATTCGGTTCAGGATTTGGCCTTTTTCAGCAAGATTCGGATTCGACTGAATCCTTCTGCCTGGCCTAACCAAATCCTAATTTGCATATGCAAATTGGGGGGCGGGGAGAGAAATTGTATAACTTTTTGTAAAAAACAAGGAAGTAAAAAATGTTTGCCCCTTTCCCATCACTAATTTGCATATGCAAATTAGGTTTTGGTTCAGTATTCGGCAGAATCTTTCGTGAAGGATTCAGGGGTTTGGCCAAATCCAGCCATTCACATCAATCAGTGTTGCACATAGGGTAGTGCTTTAGGTGATATATTTTTTAAAGAAATCTGCACTAAGAGGTGTAGTTTCCCTTCAATTAAGGAACAAAAGAGATAAAGTTTCTGCAGGAAAAACATAATGTAATCCTGGCTTTGTGCTCTCCTAATATTATTCATCAGTTCTTGTTTTTATTCCCGGGGGATGGGGGGGGGCATATGTCGATATGCTCGAGGTCTAGTGGAAATAATTGTAGTCTACTAGAGCAAATCTGGAAACATTATACACTGGCTATACAAACAATAGCAGTAGTGGTGGTGGAGTAGCGCTGTTATGTATACTGAACATGGACCTCGGAAATGCGTCCCCAAACAATAACAGGGAGCCTAGAACGCGAGCACTCTGCCTCAAGGACGCGCATCCCCGCCTCATTAACTCTCTGCAGGCCGGGCGACGTCATCAAGCTCAGCCCGGAGTAGCAGCTGTAAAGACGCCAGAGACTTGTTGCGGCTTGAACGGGCAGGCCTTTACTAGGAGAAAGGGCCTTGAATCAGAGGTACTCGTGTCTCAGTCATTCTGTTGGGGATTTCTAAGTTGGGACGCGCTGGGCGACATTCGGAGGAGTCCTGGCGAGGCGCTGTATTTCAGTATAATTCCGTATAATTCAGTGCGCCCACCAACACGGTCGCTCTGCTACTGATATTTGGGTAGAGGTTCAAACGGCGCTTCATGCTAACAGTGTGTGCCTACCAGTGCGGTAATGTGATTTGCTTGCGTGTTTCTGCATTGTGTGATATTATATCTGCTACGCAGTCACCACTGCTGGTGTGTTATCCAATTTATTTATGAGTGTTCTCTATTTACATATAATGGCATGAGAGGATTGGGCAGGTGGAGCTGTTCCTGTTTCAATTCCGCCATGTTTGATACTGGCAGAGAGTTGGCTTTCCCCCTGGCATTTGGGGAAGTGGTTTCCTTCGGGGCAGAATAGGCTAAGGTCAATGAAATAATTACAATAAGGGAATCTACACAATTACACAGTGTGGGGAATGTGAGGAGTGTATTGACATCCAGGAATTGCTGAATGGAAGTGAAAGTAATTGACTGCCCCACCTCTATGTATCCGGTATAGGGGCGGGCAGGTATTATTTGATTGACAGGCTCAGCTCAGAAATGTAAACCCCTTTAGAACAGGTATGCATATTTAAATTAAAAAAAAAAAGGTTTTGGGTTCCATCTTTAATTTGAAAAGGACTTTAATTATTATGTGTAGGTCACTTATTGACTATACTGGTCTAAACAACCTAGAGTTTGTCTTGTTTTGATTTCTATTCTGTCTCTCCTCAACCTGTATTGAGTACCAGGAACCAGACTGGGTGGGAGACTGGGTGATGATTATTTTTATTATTGTACTGCTAAGCACTTTCTTTTTCATTTTGTTGTTTGTAGTCCAAACCACTTCCTTTGGGTCTGAGAGCTACATAGCAAATAATAATGGAATTTAAAATCCATTAAAGGGTAACCGTTGGTAAAGGATATTGGGATAAATATAGCCAAACAGGACTGCACATATATTCTTAAAAGGGAATTTTACCTTCATATTAATTTTTGGTAAGTGATAATTGTACCTATTTTAAGCAACTATCCATTTCTTCAGCATTTATACTTTTACTATTTTATTTGTTTTATTTCATATTGTGCCCGTTTTCTAAGTTGCTAGTAAAATGCAGTCTGTATGAAGCGGGCCACTGACCTGCTTATCTTTCTTCTTGGGCCTACAGTTGGCCATACACAAGGTCTGCTCATTTGGTGAGATCGCGAAATGATCAGATCATCCCCTGGATATTACTACCTAAGGTGGACGGTATCCGGCTGTAATCTAATCTTTGGCCCTAGGGCCAAATAATCAGATTATAACAATGGGTATATGAGCCATCAGAGAGAGGGACACATCAACTAGCTGATGCGGCACCCGATCCAGCGGGAGCTGCAGGACGTGAATGTTAAAAACATCAAAAATAAAAAATGAAGGCTAATTTAAAATTGTTTTTGAATCTAATTGTCTTTATCATGCTAAGGGTAATGACAGGAGTCTACTATTTTTTGTCATCCAACAGCAGAGATGAAAAATGCTCTGTTAACACCAGTAGATACATATCTGAACAAGAACCGTATAACTCTTCTCATACCTTTTTATTCACACTGCCCAACTCCTCCTTCTATTCAGTGTGCACATGCCAGCTATCTTTGTCCACCCCTACCTTTATCTAGTTTCATCACTGATAGACATGCACCGTGGGTTAAATTGACAACCTCTGCACATGCGTTTTATGGTCTACACAAAGTCAACATAGATATGGCAACTAGGGAAACATATTAACTGGTAGTCCATGTTAGTGCGAAGGATTTCAGTACAGATAAGGTATTCCAGTTTATTATGGTGTTTCTGCAGGAATGTTTTGCATACTAACTGCTGAATTAGGACAGCTTATGGGGACAGCATTTGAGCTAGTCCAAAGGGTTTATTTAAAAAAAAAAAAAAAAGTAATTTCTCTAAATCCTTTTTAAGTCTGATTTCTTAGCATTCTTGTTTAAAAACACACAACATGCTGCAATTGCAATGATTTACTGACCATACTCCATGTGAATCTCTTATTTAATTTCTCACTCTGAGTTTAAATAGAAAGCTAGCTGTCCATCAACATGTAGCCCGCAAAGTCATTGTTACAAACGAGACCTAATGGCAAAAGCTACTATGCAAAAAAATAAAAATTATGTGATACCTTTCACAAGTTTCATCTAAACCAGTTTAATCAGAAATCTCAGCTTGTTCCATTTAGCTCTATAGTGCTGCTTCTGAATAGTATACAGAAACCATTTTTGTTTCTCATTCTCTTAACATTATAGGGCCCATTTACTAACAATTGAATTTGTGATTTTTCCCCCCCACATCTTGAAAAATTTGAGGTTTTCCTATATTTCTAAAAATTCTAAATGTATTAAGTGGGGACATAAACCCACAAAAACCATTAATACCACACCTTGCCAAGTAAAAGTTGTCAAGGTCCTATAGAAATCAGTGGAAGCTGCACTGATCTTATTGGACCACTTTTAATCAAATCAGACTTTTAGAGGTTTTTGGATTTTATAACTAGGGAATGAATGTCTGAAAAACTAAAATGAGTTTTTTGAGGTATTTCTTTTTTTGTCCATTTTTTTTAGTTCATGGTTTTTATATTTGCATCTTTTACTAAATTCAATTACAATTATGGTTTTAGCATTTGTGAGTTTAGTTGTAGTTTCAAAACTACTAAAATCTGAATAAATCATCACAGTTAAAGGTGTTGTTCACCTTCCAAACACTTTTTTTCAGTTCAATTCTTTTCAGGTTGTTCACCATAAATAAAGACTGTTTTCAATACCTTTCAATTTTTTTACCGTTTTTCCAAAATCTAAGTTTAAAGTTTAATGTCCCTGGTGACGGTGTTTGAGTCTGGCAGCTCAGTAATTCAGGTGCAGACTCTAAACTGTTACAATTTTGCTACATTTAGCTGATACATTTTTCAGCAGCATCTGTGAAGTATTAGTAACTTGTATCAATTCTAACAGCTGCCTTTAATGAAACTGAGGGATTTTGCTCAGCAGACACAGTTAACAAATGTATCAACTAAATGTATCAATTTAGTTTATAGGGTCAGCGATCCCCCTTCTCAGAACTGATTTAGAAAGTTAAAAATTAAACTTTGCACTTCAATATTAGAAAAACAGTCACTTAGAAAATAAAAAGTAATTGGAAAAAGTCTTAATTTCTGGTGAACTATCTGAAACCAACTGAACTGAAAAAAAGTGTTGCAAGGTGATCAACCCCTTTAATATCCTGCTAAACAGAAAAATCAGTCTGAAATTTATTTTCTCAGGAAAGCATAGCATAGAGTATGATTATTTGTCTGATCAGATGTTCTAATATTACTTTCAATAAGATTTCAGTTAAAAACTTGTTTAAAAGAGACCTATGGGTAAAATTGCTAGTCTGTGACAACTAGTTCTCAGGACAGGTTCTAATGGGTCATGGGACAGAATTCACAATGTAACAGAGTCGGGTCTTTTAAACAGCTTTAATTAGCACGTTTGCAACAGGTTTTCAGAAGTTAGAGTTAAGAATGCAAATCTGAACAGTAAGAGATACTTATAGCAATTACACGAACAAATAACTTTAAAACCATTGAACATTTTAAGTAATGTATATGGAGTAGTGGTTTAGGATTACATTATCTCTCCCTATGCAAAAAAAAAGATGAGGAGCTACTAAGGGCTTAGCTTCACTGCTAAGGGGCTGGGCTGGGGTTGCAGTGGTCTGATACAGAACCCCAAAACATAATGTGCATCTATCATACTTCTATTTTATGGTTTTATGGTTTAGTTCTCCTATATATTTACTGAGATGACTTAGTGTCTTTACTGTGATGTGGTGGTCATGCAAACAATGCTGCCAGATTGACACAGGGCAGACGAGGCAGGAGTATGGACTGGAAAGGGTTGGTCTCAAAATCATATCGCAGCAAGCAGGCAAAAAGGCAAATTAACTTTATATTAATCTTATGCATGACTTTACAGCATCCGGAAACTGATAGGTGGGGCAAAAGCTTATAAAGTATGTCCAATAGGAAGTAAAGAAAAAAAACCTGAACTCAGTGGCCAGGCCTTGAAATGCTCAAAAACTTTCCTCATCTGGTGCAGTTTTTTTGGACAGTTATTTTTTAGATGCTTAATTTTGCATCTTTAAGTGAATTTTTTTAATATAGTTTTTAATTATTTGCCCTTTTCTTCTACATTTTTCCTGCTTTCAAATAGGGCTCGATGACCCTGCAGCCAAATATATATATTGCTCTGTGAGATTACAATTTTATTACTGTTACTTTTTATTTCTTACCTTTCTGTTCATTTACTTAACTTTTCATAGTCCAGTGTCTCACAAAAAGCTAAATAACTGAAAACCCATAAAAAAATGAAACCCAAGAATATCAATATCTATGTAATACTGAAAGGTAATTTAAAGTTGAACAACTAAAAATGTAGTAAATGGGGACTTCGCTTGAGCCACACTTAGTTACTCCTGTTGTATACTTGTGTTGTCTTTCCTCCTTATAATGATCTGACCCAGGCTTTTACAGTGTATTAGAAGGCAATATAGTATACTCTTAGGATTGAAATATAAACTTAACAGTTTCCTAGTGCTTACTTGCCTATCCTGCATCATTGTAGATGTCAGACTAAAGGAAGAACAGGTAAAAGCACAAATAGAAGATAAGCAATACAAATAAGAAACACCGTTTAAAATAATAATGATATTAAATATTGTTAATCACAGTTCAATCTGCTTTTTGGCTGCTGATAAGCAGGCAATAGTTTTAGTTGAAGGCTGAAAAAAAGCAGAACGAGAATGGCAATAAAAAAATAAACTAGTTTAAAACTTGCTTATTGGGTAATCTATGGTAAAAGGTGAACTTCACCTTTAAGTCAGGATGTGTGCTGAGCTTTTACATATGTCAGTAAGCCACACGCACCCAAATAAGCTGTTTACAGGGCATTTTTAGCTTTCATTGAACACCTATAAAGGCATGAGTACATACATTAATACATATAAATGCAATATAAATATAACTACATATATTTGCATTAGATTTTAAAAAAATATTTTCACTGTAACTGCTGTATTTATGTTAATGTATTTGTTGTTTTTGTAGAAAAAAAATTCTCTCAAGATGACTTCAAGTGACTCGGATGAGCAGAATCCTAACTGCAAAATTATGACATTTAGACCAACGTTTGAGGAGTTCAAAGACTTTAACAAATATCTGGTATACATGGAGTCGAAGGGTGCTCATCGAGCAGGGCTGGCAAAGGTACTTTTGTGGATTTACATCTTTTTAAAATACTGTTTTTAAAAAGTCACAGTTGTTGGAGGCAATCACTGAAAGATTGCTTCTCCACATACAGGTGATGATCCTAAAAGTACATTGGGAAAAACAATATATTGCACAAGATGAACAAAAAAATCCTTGAGGAAAACTGTATATACACCTAGTGCTGCCTCCCTAACTGCACCTTACTGATCTCATTTCCACAACTACCTACACTACAGTATACACCCACCACATTATCATCTTTAAAAGGACCTTTAAAAGATTAATTTTATTGCTTTCCTAAAATTCTATTTATTTTAAAATATCTTCCACCCATATAACGAGTAACCATGTAATCTAGCTTTCTTGGTCATGCTGCCTTACTCTTTCATGGCTTTCAGGGCAAACTGATTCAATAAGTTGTCTAAACAGTCTAAAGGGATAATCATTTTAGACTGAGAACTTCTCTCTGCAAGAACCCCCCCCCCCAAAACCCCCCCCCACCTGTTTAGAGCAGTGGAGCCACCACTCAATGTGCCCTGGTCCTTAGTGGATACCTTTCTGGGAGCATGGGGTGGTCAAACCGTTTCAATAGAAGAAACCCAACCTCCTAGCTTTGTTCAGAACCTATTCATATTGAGTAAATAGAAAATTATACTGATTTTTAGCGTGCCACGCTAAAAATATTTAGAGTGGCACATATAGTGACCAAAACAGTGTGGGAAAATGTATGTTTTCCCTTTAAGTTCTCCTTGGTGGGAGAGGTAGGCACCAGGAAGGGAGTTCATAAAGAGAGAATAAGTTCTCTGTTTAAAGGCTTTAGCGGCCAGGCCCTGGAAGCTGGAGTATTCTGGAAAGAACAGGCAAGCCAGGTACTCCGATCCAGTAGTCCAGCTCATGGATTAGCGCTCAACTTCCACAGTTCTGTCCTGTGGAAAGGTATTTAGTTCTAGTGAGCCTGTTAGGAGTCTCTCTCAGAGCAGGACACAGAGCAGGAAGGACACATGCTTGTGAGGAACTCCCAGAGGGGCTGGGGTGCCATTTGCTACTGCAAGGTGCAGAGAGAGGAGACCAAGTGACAGAGGGTCTGTCTTGACTGGCTGAGGAAAGCCAGGAGACCCATACTTATGTGTTTTCTTACTGGTAGTCCACAAGGGGCCCAGTTTAGTAAGGGAACTCTTCATGTGTGAAGGTAGCGCCAAGTGGGTAGGATTTATTTTTATGATTTGTGTTGTATCCTGAAATGGTCACCCCTGTGTGTAAATAAACTGCCTTTAAAAAAAAAAAAAAAAAAAAAGTGTCTGTTGTGGATCCCACAGCTTACTATATATATATATATATATATATATATATATATATATATATATATATATATATATATATATATATATATATATATATATATATATATATATATATATACACATATATACATACTTAGCTGGTGCACTCTTAACAATCCACAGCTGCCTGGGTGCTGGTCAACACATTAGTATGCAGTAAACAAACAAGCCGCACTCCAAGGACTTCATTTTGAAAAATGCGCGCGCACACACACACACACACACACACACACACCCAGAAGGAAAGTAAAGGAGTTAATATTAGGAATTGACAATAAATATACATCGGTATAATTAAGTGTGGCCCAGTTTATGTTCATTCTATTTTTTTTAAAGGTGATTCCACCAAAGGAATGGAAGCCCAAGAGACACTATGATGACATAGATGATCTTGTGATTCCTGCACCAATTCAGCAGATGGTTACTGGCCAGTCAGGCCTTTTCACTCAGTATAATATTCAGAAAAAACCAATGACTGTAAAGGAGTTCCGGCATATGGCTAACAGTGGCAGGTATGCATGTTTTATGTAAAATTATTGTTTTTTTACAGTATGGTGGTGCTTCAAAGTTTGTGAACCCTTCACATTTTTCAATATTTTTATATGAATGTGACTTAAAACATCTGCTTTTTCAAGTCATAAAACTTCATGAAAAAAACCTAGTTAAAGGAAAACTATACCCCCAAAATGCATACTTAAGCAATATATAGTTTATATCAAATTAAGTGGCATTTTAAAGATTCAAATCGAATCAAAGGAATTTTAGCCCATTTCTCCATACACAACAGCTTCAGCTCTTGGATGTTGGTGGGTTTCCTCAGAGGAACCACTAGCTTTAAGTCTTTCCACAACATTTCAATTGGATTAAGGTTGGTTTAATGGTTTATTCTTCTTTAACCATTTTTGGTAGAACATTTTGTGTGTTTAGGATTGGTGTCTTGCTGCATGATCCACTGTCTCTTGAGATTCAGTTCACAGACAGATGTCTTGACGTTTTCCTTTAGAATTCTATTGTATAGTTCAGAATTCATTGTTCCATCAATGATGGAAAGCTGTCTGCTGGAATGCAGTGTTTTTCTTTATTCCTCATTCAAGTCAAAAAGTTCTGTTCTGGCTTCATCCATCAACAAAACATTCTTCCAGTATCCTTTTGGTTTGTCAACATGATCGTTAGAAACTGTAGACAGTCAGCAATATTTTGGGGAAAGAGCATAGGCTTTATCCTTGCTACCCAGCCATACACACCATTGCTGTTCAATGTTCTGATGGTGGAGTCATGAACATCAACATGCGCCAATATGTGGTCAGGCCTTCAGTTACTAAGAAGTAACCTCTCATGCTATTGTAAACCTTGCCACTTCTGGGTAGGGTAACTTGAATTTCTCTCCATTTGTACACAATCTGTCTGACTGTTTGGTGCAGTCCAAACTCTTTAGAGATGGTCTTGTAACAGTTTCCAGCTTTTTGGGCATTCACAACTTTTTTTTTTTTTTCTCTTGCCTAATTGGGGGACACAGGCACCATGGGGATGAAGATCCTGCAGCTGGAGAATGGACTCTAACTTGTGACTCCTCCTGCTCTGGTCTTCATCCCCTGCCTCCTCCCATTACTTCCAGTTTAGTTTTGGCCTTACACACAATACATGGCAAGTATGAGACCTGAGTGGTCTTGCGTGTCTGAGCTGAGGATTTTGAGATCCTGGGCTCTTCTGTTTTAGGAGAAGACACACAAATATCTAGTGGCTGGAGCAGGTGATCAAGGACTCCGGTTAGATCATGTCACATTAGGGGCCACTGATACATTCAAGAGCCCTTCCAGCTGACCAGAATTTTTCTGCCTGACAGCCTTCCTGCTCTAGGGAGGACTGCAGGCTTGCTCCCATATCCCCCTGCGCTGGATTCCCGCTCTTCGGAGGCTGCATCAGTGGTGTACACCAAGCCTATATAGTGTTTTATATATATATATATATATATATATATATATATATATATATATCTATATATATATATATATATATATATATATATCATAAAAGAGAACGGTAGCGCACTCCAGGGACTTGTATAAAAATATAATTTATTAGAACATGGTAAGCATTCGACGTTTCGGCTCCCCTCTAGAGCCTTTATCAAGACAAACCACCATTGCCATTACACCCCTTAAATAACCCACATAAAAGCCGCTCCTCCCCCTGTGCAAAATACCACCCACAAATTAGACATTTTCCCACTGATACTTTACATACAATGTATCCTACACAAATTATTTCAGAAAACTATACAAATAATGTCTTATCACTGTAGCGGAGGACAACCTGAAACTCTAGCGTGTATTTAAAAAACAATTGAAAAAGCATTGCTCATTGAGGCCCTTCGGTGCCATAGTGTTTAATCTTCTAATCCAATAGGTTTCACGCTGCAGAAGCAATTGTGATCTATTACCCCCTCTCCTAGGTTCAGGTACATGATCTATTGTATGTAATACACATTGTAATTTACATTGTATGTAAAGTATCAGTGGGAAAATGTCTAATTTGTGGGTGGTATTTTGCACAGGGGGAGGAGCGGCTTTTATGTGGGTTATTTAAGGGGTTTAATGGCAATGGTGGTTTGTCTTGATAAAGGCTCTAGAGGGGAGCCGAAACGTCGAATGCTTACCATGTTCTAATAAATTATATTTTTATACAAGTCCCTGGAGTGCGCTACCGTTCTCTTTTATGTTTATCTGGATCCCAGGAGCGGCACCCGGGCAGACCAAGAAAGGGTTAACTAAGTGAGTGCGGATCTGCTTGGCTGATGTGAATTTGTGCAGTGGGAGGCACTATTGGATCCGGCACCCGGCAACTTTAATGTGAAAGAGCAAGAGAACTCACCCCCTCAAAGCTTTACAATTGGGAGCAGTTGTTTCCCCAGCGAGAAGGAATGGCGGAAAGCTTCAGTGCACTGACCGGACTTGCGGAGACCTGGCATGTAACGGAGGAAGAAGCGGAGCAGGTATTGTGGCAATCTTCACAGGCGGATCTTCCGTCCAACAACACGCTCAAAGATGTCTGCGATGAATTGACGCGGTTGAGACAGCGTGAGATAGATTTAGATTTGCACGGATTGTTTCTCTCTGATTAGTACCGGGAGAAACATATACCTAAAGGATTCCGCATCCGCAATGTCCCTACCATCGGACGAACAAATCCTGAGTTTTGCAAAAAATGGATAGGCGTCTTGAACAGATGCTCATTAGATCTAATGATCCTGGTTATTGGTGAGGTAGCGACTGATTTGGCCAGGATACGCAAGGAAAGGTCGGTGTACGAATTAGAACACCAGGACGCCATTTCTTCGGAATGGAGCACTCATGTATGCAAAAGCAGCTGCCTGGGTGCAGTGTTCAAAAATTATGTAAACCAATTATTGTACAAAAAACCGCACTCTCAGGTCTTCTCAAGGGTGTAAAAAAATTTTTTTACACCCTTGAGAAGACCTGAGAGTGCGGTTTTCTGTACAATAATGTGTATATAACACTATACACACACACACACACACACACACACACACACACACACACACACACACACACACACACACACACACACACACACACACACACACACACACACACACACACACACACACACACACACACACACACACACACACACACACACACACACACACACACACACACACACCCCCCCCCCCCCCCCAAGCCTCTGGTGACATATACATCATAAAAAAAATTCTGGTCAGCTGGAAGGGCTCTTGAATGTATCAGTGGCCCCTAATGTGACATGATCTAACCGGAGTCCTTGATGTATGTATGTATGTTTATATACTCTGTACAAAGGGCATCATCAGCTGGCTACAACTGGTGAGTAGAAAATCTTCACTGTTTACCCCTCTCTTATCTACAGAGAACGTAGGCTTTTATTCCTCTTCTGATTCTTGCCACTTTTAGGCATAGCTCTAGGGCGCCCTATTCTATTTTGCAATTCAGTCCGCCTTCTTTCAAAGATCCCACGCTCCCCTTGTGGCACCAAACCTGAGCGCTATCCGGCTTCCCGGTCTCCCCGCCCTTCCGCCTATCTGCTCCAGCGCCAAATATCCATTGCGCACTTCCGGGTACAGGCTTCCCCCTCACTGCCTATTGGATCCGGCACCAATCCTCTTCGCGTCTTCCACCTAACGCCGCAACACCTCCGTGCGCCTCTCCTGCCAGGATGACCTCGATCTCACAACCCCCGCGGGCACTTCCCTAGACCGGAGTAGCGCAAATACTACAGAGCCATCCACCCACATGTGGAAGTTTGCTGCACCTGCGAATATCCAGGCCCACCAGCTTAGGCAACACTTGGAGAGAAACTAGCTGCAGGCAAGTACCTCTTTGGGACTCAGTGCACCCCTGCACAATTGGGTAGCTGCAACTAGGCGAATAAAGGTCTCCCAGGCCCAGTGATTTTACTGTTTCTCCCCCCCCCTCTCCCTCTCTCCTCAGACCCACCGGCTCTAAGGAGAGAAAGATCTGCCTACCAACCCTGCGGTCTTTACTAACGGGTATCCCCTGCCTCCCCCTTCATTAATGGGCTAAGCCAAAAAAAAAAAATTCACGCTTAGGAGCATCATGGCAGATAAAACAAAATCCTCCGCTCAGACAAGCAAGACCACTCAGGTCTCATACTTGGCATGTATTGTGTGTAAGGCCAAATTTCATACAGCTTCGACTGATTCTGTGTCTGTGAACTGTAGACCCCAGGACCCTACACCACCTCCTTCTTGCACTACAGAATCAGAACTAGTTGAGGCCCTGTCCCTCTCACTTGCAGGCATCCAAAATCTGGCCCGCATTTCCGAGACTTTAGACAGGGTCCTTGAACGCTTATCTCAGCCATCTACGGTTGACTCTCGACCCTCAGGCTCTAAATGCCCAACAGCCTCTCCAGGGGAAGTACTCCCCCCCCCTTCTGATGAAGGATAGGTACAGTCAGAGGAAGAGTCCGATCCGGAACAGGACTCAGAACAAGATCTGCCTAGAACCCAAAAGGAGGTGGAGGGCCTCATACAGGTGGTACTCTCAACCCTTAACATAGAGGAGAAAAGCTCATCCATATTTCCGGCTTATGAGCAACTAGAAGAGATAATCAAATCACAATGGAAAACCCCCGACCACAGGGTTCAAATTTCCAGATGTTTTTCTCAAACATACCCTTTTCGCAAGAATGCACGGAACTCTGGGCATCACCCCCCTTGGTGGACCCCCAGTCTCCAGGCTTTCCAGGAATACTAACATTCCCGTAGCAGATGCAGCAGCGTGTAAGGACCCCATAGACAAGCGACTAGAAGGATTC
Organism: Xenopus laevis; assembly: GCF_017654675.1. Classification (NCBI taxonomy): domain Eukaryota; kingdom Metazoa; phylum Chordata; class Amphibia; order Anura; family Pipidae; genus Xenopus; species Xenopus laevis. The sequence continues at coordinate 116,162,332 of NC_054372.1, read as the reverse complement.
TGCAAATCTACCTTCACAAGAGAATTCCATTCAAGTGAAGACCCTTTTTTCATTCCTTTCGCCAAGGTAAAAGGGCCAAGAATCAGGGAAGACCAACTCTAACTTCTGCTCTCGCTTACAGCACAAGCAAAGACCCAGCTGGTCGTCCTCAAAGGGTACATCCAAGCCCTCACAGGACAAACCCAGCACAGCATGAAGGAGTGCCCATCCCTGAAGAGATTCCTGTAGGCGGAAGTCTCTAATCCATTCGGGAGGTGTGGAAAGACAAGATAAAGGACCGGTGGGTTCTGCGAGTTTGATCACAAGGTCTCCTCATAGAATTCACACAACCCCCACCCCACAGATTTTTCGTATCCCGTCTACCCAAACACCTGTCCAACAAGGCAAGATTCCTTTCTGTCATCCAAGACCTCGCAGCTGCGGGTCCAATCCAACCGGTTCCCGCAACAGACAGGGGAAGGGGCTACTATTCCAACCTCTTCACCGCCCCCAAGAAGGACGGATCCCTAAGACCAGTGCTCGACCTCAAGTCTCTCAACCCCTTTGTCAGACACTGCCACTTCAAGATGGAGTCCATCCAATCATTCTCAGTTCCACAGTAATAGACGTCAAGGATGCGTATCTCCATATACCCATCTATCCGGCCCATCATAAATTTCTCAGATTTTTTGTGGACGGAAAACACTGGCAGTTCGTCGCCCTTTCATTTGGATTATCATCCGCACCTTCACCAAAGTCATGGCGGCAGCATTAGAGGAACTACCTATAACAGGGATAGTTGTCATTCCCTATTTGGACGACCTACTTATAAAAGGTCCGTCGCCAGAGATCGACCAAGGGACATAACAGCTCAAGTCCTCAGAACCCTAACGGACTTGGGCTGACTGATCAACTACATCAAATCCCACCTTGTTCCGTCACAAACGATAGAATACCGTCACAAACGATAGAATAGAAACGACTCCAGGAAGGACAAGAGCTCCATTTTACAGGCACGGATTCTATCCCTGCAGACTTCCTCCAGCGTCCCGCTACGGACAACCATGCAGTCCTTAGGGATGATGGTGGCATCCTTCCCAGCCATACCATATGCTCGGCTCCTTACCAGACCACTGCAACAGGTTATATTACGTCATCAGAGAAAGGATCGAAAAGACCTGGATTGTCTGGAACAGGTCAAGCACTCCCTGCACACACATCGAACGTCCCTAGGTAAACCCTTTCCCAGTCATCAATGGAGAGTCCTCACAACGGATGCCAGCCTAACAGGGTGGGGCGTGTACTAGGCCAGAAGACTGTCCAGGGTCTTTGGGACCAGGAAGAAGGTTCGCTATCAATCAACCTTCTAGAGCTCAGGGCGATCAGATATTCTCTGGAAAGGTTCACCCCCTACCTCAAGGGTTGGGCAGTTCGCATTCAGTCAGACAACCTCACCGCAGTGGAGTACGTAAACCAGGGGGGCACCAGAAGCCCCGCAGCCCTGAAGGAAGCAAACTCCATCTTAACGTGGGCAGAGACTTGTGTTCCAGAAATCTCCGCGGTAAACATCCCCGGGGTAGACAACTGGATAGCGGACTACTTAAGCAGAGAGACCCTAGACCAGGGAGAGTGGAGCCTACACCCCGAAGTCTCCCAACTAATAGTGGAAAAGTGGGGCCTTTCAGAGGTCGACCTTGTGGCGTCCCGGGACAATCGGAAAGTACAAAGATTCGTGGCCATATGTCTAGATCCACTAGCACTCTGGGTAGACGTGCTAGTCATTCCCTGGACATTCACCAAGGTCTACATATTCCCTCCACTGGCATTACTCCCAAAGGTAATCAAAAAGATAAAGAGAGAGGGCACCATACTGGCCAAGGAGATTGTGGTTTGCAGAAGTAGTGGAGCTGGCAAGGGACGTTCTGTATCATCTTCCAGAGAGAGGATCTTCTCACACAAGGTCCAATTGCCCACCCGAATTCACATCAGTGGGCTTTAATGGCATGGCTTTTGACACCCTAGTCCTCAAAAGAACAGGGGCACCTTCGGAGGCTATACCTACCATGCTGCGTGCCCGAAAGCCTGTCTCAGCAAAGATTTACCACACATGGAAGACATTCATCACCTGGTGTAAAAACAGAGGTGCAGACCCGCAGAGGGTGGATGAGAAGGAGATACTATCCTTCCTACAGGAGGTTTTGTCGAAGGGTTTAGCCTTGAGCTCAGGTTTCGGCTCTCTCCATCCTTTACCAGAAGAAACTGGCATTGAAGAGCAACATCAAAACCTTTCTCCAGGGGGCCTCGAGAATCGCCCCCCCCCCTACAGATCCCCGGTTCCTCCTTGGGATCTTAACCTAGTTCTATCTGTCCTACAAGGAGATCCATATGAACACATTCCTCTCCCTTCTCTGACTGAAAAGGTAGTATTTTTACTAGCCATTACTCCGAACTTCATTGTATTGCAAGTCTCCACCATATTTCACAAGGACAAGGTGGTCTTGCGCCCAACTCCGGACATCCTACCAAAGGTAGTATCCGAATATCACATCAATCAGGATTTGGTTGTTCCATCTCTGTGTCCAGAACCCAAGAATCCCTCTGCATGTATGTTTACACAATCTAGATGTTGTTGGAGTCCACCAAGGATATCGGAAGAGTATCGGAAGAGTAGACTCTCTCTTTATTATTCCCAAAGGAAGGAACCACGGCTCCTAAGATGACCATTGCCAAGTGGATTCGTTCTACGATTATCAGAGCATACGCGATGAAGGGACATAATTCTCCGCTTAGGGTCATAGCTCACTCCACTCGCTCTATCAGCACATCATGGGCTGTTCAACATCAAAGAACGGCTGAACAGATATGCAGAGCATCCACTTGGGCATCCCATCATACCTTCACACGATTCTACAGGTTACACACACAGGCCTCGCCTCGGCTGAAGCTAGCTTCGGGAGGAAGATGCTACAGACAGTTATTCCTGAGCACTGAATGCGGGGTTACAGTGTCCCACCCTCTGGGATTGCTTTGGCACATCCCCCATGGTGCCTGTGTCCCCCAATTAGGCAAGAGAAAGAGAGAAATTTTTGTACTCACCATTAAAGGAGAAGGAAACCCCCAGGGCGCTAAACCCCTCCCCGCCTACCTGTCCCCCTGGGCAAATGCCCCTAACTTTTTACTCACCCCTCTGCGCAGGTCCTGTCCACGGAGTACGCAGTCGCCATCTTCTCCCACGCGCGTCTTCTTCTTGCTCTGATCGGCGTTTTCTGGCGCATGCGCAGTAGGAACAGGTACCGATACGGCTCTACTGCGCATGCGCCGAATGTCACGAAGTGAAATCGGAAAACTTCGTGACATTCGGCGCATGCGCAGTAGAGCCGTACCGGTACCTGTTCCTACTGCGCATGTGCCAGAAAACGCCGATCAGAGCAAGAAGAAGACGCGCGTGGGAGAAGATGGCGACTGCGTACTCCGTGGACAGGACCTGCGCAGAGGGGTGAGTAAAAAGTTAGGGGCATTTGCCCAGGGGGACAGGTAGGCCAGGGGGGAGGAGGGAGGGGGGCAGCACAGGGGAGGGGGGGAGGGGTTTAGCGCCCTGGGGGTTTCCTTCTCCTTTAAATCTTTTTCTTTTGTCCTGTGTTGGGGGACTTAGGCCTACCCTCCCTGTTTGACACTGAATCTTTTATACATGTATATAGTTACTCCCTTGTGAGTTTTACTCTGTTGTTGAGGGGTATTTTGAGATTCCTCTTCTGTTTTGGGTTGCTATGCTCCTTCTTCGGTAGAAACTGGAAGAAATAGGAGGAGGCAGGGAATGAAGCCCAGAGCAGGAGGAGTCACAAGTTAACAAGTTAGTGTCCATTCTCCAGCTGCAGGATCTTCATCCCCATGGTGCCTGTGTCCCCCAATATAGGACAAGAGAAAAAGACTTAACGGTGAGTACAAAAATCTCTCTTTCTGAGGTCAGACATCTCTTGTTTGAGCCATTATACACATCCAAAAATGTATGGTATGTGTGAGCAGGCTTTGCTGGATTCTTTAACAGGGTCACTCCCACCTGATTGTCATCCCATTGACTAAAAACAGCAGACTCGGATTTCACCTTCAAATTATATACTTCTAAAGATTCACTTACTTTTGCCACATACAAAACATACAATGTTATTGAATAATTACATGAAAAAATATGACCAAATATAATCATGTTTGTTTCATTTGTTCTTCACTGTCTTTTAGGCTTGTTTAAAAATCATATGTTTTAGGTCACATTCATAAAATAAATATAGAACCTTTAAAGGGTTCACATACGTTCAAGCACCACTGTATGTGCTGAAGAATGGTTGATGGTGTAATTTCTTAAATTTCTCACTAGTATTGCTGCTTTCTGGCTGTTCAGAAGTCAAATTAGTCATAATCACTTGCATATGTGTGATACCGGACACCTGTAAAGTTCAAATTTTCTGCTTTGTTACTTTTGGAACAAATAATCTAGCTTTTGTACAGCAAGGAGAATCAATAACTGTTATAAGCAACTGTTCTAAATTGCTCCAATTTTTGTTGAACTTCTCTCTGTCTCATTGACTGGTTATTTTGGTATATTTTTTAAAAACATTCTTGTTACATAACAAATAAGCTACAATTCCAAGCAACTTTCCAGTACGCTTCCAAATTTTGAAAATGTCTCTCCAATAATTCAGGACATTAGAGTCTGTACATAACTTTTGACTCAGACTTCTCATCTTATGGTACCTCTGACTACAAATTGTCTGTTTTTAAAGGAACAGTAACACCAAGAACTGAAAGTGTATCAATATAATTAAAACGTACTATTGCTCTGCACTGGTAAAACTAGCGTGTTTGCTTCAGAAAGACTACTATCATTTATATAAATAAGCTGCTGTGTAGCCATGGTAGCAGCTCTTCAAGCTGGAAAAAAGGAGTAAAGGCACAGGTTGCATAGCACATAACAGATAAGCCCTGTCCAATACAATGGTGTTTTATCTCTCTTACCAGTGCACAATATTATATATTTTAATTACTTTATATTATAATATATATATATATATATATATATATATATATATATATAAAAAAAATCAACAATTACATATCCATCATATATATATATATATATATATATATCTCAATCGTGCATAAATGCATATCTTTGTATTTCAATAAAACCATAAATATGTGAATAAATATTTAATATTTTTAACATTTTTTGAAAAATATTAAATATGTATTCACATATTTATGGTTTTATTGAAATACAAAGATATGCATTTTTACACGATTGATATATATATGATGGATATGTAATTGTTGATTTTTTTTTATATATATATATATATATATATATATGTGTATGTTCACTATATATGATAGACACTTAATTGAAACACATGACTCACATTGAAATGCTGATTGAAAAAGGGCACTGATTGGTTTGTAATGGAGCACTTTTGTTATTTAATGTGTTTTTAGAAAGTTTTTGTATCATCCTTGAAAAACGTCCAAATGTGGACCGAAACGTCGGTTTGATACCATGACAATAAAAGATATTAAATTTTAAAAAGGAGTGCTGGTCTACTGATAATTGATATCCATCAGCAACGAGTGCGGATACTCATTGGAAAGAGTGTGTGTGTGTGTGTGTGTGTGTGTGTGTGTGTGTGTGTGTGTGTGTGTGTGTGTGTGTGTATATATATATATATATATATATATATATATATATATATATATATATATATATATATATATATATATATAGATAGACAAATACAAGATTCCTCTGCACTCAACCCATTATCAATATATTTAAGACAGAGACATTTTGTGCATACTGCTACTGAAAAATGCCTTACCCTTTAAACATATATTGCAATATATTTAAGCTGGCCAACTACGTCAAAGTCATCCCATATCTGGCCAGTCCTATGCTCAATTTTCATCTGATTCATTAAGAATTCTATGGTTTAATTATACATTTTATAAAAGGGATGAATACGTTTTACAGCCCTTTTTTTATATAAGCTCAATCAGTTAGCCTTTGTTTAAAAAAAAATGGGTGCAACACTATCTGAACAGCCACAAACAAACAAATATAATTTTTTTTTTTTTTTACTATACGAAGACATTTCTGTTTTCACAAATTGAATGAAAGCCATGTTATACAACAAACCATTTCCCAACATCCTTTAGGATCACAGTGTAATGCAACCCCTCCCTTAGCTTTCCAGGCAATCTGTGCAATACCCACTATGGAAAGCTTGAGGGACACCCAAGTCCCAGAATCCATCACTTAAATCATCATTGAAAAAAAAACCCACAAGTTTTATTTCTGCAAATTCAGATGGTGATGGTATACTTTCCTTTTAACACCTTTGTCTTTCATCAGGTTAGTGTGTTTGCCTGCTGACTTTTTAAGAATCGTTTAACTCTTTAACTCTTCTGGCCAGTCACCATAGACAAACTCCGAAATGTATTTTTGGCACATGTCTGGATGTATGAAAGGATGATTATCCATCCAACAATCTTTTTTTATATAAGAGTACTGTTTTAAAGAAAACCATATTTATTTCAGGTATTGTACTCCCACATACATTGATTACGAGGATCTGGAACGCAAGTACTGGAAAAATGTAACATTTGTGCCGCCAATATATGGAGCAGATGTCAATGGAAGCCTCTATGAAAAAGTAAGCTTAAATTGTAGTCATTTAAAAATAAAATTTAGAATTTCTAAACTTTCTCTTTGTTTATCATTAAATGTGTTGAGTTATGGTTTGGGTTATACTCGAGTATAAGTCGAGTTTTTCAGCATCTAAAATGTGCCGAAAAAGTCTACCTCGGCTTATACTCAAGTCAGTGGGCAGTAGCTGAGATTGCAGTCACTTTTATTATTTATCATTTCTATACCAACATTTCGCTTGGGGAGAGACTGCAATATCACACAGCGACCTCTGTTGGTTATATGAAAGAATAACAGTGACTGCAATATCACACAGCGCCCTCTGTTGGTTATATGAAGGATTAACAGTGATGGCAATATCACACAGTGCCCTCTGTTGGTTATATGAAGGATTAACAGTGATGGCAATATCACACAGCGCCCTCTGTTGGTTATACAAAAGATTAACAGTGATGGCAATATCACACAGCACCCTCTGCACATGGTAGTGGGACAGTGGGACAATGCACACAGTAATCCATTTGGCAATTCTCTGTCACCATCAACTTTGCAAAGAAGTCCGGTTGATCGCTGGGGGGGTCTCTTTGGGGGAATGTGCGCTGCTGGGAGACAGGGCTGTAGTTGTGTCTAGGCTTATACTCGAGTCAATACGTTTTCGTAGGTAAAATTAGGTACCTCGGCTTATACTTGGGTCGGCTTATACTCGAGTATATACGGTATATAAATTATTTATTCATACTTTGTAACAGAGAAAAACAATTCTGATTTACCCCTGCTCCACTTGTTAAGTATTATGGGCAGACTGCAGAGGATTCAGTATGCCTGTATAGATGCAGAACTCCTCATAATGTGTTTATCACAAACAAAAAAAGGAAAAAGAAATGTAGAGCACACTGCCTAATTAAACAAACCCACTGTTTATTGATCTATTAAAAAACACAGGTGGCTGCTGAGAAATCGATACCTAACGCGTTTTGGGAACATTACTTAATCATAGGCTCATAGCCAGAACCAGTATGAAGGAAAGGGTATTCAAGCACATGATTTCATTGGCCCAAAAATGCACTTTTTTTTTTCTTTTTTGGGAGGATCAGAATGGAGGCCAAATGGGCGGTCGGATTGTGGGATGGCATCAATGAAAAGATGTGGCCTCGATCTGACGGGATTTTCTAACCTGCCCGACTTGCGGACAGATATCGATCAGGAAAACACATAGGCTGATAAGCTGCCGGCTTGGTCTGTCTGCAGCTTTTATAGGCCTGTGTATGGGGGCCTTTAGGCTTTGTTTCAAGACTGAAGGATTGCAAATAAGAGACATCTAGCTGATGTTTTTGCAGTCAGCTAGGATACTGTCAAGACAAATTCATCCTTCTATAAGTAAGAAACATTTAAGGTGCCTAATGAGAGGATTTTTAAATATTCTTTTACTTATATTTTTAAATTTTGTAAACACTTAAGTAGTCATAGTATCACTTTTTAAATATTGGGAAAGAAGTGAGACAACACAGTCTAAAGAGAGATAAAGGTAGACAAAACATCACTATTCAGCATTATCTCATAACCATGACCTTGGCAACCATTTGATGATTTCACTGGGTTTTTCTTTGTTTTGATACAAGTCTGCCTTAATAGTTGTGTTTAATGCTGCCTTAGATGGAGTCCTTGGACAGATGGCTAGCTTGTTAAATGTGGAGGTTTTGGTTGTTTTGTTCTGTGGGTATGTCAAAACCGTATGATAATCCAAAAACTAATTTTGTCTAGATTCTCTTGAACTGTTTAATGGATATGGTGCGTGGCGTGAAATGTACTGCTAATCACATTATTTATAACTTGGTGGAGGAACAACACTCATATTTTCCTTTCTATTGATTTACATGGTAATTGCTTTGGTCTTGATTGTGCACACGCTGGTTAGGAGTGTAGAACTTGGGACTTTTGAACACCATAGTAGATTCAGGTAGAACAGTTTTGGTAAATTATTGCCCTCGTTGTTAGAATATTCCAATATAATTTGGCATATTACAGGTGAAATTCATAATCATGGATTCCGTAGTACATCAGTGCTGCACGCCATAGCTGTAGAATATAAATATGTTTAACCTCACTACAGTAGACTGATCAAACTTGACTGCTGGCTATTGATATATACACTGGTAAGGAGCAGCGCCACTGTTTTACAAAAAGCAGGCAACTGTCCAGCCATGACAGAAAAAATTACTGATTGTTTTCTAGAGATGAGTCGTGCTTGTAGTTTTTTCCTTTTTTGGACCATGCGCCTACAAAAAACATTGAGGAAGCAGAGAGACAATTCAACTTACTCCTTGCATTGTTATAGAATTAAAAATTAGAATAAATAAAATTGCTGCCAGTGCCTAAATCGGTGTACATTTTTTATAATCCCTGCTGTAATACTAGTCCGACAATTGCAAAGTAGACCATGCAAACTTAATGTTTTTATGTCTGATTACAAACAAGGTGATCACTGGGTTAGAGCTGGTGTTGAAAACACTAAAGAGTAGTATATGTAGTTGCAGGAGTCTTCTTAACAGCAAGTTAAAGGCTTTAAGATAGTGGGTCCCAAATTGTGAGTCTTGTCAGGTGCTCCTAGCCTGGAGTCCAGTTAGGGTGAGATTTGGCCAGAATATGTATGAACGCTCCAAGATAATCTTGGAAGTGTTCAGGGTACGATATGGACTGAACTTGAAGTGCACCTCCGACTCTTTTTATACATTAAGACTTAAATAAGGACAGCTCTAGGCCAAGATAAGATTTGGGATGTCAGCCTAAGGTTAGGTAAGATTTGGCATGACAACCTAGGTCAGGGAATGATTAAGGCTTAAATAAAGACAACCTAGGTCTGGTTAAGATTTGGGATGAACATTTATTGGTTTTCCTAAATAGTTGGTTCAACTTTAAGTTAACTTTTAGTAGATTATAGAATAGTTTTTGAATTATTTTCCTTCTTCTTCTGACTTTTTCCAGCTTTCAAATGGGGGTCATTGACCCACCTAAAAAACAAATGCTCTGTAAGGCTACAAATGTATTGTTACTGCTACTTTTTTATTATTCCTCTCCTATTCATATCACAGTCTCTGATTCTAACCAGTGCATAGTTGCTAAGGTAATTTGAACCTTAGCAACCCAACGCTGAACCTAGAGAGCTGCTGAATAAAAGGCAAAATAACCACAAATTAAAAAAAAAATGAAATCCAATTGGAAAATGTCTCAGAATATCACGCTCTACATCATAGTAAAAGTTAACTCATAGGTGAACAACCCTTTAAAGGGCAACTAAAGTCTAAAATAGAATAATGTTAGAAATGCTGTATTTTGTATACTAAATATAAACATGAACTTACTGCACCAGAAGCCCAATTAAACAAATGATTTATGCTTTTAAAGTTGTCGCAGAGGGCTGTCATCTTGTAACTTTGTTAAACATCTTTGCAATACCAAGACTACGCACATGCTCAGTGTTGTCTGGGATTCAGTTGGGAGGTTAAGCTTAGGGATCGTCATAAATGATCAAAACAGCACAAGTCAAATAATAGCTGCCAGAAGCCGATACAGCAAGACCGATTAATAATCAGAATATACAGACTGCACTGGGTCTGTGGATACAAATCTACACAGTTGTTACAAACAAACAAAGCTGCTCAAGTTCTGGGAAGTAAGGTGGGAGGCTCCCCTGTCGTTTGAAAGTATGATCATTTCCCTGCACAGCAGTTAGGGACCTTCTGAAGTTTCCTAACTGCAGCTGTCAGAGCAAGTAAAACGAAGGGTGAATTTCACTGCATACAGTCAGGTTTCTTATAAAAACGGTACACATTTTTTAATTAAAGTATATTGGAGATAAGTTTCTTTTTTTCATTAAAGAAAGTAAAAATGGGATTTTATTTTTTTGCCTTTACATCCCCTTTAAGATAACAATGCTTTTATGTGTCTCTAATCCTGTTATTAGTTAGAGGGCCCTAGATAAATGTTGCAAATCACTGCTCTAAATGCACCTTAGTTTCTTGCTATACATTAAGGCTTGAATAAGGGCAACATAATTTTATAAACGGCAGGGAAAATAAGTGTTGAACATGTAAACGTTCTCAGTAAATATATTTGTGCAACAATAAGGTTGCAAAGGTCTTTGGAGGGCTTTTTGGTTTAACACCTCATGAGATGCTTCTTGTGTGATACGTTGGTAATGAGAAACATTTTTATAGGCCATCAGTCAGGACTAAACCAGCTGATATTAATTTGCACACGATTGCTTTCAGACAGATTTCAGCAGGTTTCTTGGCTTTCCATGCCTTTTTGCGCCTCCTTTTCTTCACATGCTTTATTCCACATAACTTAATTTATGGACTTATTTTTTTTTTTGAGTACTTTGATGTGTGGATTACTTGGGTTGTTACGACATCTGTTGTAAATTTCATGTCAATAGCCCCCATTAGAAATATGTTTACTGAGAAAAATGTTACCTTAACTGCTGGGGTTACAGCTAAAATTTTAGATTTTTTACAAACCGTAGCCAGTAGTAGTTTTCTCACACATTTCCACCAGGTGGTGCCATGACAATTTAGAACGCTTTAAAATGTTTTTCCTCATGATAACAATCCAGGAATATTGTGTTAATTTATTTTATTAACTAGACTTTTTAATGAAGTTGTTTTGATTTCCAAAATAAATGTCAGTCTTGCTGTACCTATCTGGGAGCTCTTTTATTTCCTAACCATTTATGAATATAACTGCTAGTGCCCCAAGCAACAGAACTGAAAAAAAAGACATAGATAATAGGTAGAGAATCAATCAGAAAAAGTCTCTCTTGTTTTCAACCCTTGCTGATTTGTCTGCATACTATTTTGCATGCAAACATTGAATTTGTATTGGACATTTAATTTGAAGTGCCAGCAGAGTTTCCCGTTTCATTTGCACTCCGTGCCAGCTGAATTTTGAATATTTTGTGCTCCCTCACTTTAAGGATATTTCCTGGGGTGGATTTTTAGTTTACTTTGGAAACTATGCATTGTTCTTTTTAAAGGAGAACCTGAGCTTTCTAAATTTTTGTGTATTTTCAATTCTAGAACAAGCAATAAAAGAAAAAAAAAATTGCCATTTTTCATATGATATGGGGATTTATAACACACAAATATTTTATTTTACGCACAAAAATTCAGCAGATTTAGAAAGCCTCAAGTGTCTCTTACGTGCAAATATGAAATATGTATAGTTTTATGGAGACTTCTGACTTCTATAGATAAAAAACTTCCAGTAGTAAATTACCAAATTTTCAAGCACTACCCACTTTTCATTCCAAAGCCAAAAAATCCTGGAACAGTAGGTTTACCCCAGGAAACCATATATTTTTGAAAAGTACACGTTCTACCAAATCTAAAATGGGTAACGATATCTTTCTACTCCAAAGTACCAAACATCAAAGCATTTCTCAACTTATGATCACTATAAAAATGTATGAAAATTCTGAAAAATCACCTCAAAATCAACTCAAAACAAATTTGCAAGTGCATATCTCCCACATAGCATTATGGACCAAGAAAAAACATCCTAAATATGAATGCCAGGGGTCTACTGAACAGAGTCTCAATGCTTTCCCAAAGTGTAATCAACCATCAGAATCACAGTTTGTAAAACTTATTCAAAGCTAAACTATTCAGACAGAAACAAGTGAGCAATGCCTATACAGAACTAAAAATGCAATACAATGGTTAAAATGCAATAAAATTACTAAAATGCACCAAAATCACTAAAAATTGTATATACTCTCCGAAATAACATTCAAAATGTATTGCACAGTGTGTTGGTGAATACACTATTCGCAATGGCAATAAAAAAAAATTTCAGGCAAAAAACAGGACACAGTAAAAAAAAAAAAAAGCTATAAATTGTGTTTGTGTGTAAAAATGTACATACACTTGGCAAAATAAAGGTTGTATGCATGTGTGCACTTATGCAAGTATATGTGAGTAGTGTGAATGCATGAAACCCCCCAAAAATGTGTGTGTGTGTGTGTAAGTGCAAATGTAAGAGTGTAAAAAGTGTGTGTAAGTGTATTTTGTATGTGTGTTACACTAACATGGGGTGTGTAGGCTGCAGATCAGTGTTCAAGAAGGCTGGAGGAGCTGGAGGGAGTGGTCTGATAGTTGATCCGGGTTGGGGGGCATCGCTGGAGGAAGTAAGTGCTGCAGCAGACACGTGTCTGCTGCTCCTATGGGTGACCTATGGTGATTGCACCCCAGGGGCCACTTTCCCTTCCCTCTCTGCTGAATGCTTTTTCAAAGACTGGCTCCTCCCTGCATGTATGCATTTCTTGGGAAAAGTATTTCCGCACTAGGGAATAGTTTCATAGGCATGAATCTTCCACACCATTAACTTTTTTTTATAGGGAAGAGATTGCAGCAGCCAAATTGGGCTTAGAGTCAATCCTGCCCTGTATGTGGCTTTTATAGGAGAGAGAATGCTCAGACCAACACCTGTTTGTTAAAGGTATAGGACCACCATAAAAAAAGAACAGGTAAGTGGGTAGTACAACTACATGGTAGTTTGGCCATTCTTCCTGCTGAATAACTCTGCTAAAGTACAGAAATACACAAAAAGGGTAGCTGTAGGAGCACTCCAAGGCTAAGTAAATTATTTGTATAATTAAAACTGATCTGGCCAAATTAACTACAAACATGAAAAAGAAGGTGGGCATATCGGGGAGATCTGCTTGTTTGGCGAATTCAACAAACAAGCAGCTCTCTTTGTATGGCCCCCATTACTCCCCATTGGATCGCGCAACAGACCACCTTCATTCCCCCTTGTGTTCTGAACTCGGTCAGCTTTGTAGTGGAAAGCTTCTGCAATCAAGCTTTTTAGCAGTGCCTGCAGTTTAAATTTATGTTTTTGTTTCTCCAGACTGCTTTTGCTTGATTTTTGGGGCAAGGTTGCCCCAAATCTTCACTACAAAGCTCACTTTGGTTAAGAGCACTTATGCAAGCTGTCCAATATTCATTATAAGAAACTGCAGCAGAGCATTTTGTAAGTGGAATTCTGAGTGAAGCAGTTAAAAAAAACCTAAAGGGGATATAAGAAATACCCTTTATTTTGGATTAAGTATTAAAAGATTTTGGTGTTACTGTCCTATTAAGACACAAGAAAGCATGGATGGTGCAAAATCATGGGAAAATCTATAAAGGAACCTATTTCAAAGCCATGATTTAAATCCAACCAAGACTCTCTGGAACCCTTTAAAACTCTAGTTGCATAAGTGTCATCCGACCAGTCTGAACCTGGGGCAAAAGCACACTAGAACTTTGCGAAGCTGATAGCCTGCAGGAAACGCCATTTTGTTCTTAATATTTTTCTTATTAGAGCAGTCTGTTTTGTGTAAGATTAGTTCCTCCAATGAGAGAATGGGTTAATGATTTGAATAATTTTTTAATGTTCTGATAAATCTGTTTTGTATTAACTATTTAAGTAGGAGAAACTATGTGGTGGTTAAACCCAGGTAAAGCATCTTGTTGTTTGCAATCTGAACATGATTTAAGATGTTAAAAATAATTGTCTGATAAACTAGAAAGAAAGTATCCTTTCACATTATACATTTGGGACCTTAATATCGATAGGTTCACTGCATGCCTTACAGTTCATTTCCTGAGATAAGAAGCCTTCTGTGATTTCTAAAAGGTCAAGAAATAGATTGTAGGTGTCTCAGCATGGAATAAATGTCATGGTAAAGTGTATCAAACCTTACGTGACTGTATTAGTGTAAATCCCAAACAAACAATCTTCTGCTATTGCTCTCATGTGTTTCAGTATTAATTAGAACTTTATCTAATGCCTCACCCTTTGTCTAGTTCGTTGAATTTATGAGCTCTTCCTCCCGCCTTTTGAAAGGCTATTCTCTCTTGTGAATTATGATTTGAATGCAGAGGGCTGTAAATATGCAACCGATGTGCTATTTTTTTGTAATCGAGATCCAACACCAACCGATAAATGGCTTTTATTTAGTTTCTGTTGGCATACTGATGTTACCCAAGCCACAGCAATTAGTTACTGTGTAAAGTTATAGTTTATACTTTAATTAAGTTTGGTCACTTTTCTAGGATGTTAATGAATGGAACATTTCTCGACTCAACACCATTCTGGATGTTGTAGAAGAGGAATGTGGAATATCTATTGAAGGTGTTAATACTCCTTACCTCTACTTTGGTATGTGGAAGACAACATTTGCATGGCATACCGAAGACATGGATCTGTACAGCATTAACTACCTCCATTTTGGGGAGCCAAAGTCATGGTGAGTATCTGAAATCACTCTTATTTTTTCCAGTGCAATTGGTGTGAAAGAATCATGCCACACATTCCCGGTCTCCTATTTTATTAGTATTTAATATCTGTGCAAGTGCTTATATCTTCAGAAACCAGGGTTCTTTAAGTTGGAAGGTTATGGTACTAAAATTGTTGAGGTGAACCTCACCTGGTGGACCTGTCTATTACCTCTGGTCACAATTTTCAAAGACTGGCTCCTCCCTGCATGGATGCATTTCTTGGGAAAAGTATTTCCTCACTAGGGAATAGTTTCATAGGCATGAATCTTCCACACCATTAACTTTTTTTTATAGGGAAGAGATTGCAGCAGCCAAATTGGGCTTAGAGTCAATCCTTCGCTGTATGTGGCTTTTATAGGAGAGAGAATGCTCAGACCAACACCTGTTTGTTAAAGGTATAAGACCACCATAAAAAAGAACAGGTAAGTGGGTAGTGCAACCACATGGCAGTTTGGCCATTCTTCCTGATGAATAACTCTGCTAAAGTACAGAAATACACAAAAAGGGTAGCTGTATGAGCACTCCAAGGCTAAGTAAAATATTTGTATAATTAAAACTGATCTGGCCAAATTAACTACAAGCATTAAAAAGAATAATCTGATTTCTGTCCATTTGCATATATCTTCAAAAAAGCACATAAATTCTAATGCATGTGGCTCAACATCTGTTTTCTAAGTGTTTGTTATTGTTACCGTAATTAACATTTTAGTTTGGACGTCACTGTTCCGTTACTATGTTATATAGCACTGATCTATTTATGCAATGCTTTTCAGACATAGTCTGAAAGATATATTTAAAAAAATTGCTGCATTTTTAAAAGAAAGTTTTTCAGATTTGTTTACATTCCCTTTATTTTTCTATACATTTTTTAGGAGTACCTAACATGTATTGGCATGAACATGAACAGAGCCTCATTTGCCTAAATTTATATGGTAATATGTGTAGGTCCCATGCTGGAGGCCCTTCAAAGGAATATGAAAGTCTCCATAAACTGTAACAACTGTGACTGTCAATAGCCACATACCCGTGTGGCTCTATCCTGTCTCCAGCACTGGTCTGATAGGCAGTTCATTCATTCCTCTGTGTTATAATGGGACAAAAATTGATATTGTGCAATACGAGTGACATCCAAAAATGCTGCCGTAGACTTAATTGTGCCACTTATTATGAAGTTGTCTGAGAATACATCAGTATAACTTGACAAGCACCAGTTGTTTGGGAATTTGAATTCAAGTCAATGGGTGGGTGTGTTTGGGCACTTAGGGACTGTTTTTTTTTGTTTTTTGTTTTTTTTTGGCTTCTTGTGGGCAAATTAAGTGAGTGATGCCAGTATAGAGCTCACCACAGGAAAAACAACTCACTTTATATGCATTCATATGTTTTTTTTTTAAAGGGGTTGATCACCTTCTGAACACTTTATTCAGTTTAGTTGTTTTCAGATTGTTCACCAGAAAAAAGACTGCTTTCCATCGTTTAAACTTTAATTTTGTGAAAAATGGTAAAACAAATAGTCTGTTTCTGTCTCTGCTGTTTCAGTCTGGCAGCTCAGTAATCCAGGTGCAGATTCTGGACTGTTACATTTTGCTACATTAGTTGATTCATTTCTCAGCTGCATTTTGGGAATGCAGCAGGGGTCCCCAATCTTTTTTCACCCGTAAGCAACTTTCAGATGTAAAAAGAGATGAACACAAGCATGAAAAATGTTCCTAGTTAGTGCCAAGTAAGGGTTGTGATTGACTATTGGTAGCCGCTATGTGGACTGGCAGCCTACAGGAGCCTCTGTTTGGTAAAACACCCGTTTTTTATGCAACCAAAATTTGCCTCCAAGCCTGGAATTAAAAAATAAGCACCTGCTCTGGGGCCACTGAGAGCAACATCCAAGGGGTTGGGGAGCAACATGTTGCTTACGAGCTACTGGTTGGGGATCACTGGTCTACAGAGTCTGCAAACCCCACACCCTGAGCTGCTTTAGGGCTCTTACACATGAGCGTTTTTACCTGCGCTCCCCTGCGTTCCGTTTTTCGGCGTTCAGCCGCAGGGGAGAGCAGGAATAGACGCATTTAATTATTTCAAATGGGGCTGTACTCACACAGGCGCATGTAGGCGCCGAACGCAGGTTGAGACGCAACATGCTGCATTTTTCCTGCGTTCGGCGCCTACATGCGCCTGTGTGAGTACAGCCCCATTTGAAATAATTAAATGCGTCTATTCCTGCGCTCCCCTGCGGCTGAACGCCGAAAAACGGAACGCAGTGGAGCGCAGGTAAAAACGCTCATCTGTAAGAGCCCTAAGAAAGACATAATAAGGTGAAAACTTTACACTTTTCTGGTGAATTATCTGAAACCAACTGAACTGGGAAAAAAGTGTTGGAAGGTGAACAACCCCTTTAAAAACTGTATATTAAATTGCTAACTCTCACCCATTGTTAAGTACAATTCTTAAAAATTCTATAGCGTTGAATGGAAGTGGGCGAGTTTTTTTTATTTAGTGTTCTCTAATATCACAATCTGAGAAATCTGCCTCCTAGTGTCCTGTTTCTCTTAGACAAGGGGCACACAACATTCTATATGCCTGCATTTCTAGAAATGTCAGACCCACTGACTTCTGCATGGTTTCAGTGCACTGACTGGCACTTCATTCTAGTTTGCTACTTTGCTTATTGTCTGTAAATATTGTACCACCTAAATGTTTTTAGCAAAATTGTGCTAGTATCGTGAAATAAGAATTATAGTTGTAGCTTTATGTGAAGGTTATGATCTTTGCTTACTGGAAAGGAATTGGATATTTTTAGCTCCTTTCTAGACCACAGCCCATGTAGACTCCTATAAGGACTATGTCCCAATGAGGAGGGAAACTTGGGCATGAAGACAGAGCACAATTGAACTGGAAGGCTGACACTTGTGGTGTTTTGACAACATATGTTCTTGAGCGCAGTTTTGGGTTCCAAATGCCTAGAATGTCATTTCTGGTCTAATATTATAATAGGTTTCAGTTCAACAAAAGGCTATGGAAATGTTGCACAACCAGAGAAAAAGTTTGGTGGCATTTTTCTTGCTCAAAAAAACGGATGTGAGAAACTTTTTTTTGTTATTTTTCACACAAGATCAGTCGGTAAAAAACGAGACTAAATACTAACTACACTACTAAATAAACAAGGGTATGTTAATATACCTTAAAGAGGACCCATTACCCAAAAAAAATATTCCAAATCCTATTTTCTCACGTTAGTTAAGCAAAATGAACTTAAATTACACTATATAAATTATATGAATCTTGTTTCCATCAGTCTGGGAATTCATAATTATAACAAGCAGGTAGGAGCCATTTTGTGGACTGTTATTAAGACAAGCCTTGTATCATTTCAGAATCTTGTTTATGCACCAGAATGGGGGACCTGATGTCCATCCCCATGTCCTGGCTACACAATTAAATGGCTAACAAAACTGGGGGAATGTGGGGGAGCAGTGACATCTAGTTAGTGCTGAATGGAATGTGAAAGTAATTGCTTGTCCCGCCTCTATGTCTAAGGCATAGAGGAAGTGCAGGCAATATTTGATTGACAGCTGAGATTTTTAAATGAGTTTACAACTGATATGAAAGTTTTAATTAAAAAAAAAATGGATTTCATGTTTAATTTGAAAAGGACTGCTGTCTTCTTCAGGCTGTCAGCCCTTTGCATGGTAAAATGCTAGCCAATCAGCAGCTGAGCAGACCTCTCAGGGAACTGCAGTATATCTTTCTATGTTTGAAGTCAGAGCTGTGATTGACTACCCTGAAGAAGACATATTAATTTCAAGTATATGCTTTACCGTTGAATCCCAAATATATAAATAGAGTAAGATAAGTACTCACAATATGCATGATTCGTTGTTGTGGCAATGCACTACAAAGTAAGACAACACTGGGATATTTTTCAGCTCACTAGATAGGCAATACCAGGGAGACCTAAATAAAACAGAGTTGGCATTATGCCTTGCTTTGTCTGCATCCAGCAGTTATTTAGTTCCGATTTGCTGCTTTCCCTTATAGTTTGTAAAGTTAAGCACTACAGTATGCTTTTTGTTGAACACTGCATTCTACTAGTGCTTTTCCTATCCGTAATGTACAAAACAAGCATCTAATCCTCTTGATATTTTCTTACTTGGACATCACTCTACATCCACGATCTGTTCAATCCATTGATTTCCCATCTGAAAAATTCAAGTGATGTACACACGCTTCAACAAATATCCCTGAAGGCAAGCCTTTTATTTTATTCAAGGGTAAAATTATTTTTGCAATCGCTGTGCGTATAACTGTTCATCTTGCCTGCCGAGGGAAAAACATTTCGAAAAGTGACGTGTCATTAGGCCTCTATCCTGCTATCTATTAATGAATTTTGCAATGCACAAATACAATAGCTGACATACTTCTTGTATAAACGGTGGAATAACAGACATGTATTTGGACTAGTCTGCATATTCGATACTCCTTCGTAGAGTGGAAGACAAGGCTCTAGGGCAATGTGATGTTTGTTAAGGTAACTAGAGGCTGTGGTAGAGAAAGCAGATGCAGAACATGATCTGACTCCCACCACACACCACTGGAGAATCTGTGGTTTGTGCTGGGCCATTGTGACTGAAACCGGTTGAAGTAGTTGCCAGAATGTAGAAAATGCAGGGTCCTAGCAGCTCAAATAAAGTTTTGTATCCTTACAACAAAAACTTGCATTCATTAAAAAAAAAAAGAAAAAACTTTGTTCATAATAGTCCCGAATGGCAATAGATTCTCACACAAGCATTTAGTAGTGGGGTGCCCTAGACCATGTTGCAGGAAGAGCCTGTTGTCTATAGTGACCCATTAATTTACCTGTTAAAAAAATAATGGGTTACAATTCCATTACCACTAATCTTACTAGGCAATTAACATTTGTTTTAATAAACAATGTACTTCTACCCACAATAATAAAACCCGAGTGTTTGCTGTAGAAACTCTTGATATCATTTGTCTAAGTAAACGTATATCTTGCAGTGAAGGCTGCCATTATGGTTCTGTAGGGCACAGTTTGCAAATTAGAAATTAGATACAGATTGGCTTTAGTTTTTCTAACTTGTATGTTACAGTCAACTAGGCATATTGTTCATCAAACTTTTGAGGAAAACCATGTTATTCATATTTAGGATGTTTTATGTAAGTAGCTAACGCTGTGGATATTGGAAATGTAAGCTTTTTAGACGGTTGCTAGTTTGGAATAGAGAAACCGACCTGGTTAGGGTGAGACGGGCTAAAAGCAGCCAAAAAGCCCTTCACAATTAGTTTGGAATAGAAAAACATATTTGCCCATTTTGGAATCCCTAAAATGCGTACATTTAAAAAAAAAAAAAAAAAGTGGGGTAAACTTGCTGTTGATGTCATATTTCACCTTCTAATGTAAGGTATATTTACATTTCTGTGGTGTGCTTTAAATTTCTCAAAAAACTATACATTTGTTACTGTTTTACAAATGGGACTTTTGAAAAGTCCTGTATTGTTGTGCATATAATGATACATATGTTTCTGCAATGTCTATATTATGGAAAATTGTTACCCCCCCCCTAAAAATCGTCTGACTTTAAACTCAAATGAAATTCTACTGGCAGAGAAGGGATTAACATACAGGCTCCCTTATCTGGAAATCTGTTATCTAGACAACTCTGAGTTACGGGAGGGCAATCTCCCATCAGGGCAGGGGCACACGGGCAGATTTTCGGAGATTTAGTCGCCTGGCACTAATCGTCTCTTCTTTGGGGTGACAAACTCCCAAACTGCCTTCCCCCTGCCTTCCGCCTGCTGTAATGAGAAAACGCCAGCACAATGGCACTGGCGGTGCTTCGATTTCCGAAGTCGCCTCGAAGTTGCCTCACGAGGAAACTTCGGGCGACCTCGGAAATTGAAGTGCCGAGAGTGTATTGCCACAGGTGATTTTTCATTTTAGCAGGCGGAAGGCAGGGGTAAAGCAGTTCGGGGAGATTGTCGCCCCGAAGAAGAGCCGATTGGTCGCCAGGCTACTAAATCTCCCCGAATCTGCCCGTGTGCCCCTGCCCTTAAGCAAATAACTTATTTTGCTAGAAAGTAAGCGGTGAGGGAGCTAGAGGAGAAACCGAGGAATCTAGTTGAGGCAGAGAAACACTATAGAAAATACAGGAGCCAGGAGCTGCTATACTCTGTACCATTAGGGCACCCCAGAACGCACTAGAGGAAGAGTGTATATCACTATATGTGGATGATGTGCTTCTATACCTGCATATCCCAGGTGACTTCCTCCAGACTGTCCTGCATATAGAGTTCAGACAATTCAAAATATAGATTTCAGACAATGTTTTAAGTGAGTGGCTGTGCACATTTCATATGCCCATTTAATACTTGGTTGTGGACCTATGCACAGCTCTCGCCATTTGATAGCATAACCATTTGATCATATTCCCCATTGACACAAACCTTCATCTCAATTTTTTCCTTTCCACTCTCCTAGTGTGGGTAAACTTCTTCAAGTACCTTGGCATCGTTCTAGGGATTTAGACCCCTTCATACCCTTCAGTCTTGAACCAATCCTCTGCACCATGAAAGAGAAACTGAAAGTGTGGACTAACTTACCCATTTCAATCTGGGACAGGATCAACTTGCTAAAAATGATATTCCTCCCTCTGTGTTTCATAACTCTCCTGTCCCCATTCCATATACCTTATCCACCTCCCTCAACGCTATCCACACAGCTTTCCTTTGGGCAAACAAACTACCCAGGTTTGCCAGGAGCAAGCTTAGAGCTCCTGTGAGTGAAAGGGGACTGGGTCTTCCACACTGGTACTTTTACTTGCTAGCAGCCCAAATCTACTATATCCACTGGTGGCTCAGTCCAGCACCGCCTAATCCTATCTTCTTACTCCAGATAGATAGTCACTTAAATATATCCCTTTTTGCAAACTTTCAGATCACCACACTGAGCACCTGGTTATACTCATACCCTAAAAGCCATGGATAGTAGTACTTAAAGGGATTGTTCACCTTTGAGTTAACTTTAATTATGATGTAGAGAGTGATATTCTGAGACAATTTGCAATTGATTTTCATTTTTTATTAGGTGTAGTTTTTTGTTATTTAGCTTTTTATTCAGCAGTTTTCCAGGTTGCAATTGCAGCAATCTGTTTGCTAGGTTCTAAATTACCCTAGCAACCATGCACTAATTTGAATAAGAGACAGGATTATAAACAGGGTAGGTGCTGAATAGAAAGATGAGTAAAAAAACGTAGCAATAAAAATAAGTTTGTAGCCTTACAGAGCATTTGTTTTTAGATGGGGTCAGTGGCTCCCATTTGAAAGCTGTAAAGAGTCAGAAGAAGAAGGGGAATAATTAAAAAACTATAAAAAATAAATAATGAGCCATTATATAACCTACTAAAAGTTAACCTCTTATTTTAGAAATTATATTCTTTTTCCCTGTAAAAATAAAACCTATAATTACCTTGTACTTGATCCTAAGCAGCATTAATCTATATTTGTGGAAGAATTACCCCATTTGGTTTATTTACAGTTTAAATATTTTTTAGTAGATTTAAGGTATAGCGATCCAAATTGTGGAAAGGTCCCTTATCCAGAAAACTCTAGCATTCTGTAAAATGGATCCTATACTGGATTCTGGATATACCAGGTTTTCAAATGACAGATCTTTTTTTTGTATTTATAATGGTAGGAATTGGGTTTGTTTTTTGATTTTTTTTTATGTTTGTTTTTATTTATATTTTGTGTTTTTCATTCTCAGGTATACAGTCCCACCAGAGCATGGTAAAAGACTAGAAAGACTGGCTCAAGGTAATATTTTAATATGTTTTCAATGATGCCAATGTATTTTATTCTGTCAATGCAAAATCTGGAGTGCACTTCATCAGATAAAGCAGTGCAAGCTTTGTTCTGAGACTAACGCTAAATTACAGGAGCAGTGACTCAAGTGAGCAGGTGTTTAAAAAAAAAAAAAAAAAATGAGAGGACTCCAGATGTGCCATGTGTCTGCAGGGTTATGCATGGGGCATCTTTATAACATATTCAGGGGAGCCTAGGTGGAAATTTGTCAAAACCATGGTCTTTTTTGCTAGTATTTTTTGCACCTTGTCCCATTTAATAAATGAGACCTGTTATAAATATTTGACATTCTGTGGTTATTTCTGGTAGGTTTTACTGTGGCTCTTTTTTTATGATTGTGCTTTGGCACATTTGGCTCCCCCACAAGTATTTATAACTTTTTTTTTTGTTTAAAAGGAAAATCTTCTGATTCAGTATACACTAGCATTGATTTAAAAGTAACGGTTATAGTAATTGATATAAACATTCAGTTTCTGCTACAGTCGATAGTTGCTCTAAAATGTTGCTTATTTAGTCCATTACAATTCACAGCTATCCAAAATCAAGTGTCTTTATCTTGTGTGCAACGAGTAATGTATATAAATTTGTTGTATAAACAGTTGTTAGATCTTTCTAGGAGTATCCTAATGCTCATTAAACTATTGGGTCATTTCTATTGATGTTGAGTTGGTTAACGGTATTCGTTTTCTAACTGCATATTGTATTTACACTAATTAAAAAGAGTTCAAAATCAGCATTAAAGAATCTGTGATGTTAAATGGAATTATCATCCAAAAATAACAAGACAGTTGATATACAGTTAGGCCCATAAATCTTTGGACAGAGACAACTTTTTTTTTCTAATTTTGGTTCTGTACATTACCACAATGAATTTTAAATGAAACTCAGATGCAGTTGAACTGCAGACTTTTAGCTTTAATTCAGTGGGTTGTATTAAAAAGATTGCATAAAAATTCAGTCAGGTAGTAACAAGTATAATTTAAAGGGCGAGGGGCCAATTTATGGAAAGGCTTACGATAGAAAACATGGAACCCAAAATATTTTTTTAATTAAAACATCCATTAATTTTAATTAAAAAATTATACTAAGACTTTCCATTATGCACTTCCTGGATGTCACCACACTCCTCACATATTATATAACTATGTAAGCTAGTTTATATTGCTCGACAAACAAGATTGAATAGGATTTGAAGTTATATGACAGTTTACCTTCAAAATCTAGAGCACTGCAAGCCATTATTCATATTTGAGTTCATACTTAAATGCAGGCTGACTAACTGCTCCCTTCGGAATTATGGCTGTTTTATTGACCGGGTATTATAAGCATGTGCTGCCCCTTTTCTCACAAATTCAGATGATCTGGTGCCAAATTTAGCACGTTTGCAGTAGGTGCAGTTACTCTTGGCAGGAACAACCCTATTATCCCTTATACTGGATTAATTAGCATCTGCAATGAAAATTATAACATATTCGTGTTAACCTTTAAACCCATTCTTAAAACATGAATTGGCCATACACATACCTATAATCTCTGAATGACTAGACGTTTTATTGCCATTTAAAGGTGATGTAAAGGCAAAAAAAAATCCCATTTTTACTTTAATGAAAAAGAAATCTCCAATATACTTTTTAAGGGGTTGTTTACCTTTCCGTTATCTTTTAGTATGATGTAGAGAATGATAGTATGAGACACTTTGCAATTGGTTTTCATTTTGTATTATTTTTGGTTTTTGAGTTTAGTTTTTTATTTAGCAGCTCTGCAGGTTCAGCAATCTAGTTGCTAGGATCAAAATTACCCTAGCAACCATGCATTGATTTAAGTAAAAGACTGCAATATAAATAGGAGAGTCCTTAATAGAAAGATAAGTAATAAAAAGTAGTAATAACAATAAATGTGTAATCATACAGAACATTTGTTTTTTATATGGTGTCCGCGACCCCCATTTGAAAGCTGGAAAGAGTCAGAAGAGAGAGGCAAATAATTAAAATAAATAATGAAGACCAATTAGACCGTTGTTTAGAATTGGTCATTCTATAACATACTAAAGGTTAATGTGAAGGTGAACCACCCCTTTAATTCAAAAATTTGTATTGTTTCACTGTATGTAGTGAAATTCCCCCTTCGTTTTACTTGCTCTGCTTGCTGTGGATAGGACAGTCCCTAGCTGCTCTTCAGGGAAGCGATCATACTTTCAAACAGCAGGGGGAGCCCCCCCACCTTTCTTCCCTGAACTCAAGCTGCTTTGTTTGTTTCCCTGTAAAGCAGCCGGCGACCCATGGGCAAAGAGCATATGTGGTCAGCCCCTGTATGGCTGCTTTAACTCTTTTCTTGTATAAAAAATATTTGACCAGTCCTCCCCTTTCAGCAACTGCTAACCTTCTCTATTCCTTCACACATATTGAACCTATTGTATACAGCTGTTTCTGTGCACCAACTCTCTACTTGACTCACCATAGTAACACAGTAAGTTAGGTTGAAAACCTACATATATATAACCTGCCTTACTGATAGTTGAACCAGAGGAAGGCAAAAAAACAAAAAAATTTTGAAGCCTCTCCAATTTACCTCAGAGGTGGGGAAAATTCCTTCCTCACTCCAAGATGGCAATCGGACTAGTCCCTGGATCAACTTGTACTATGAGCTATCTTCCATAACCCTCTATTACCCCCCTTGTTAAAAAGCCATCCTTCTTAAAGCTATCTAATGTATCAGCCTGTATGACTGGTTCAGGGAGAGAATTCTACATCTTCACAGCTCTCACTGTTAAATACCCCTTCCGAATATTAAGACGGAACCTATTTTCTTCTAATCGGAATGGGTACCCTCTTGTCAGCTGGAAAGACCTACTGGTAAATAAAGCATTAGATAGATTATTACATGATCCCCTTATATATTTATACATAGTTCTCATATCACTCCTTAAACTCCTCTTCTTCAGCGTGAACAACTCCAATTTGGCCAGTCTTTCCTCATAAGATTAACCCATGCTGTAATCCATGGTAAACAATCAAATAGCTCCATTCATTTTTCTACTTGCAACTGACTTTAAAAAGCTAATCACTGATTGGTTGACATACTGTAGGTAACTGCTCATGGGCAAATTTGCCCAGTGTTGATAAATGAGCTCCACAGACTGGAGCAAATTAGAGGTACGCATATAAATACATTTGAAGATGGCATTGAATAAAGTGCAGTAAGGAACATTAACACAAATGGAAAGTGTATTAAAAGTTTTCAGTCTTGGATTTTGTTAGAAAGTGTCTGAGACACGCACATGCCCAGTGGACTCTAAGCAGCTGTTGCGAAGCTTAAGGGGTTGTCCCAGATCATCAAACAGAAAATGAAGTTTGCCTGTCAGCCGATTATTAAATTCTGATGCTAATTGTGTTTCAGAGCTGCCATGTTGCAATAATCCAAATAAATTATTAATCAGCTTTATATTGTGTCATTTATATGATATATATTCAGTATCTTTTCCATCAGCCCCTAAGTTCATTCATTAAAGGAAAACTATAACCCAAAATGAACACTTAAGCAACATATAGTTTATATCATATTAAGTGGCATATTAAAGAATCTTACCAAACTGGTCTATATACTTAAGAAAATATTGCCCTTTTTCATCTCTTGCCTTGAACCACCATTTCGGGATGGTCTCTGTGCTGCCTTAGAGATCACCTGACCAGAAATACTACAACTCTAACTGTAACAGGAAGAAGTGTTGAAGCAAAAGACAGAACTCTGTCTGTTAATTGGCTCATGTGACCTATCAAGTATGGTTTGTTGGTATGTTTGTGTGCACAGTGAATCGTACGATCCTAGGGGGCTGTCCTTATTTTCTAAAATGGCAATTTTCTATTTATGATTACCCAATGGCACATACTACCAAAATAATATATTATTATGAAAATGATTTATTTACATGAAGCAGGGTTTTACATATGAGCTGTTTTATGCAATATCTTTTAAAAAAAAAAAACCTACATTGTTTGTGGGGTATAGTTTTCCTTGACGGCTGCATAGAGCATGTGTAGTGTATCGGCAGAAAACAAGATGGGGAGCTACTGGGTCATATTTTAGGCACATATCTTTATTGCTCCTTTAAAAATAATCAGTTTAGCTCTGTGTGATGTGCCTAGAACTGTAATACATAGTGTCACAGATGGTAATAATACAATTACAGACCCAACCCAGATGTTGGATCATTTTAGGCAATACTTCCAGGCGACGTACCAGATACCCAAAGATGATGCAATGGAAGGACTCACTGAGTATTTAAATAGCATTGACTTTCCAGTAGTACCTCATGATTCAGCAATGATGCTGGAAAATATTACAGTCCACGAAGTTAAAGATGCAATTAATGCATGTCCCCCGGCGAAAACACCCAGACCTGATGGGTTTTCCATAGAATGGTATAAGAAATATTTAGATGTTTTAGCTCCTAGACTGGTAGAGTTGTTTAATGGGTCTGGTGGAATTGGTACTTTACCAGATTCTTGCTATGATGCGTATGTTATGTTCATCCTAAAAACAGGCAAGCCATCTGATCGATGTGAGTCATATCGTCCAATTTCCCTACTAAACTCGTATGTTAAAATCTTTGCTAAAATTCTTGCTAATATACTTAAATTGGTGGCTGAAAGGGTAGCTGAAACCACTCTGGAGTCCTACCTCCATAGACAAGACCTGACCAAAACACTCTCTTGGTTCTATACAATTTTGTCGACTGCAGGCCCTTCACCCATGGAAAAATCTTAAGACCAAATGGCAGAGAGACATTCCTGGGTTGGATGATGAGAAGTGGTCTGATGCTCTTAAAATGGGTCAAAATATTTCCATCTCAATGAGAGATAGATACATCCAGGTAAAGTTTGCGATAATGTATCAGATCTGTGCCCTAAGTGCAGAGATGAGGTAGGTACTTCACGTATTTTGGTCATGCCCGGTGATGCAGGGATTCTGGGGTAAGATGCTTCAGTTCTTGAATGAAAAGTTAACACTCCCAAATATTCGTTCCCCGGAACTCTGGTTATTAGACCTGTCTGGTGATGTTCCACTTCGCTCCTACTCTGCTACCTAAAACTTCTCTATTACGCCAAGAAAGCCATTCTTATGCACTGGAGGTCCTTTGACCCCCCCTCCCTCGTTGCAATATTGACAAAATCAAGTCAGAAATTGACATACTTAGCCAGAGGGTACCCAGAGAAATTTGGTGCCATATGGGGTACCTGGTTGAATTTACAGTAGTCTGTGAAAATGATTGAAATCCTGTATAGCTGTAATGACTGCCTCTGCCTCACGTCTTTTCTTTTCTTCTCTTTTCTATTTCCTTTCTCTGCTTATTGATGTAAAAATTGCAAAATAAAAACTTTAAAAAAATAAACAAAATAATCAGTTTGAGAAAAGAACTGAGATAAGATTCAGTAAATTGACAGGTGGTATACATACATGTATGTGTAAATGTATTTTGGTGAAAAACAATGCAGTTAAATAAAATCGAATATTCATCTGTGTAGCATGGAGCACGACATAAAGTAGAATGGATAAAATCCAATACTTTATTCATCCATTCTGTCATTATAAGAATTCATCAATAGTGTACAGAACCATTACGCTTGACGCGTTTCGTAGTCTTCTGGACACTTTCGATATATTTTTGTATTCTATTGTATATAAAATAGGCTAATTGGTAATGTGGTGCTGCAAAAAATTTTCCTGTTCTTAGCCTCAAAACTATAGGCCGGTTAGTCTGACATCAGTGGTAAAAAAGCTTTTTGAAGCAGTATTCATGGATAAGATACTAGACTTACTTGCAAATAATAATACTTTGTGCCAGCATGGTTTTATGCCTACTAGATCTTGCCAGACTAATTTAATATATTTTTTGAGAAGGTGAGCAGGGACCTTGACTTTGAGATGGCAGTGGATTTAATCTACTTAGACTTTGCTAAAGCAGAAGGATACTGGTTTAAGTCCTAATGATTGGCCTGGAACATAGTATTTGTATTTAGAGAATTGGCTGAATGATAAATTACAAATAGGAGTGGTAAATGGAACATTTTCGAACTAATGCTGGAGTACCACAGGGCTCTGTACTTTGTCCTTTGCTTTTTTAACTTGTTTATTAATGACCTGCAGCTGGGCATTGAAAGTACAGTTTCTATTTCTAAATTATGCAGAACTATATGTACCAGGCAAGATGCTGCCACTTTGCAGAGTGATTTGACTAAATTGGAAAACTGGGCAGCAAACTGACTAAGTTCAATGTAGATAAATGCAAGGTTATGCACTTTGCATAAATAATCTAAATATATACACTAAATGGCAGTTTGTGGGAGTTTCCTTAACTGAGAAGGATCTAGGGGGTTTTGTAGATCACAAGTTGTCTAATTCCTGGCAGTGTTCATTTTGTGGCTACTAAAGCAAATAAAGTTCTGTCTTGCATGAAAAAGGGCATCAACTCAAGGGATGAAAACATAACTTTTCCTGGAGTCTGCGGTGCCGTTTTGCGCTCCAGTCTTTAAAGGAGAACTAAAGCTTAGCTAAAAAAGTAGGCTAGACCTACTGTACATTATCTTTTGAGCTTCTCTACCTGCCCAAGGCAATCACAGCCTTTTAGCAGTAAAGATATTTGGCTTGTGTAATAAGTTCAGTATATAAAATGACGTTTTTAGCCATATTCATTTTTAGGATTTAGTTCTCCTTTAAGATGCATATAAATGAGCTGAAGAGAATGCAGAGGCATGCAATAAAACTGGTTAGAGGGATGGAAGACTTCAATTATGAGGATAGACTGGGGTTGTTTTCTCTGGAAAAAAGACACCTGCGACAAGACATGATTACACTTTACAAGTACATGAAAGGACATTATAGACAATTAGCAGGGGACTTTTTTTTCCCATAAAGAGGATCACCGCACCAGAGGCTACCTCTTTACGAAAATAACTTTATTTGAAGCAGCCTAGGGGGTTCTTCACAGTGAGGAAAGTGAGGTTGTGATGGCTGATTCTGTTAATGCCTTTAAGAATGGCTTGGATGATTTCTTGGACAGGCATAATATCATTGGATATTGTGATACTAAAATCTACAATTAGTATAGATATTGGTATGTGCAGTTTATGTGAATGTGTCGAAGGTCGGTATTTGTGTATAGATGCTGGGTTTTCATTTGGAGGGGTTGAACTTGATGGACTTTGTCTTTTTTCAACCCGATTTAACTATGTAATTAACTATGTAAAATAATCATCACATGTGGGCATAAAGCAATCTCCTTTTGCCAGCAGAATTGACCTCTTGCCCTTGGAAATTTGTTTGGTAAATAAATGCTTTCCAATTTGTGTGTAGCCACAAAAGTTAGTTTCTTTGATAATTGTCCATTAAGGAAACTTAATTTTTTGCTGAGTGACTTATTCTTATTCTATAGTATTTTCTTTGTGGTTGTAGAAAACAAAACATTATTTAAATGACTTGATTTCCTTATGCATTATTCCAAATGAAATCTTTGTGCTGAAAGGACAAGGGTACCACCTGCTGAAAATTCTAAACGAAAACAGTTATAAAAGAAAATGCCAGCATTCAAGTAAATATGTATGGGGAAACAACCACCAAAATGCTTTAGGAGGACTTCGGTTGTGAAGCAGAATTCAATATTCATTCCTTAAATGGATTTGATTGAGTCATAAATGAGTTTTCAAACCAAGAAGAATTTTACATTGAATAGTAAAATCGAAGTCTAATAATGAATACATTATATGTGCATGCATTTTAATTTCATGCTTGATTACCCTCTTGATCTATTTGCTTCTTGCTCAATAATAGAGCACTGTCCATTTCACAGCATTGTTGTAATGCATTCATTTGAAAGATTTATTAAACAATGTTTGCAGTTTCCACATATTTTCTGTGTGGAATATTGTAATGAAATCTTTGATACTTTTCATAGTTTATTTGGCTTGTATAATTGGTTCATTTTTGTTTTTATCTCTAAAAGCATAGGAACCACAAAATGCTTAAGATGTTAATTTTTCAAGTTTCTGTTATTCCAGGCTAGCTTTACATCTTCAACTGACTTTCTAAATGGATAGTATTGATCAGTTACTAATGAGACCGATGTCGTTTTTTAAAATTTAAACTGGGACAAACATTGTTTTGTATTTCAATTTGCTATTAAAGAAGACATTTTTCTTCTGGTGAACTATATCAATTTTTCTTTGCCTGATACTAGGCAAAATAGGACATGCATAAGATGAGTAATCCAGTAGATTTTTCTTGTGGATCTATTGACCAGATTTAGTATCCATATATTTGCTGAGGTGGATAGTACTGATTTAGTAGGAATTTTAGACTCCTTTACTAACACAGGCAGGGCAGGAACTAGGGGTAGACAGAAGAGGCACCTGCCTAGGAAGCAACAATAAAGGGGTGCTTTGGAATGTCTTCTGCCAACCCCAAGTCCATGTTTGCTGCACTCTATAGCCCTCCCCTCCATCCTCCCCTCACCTACACTCCCCTCCCCTCTCCTTCACACTCCCCTCCCTCAACTCTGTTAGGCATGCTTGCAGGGGGTAGTGGGCTGGCCAGCCGTGTTACCTAGGGCTCCCATCTGTTAAGTGAATACAGCTAAGAGAGACCCGGCTGGTTTACATGTGGTTTACTGCCTAGACAAGACCATCCAACCTCAAGCAGGACCGGGGCCAAGCCATCTACCAATGCCCCCCCCCCCGTATGTGTGCGTGCGTGTGCTTATATGTGCCATAATAAGAGAAAGGAGGGAGGGGAGGGTAACTAAGCAGAATGGCAGGGGAGGGAGTGATAGGGGGGAGGAGAAGATGGAGGCCAGAGCAGCAGAGGAGCAAACTACCTGGACTAGGGAAAACTTTTGAACATGAACCTGCAGAGCGCCCCCACATCTTTGTGTCCTAGGCCGTGAGGGACATGTGTATTAAGACACTAATTAAGGGCACATGTGCAGATAGAAATAATACCAGACAAATTAGAAGAAATTTAAAACAAATGAAAAAGGAAGATTAAAAAAGTACAATGGTATTTTAAACAATCCTTAAATTTTCACCTTTACAAATGATTTTTAATTGCCAGAAATGTTATATAATTTTTCAATGTGCTTATTATTTTTGCTCAATATTTTTGCAGGTTTCTTCCCCAGCAGTTTTCAGGGCTGCGATGCATTTCTGAGGCATAAAATGACTCTCATATCGCCGTCAATATTGAAGAAATATGGAATTCCATTTAGCAAGGTACTTAACTGGCAGTTTTTCTGTTAATCCTTATAGAACCATTAATATGAAAACTTTTTTTTTTCACCCAAGAAGTATGTACACAAGAAACATCTTTTGTAATGTTATACAGTACTGCAGTTTTTCTCTAACTGTTTGTCATGTTCCAGTCATTACAGGGGGGGCTATTTAAAGATACCAATGACTCTCCTGAAAATACTGGTCTCTTTCTAAGGAAGTTGATATTTAGTGGGGTCCATAATTCACATTTTTTTTATTTAATTTGGCCATTGTTAACTGTTTGGAACCGTTCAGGGTTGCAGGTTTGTCTTCTCAGATCCTGGTAAAATGAAAAGAGAAATAAAAATTAGAGCTGGCAAGTTTACCAATGAAAAGTGCTCATACAGTTGCAAGAATGAGTTTAAAAACTCTTTAGTGTTACCTGGATATTGGCATTAATTATTTTTAAATGTTATCTGAACTTCAGTTACTTCAGTTACTTCAGTTAAGTCACAGTTACATCTAAACACAATCAATGGTACTTTTCTCAAGAATATGCTGCTTATATGAACCCTATGAGATGACCTTTGAAGAATAATTGCAGAGACGCATGAAGCTGCAAAAGCTTTTCTAAAGGCCTGTATGTTCATTTAATTCGCAGTGCTGATAGAGGTTAAAAGGAACCCTAGGGTAACCGCAGTGAACATGCAAATATTCAGTTTGTGTCACCTGGATATTGCACAATGCTTCTGAAGCAGCTTTCTTTGGATGGATAAGATAAAAGTTGAACTCTTCATACCAATGGTGTGCCCTGAGGTAGAGCACCATGTGCCAGAATCGAATCTCGCACAATGATGCATGGTAGAGGGAGCATTATGGTTTGGGTCTGCTTTGCTGTTTGCAGCAGAGGCGATCTGGCTCCTGTTACATTGTGCGAAGAGTCAGATGCAGAAGACAGAAATGGATAAACAAATGCTGTTCCTTATTTCAACTATATTTGCAAATAATTTTCCATCAGTAAGAAAACCAAAACATGTTTTTGGTTGGAGGACCCCTTTAATGGTAACTGGGCAATACATCAAGGCACTACCTGGAAACACAGAATGGCATGACCTAAAATTAGCTATTTAATCAAGACAACTCCACTATATTAATGAATGTACATACTGTATCACTGAAAACCTTTTGTAAGAAGGAATGGTACAAAAATTCCTGATCAGCAGATGCTTGGAATTTTTGATTGAAGGTTTGGAGTACAATCTTTTGGACCAAAGGGTTTTATTTTTTTTCCTGGAAATCTAATAATGGTATTTATTGTTCCTTTCTTTTAAATACAAATTGTTGCGCCTTATGAAATGTGAGTAAATTATGTTGAATAAACCATACCTGCCAATTTATACATTTGTTGAAGTTGCTCTTGCTTCCATACTGCAACATTTTAAGGCATACAGCATTATGGGTTATGGTTAAGGCTAATAGGGGCTTGGTCTGAGTATATCTGGGCACTGGAAGCTGACCAGTGATCCTGGGCCATGTTTGTTTTTGATTCATAATATGTTAAATTAGCGGAGTGTACTAATTGTAGCCAGCTGATACTCTCTTCTGCTGTCATGTTTTGCTACTTTGCACATCTACTTTTCACAAAGCATTGAATGAACAACTTCTGTTGCTTGCTTACTGAGCCTTGTATTAGCTCCTGTAGGGCTCTTACACACAGATGATTTTTTCTGCATTTTTTATTTGTGTAACGCATGGCTTGAGTACAAATAAGTGCATTTGCTAATTGATTTCATTATATTCTGCCTGGCTCTACTCATGAGCGCTCTGAGTTGCACACAGCAACTGGAGCATGCTGCATTTTCTTGCGCTGGATGATCGTTCAGCTGTCAATAGAATAGAGGTTTGCGTTTGGAACAGAAAAAAAACGTGCTTAGTTATGTTAAAAAAACAATTTTTTCACACTCGGCATGCATTTGAAAAACACCCGAAGAAATGTGTAAGAATGCTTTTACAGTGCTTGTGTAATTGCTCTGTCAATTTCACATAACCTTTTCAGTATTCAATAGGGTTGCCACCCAGCCAAGGCTGGGGCCAGTATTACAAATTTACCTGTAATTTGTAATACTCTTAAAAAAAGCCCTTGGCCCACCATCAATTCACTCAAAATTTAAATTTTATTCAGCCTTTTTGACCGCCCCTTTTGCTTCATGGACCACCCGCCTTTTGTTGCTCCCCCCCCCACCGGCCGGTAACATTTTCCACAAAAGTTGGCAACCCTAGTCTACAATAATATGAGAAACTGGGCACACATAAAACTTTCAACTACCTTTTCTACTTTTTCTCAAATAATAATAATAATAATATTATGCTTTAGAATACTGAAATGCTATTCCCCTTTTTATTCGTGAATATGAAACTTGCTCTAAGTTTTGTCCATTATTGTTCTGACCGTAAATACAGAGACTTAGCTTACCAGGATATTTGTTTGTGGGGACTCGACCATTTAGTTACCAATTGTGTTTTGTCAGCAGGATTGTTCTAGCGTTTATTTGTCCCTCTTTCGTCTTTGATGTCTCGGTTTGATGCTTTTTTTCCTTTCACAACTCCTAATGCCTTCTCTCTTTTCTCTCCTGCAGATTACACAAGAATCTGGTGAATTTATGATCACTTTCCCATATGGGTATCACGCCGGTTTCAATCATGGTTTCAACTGTGCCGAATCAACAAATTTTGCTACAGTCCGGTGGATTGATTACGGAAAAATTGCCAAACTGGTGAGTTGATGATTTGCGTTAGACAAACGCTTGTTGTCCTGCTGTGCTGCATGAAACCTTCATTGTAAAATGACAACTTCCCAATCTCAGCATATCAAGCTGTTAGAATATTGTTCTGCTCCTACTGATTGCCAGTTGGCACTCTAATAATATATTATTTAGAAAAATGCTCTGCTTTCTTTTTTTCTCCTCTCTTGTCATTTTTGTAGTGATAGGCAAGTATTTTAAGGTAACATAAGCACACAGGTATAAATGCATTTATATATGAAAAAAAAAGTATAAATTGCATAAATTGATATATGACAATATGCAGTGTGTTTTAACACTATAGCACCTATAAGTATTAATACACATCAGCACAATAACACAAAAGATAGAGCTTCCCCTCCTGTTTTGTCATATCTTTGTTCTACACCATCTATTTTGCAACATTTTACAGCTTGTGCTCTGTAAATCCCTCATTCTGAGCTAGTGAAGTGTCCATGTGCAAATATGAAGGATTTTATTAGTAAATCAGTCAGACAATCATAATAAACCATGCATGGGATGGTAAAGGAGGGTAACAGAAGATAATATAACACTAGGAGGGTATTATATATTATATTCTGTGTTTTACATATTGTCTAGCAAAGTTGATCATTCTGTTTCTGAAGCCATTTTGGGAGCTAGTTTTGCTCCATGCTTTTGGTGCTGATGGATTAAAGGACTATGATAACTTATGCATATTCTGCAACAGGAGATGCTGGAAAGCATGGTTTGTATGATCAAAGAACTGCCTGCAGGTTGTGTTTCTTTTTATTTTTTTAAAGTGGGCTGTAATGCAGTTGTTTTGATGTTTGGTTTGATGGATTTGTT
The DNA here is from genome assembly GCF_017654675.1 of Xenopus laevis. Lineage (NCBI taxonomy): Eukaryota > Metazoa > Chordata > Amphibia > Anura > Pipidae > Xenopus > Xenopus laevis. The sequence goes on along the minus strand of NC_054372.1, from coordinate 116,126,598 downwards.
TGCCACTGCATTCATTAGCTTCATGTCAAAAAACTGACAGGCTGTTAAATGAAACTTTGGCTTAGACTTTCAGCCTGACTGTTTGGAGGCATTCCTGAAGATTCCCATTATTTATTTATTTTACTTGTGTGGGCAGCATCCTCCAGCACTAGTTTTTTTGTCTATGCAGAAGGCGCAGTTATTTACTGTGCTGATTTTCTTAAAGTGGACCCATCACCCAGACATAAAAAGATTTAATAAGTTCTTTTCAAATTAAATATGAAATCCAATTTCTTTTTTTATTAGTGTTCATAGATGTTGTAAACTCTTTTTTAAAAATATCAGTTGTCAATCAAATATTGCCTGCCCCTCCTCTATGCCTTAGGCATAGAGGCGGGGCAAGCAATTACTTTCAATTTCCATTCAGTATTTCCTAGATGTCACTGCTCTCCCTACATTCCCCTGTTCTCTTCAACATTTAATTGTGTAACCAGTACATGGGGATGGACATTGGGTCCTCCATTCTGGTGCACAAACAAGAGTCTGAGATGATACAAGGCTTGCCTTAATAACAGTGTCCACAAAATGGCTCCTGCTTGTTATAATTATGAATTCCCAGACTGATTGAAACAAGATTCAAATAATTTATACAGTGTAATTAAAGTTAATTTTGCTTGACTGACACGATAAAATAGGATTTGGAATATTTTTTTTGGATGACGGGTCCCCTTTAACTGAAATAAGTCATTTTCTGGGACAGCCAGATTTTGTATGTTGTATCATAACAGACAGCTTTGTTAGTGCAGGTGAAAGCAGAAACAAAATGTATAATGAAACTGCACTAGTTTCCATATAATTAGTTTTCTGTTACATTACACTGACTCCAGGAAAAAATGTGTTACTAAATCATTATTAAAATACAGCTCATATTGCTTTGCTATGATAGAACATAGAGCATTTCTAAATTTACCAACATTATGTTAATCACAAATACTGAACCAGGGGTATACTGAACCTAACAAACAAAAAAAACAAACAAAAAAAAAATCCGCATTCGTGATGGGTGAATAAATTTGTCAGGGGCGAATTTCCGTGTTCCGCTGATGGCGAATACATTTGCGAATCTGCCAGGAAAAGTTGACGGCGTCAAAAAATTTAGGATGCACGTAGGAAAAGTCCATCACGGCAAAACCGCCGCGTGTCAACATTATTCAGAATCCCATTGACTTTAACGCTACCATCAAAATTCACGTTTCATGGGAAATTCGTGAATTTTCTGCCAAAGCGAAAATGCGACAAGTTCGCCTATCACTAATCTGCATTCTAGATACTGGTGATGTGCTTAAATGTGTAGATGGATAGACAGTGGTACAGGAGTTCCAGAGGAAACATGCAACACGTGGCACCTTTATAGTACGAAAGAAAGACAGAATTATTTTTGAGAATGAGGATAGCTTCTGATATAATCTAGTAAAACATTTTACCATGTTCACTGCATAGGTGCTCCATCACAGTAGTCTCTGGCTTTGTGTTCTGTTCCAAAGCCATTGGCAATCCTAATGATGTTACTGTGTACAAGTTGGTTTTGTGAATTTAAAATAGCTTATTGAAATCACTTTCCTCCAGTCTTGCCTTGCATTCATTTGAATTGAATGCGTAAGTGTAGAACAGGGATCCCCAACCTTTTGAACCCGTGAGCAACATTCAGAATTAAAAGGAGTTGGGGAGCAACACTAGCATGAAAAATTTTCTCGGAGTGCCAAATAAGTGCTGTAATTGCCCATTTAGTAGCCCCTATGTGGATTGTCAACCTACATTGAGGCTCTGTTTGGCAGTACACCTGGTTTTTATACAACCAAAACTTGCTCCCATGCCATAAATTCAAAAATAAGCTCCTGCGTTGAGGCCACTGGGAGCAACATCCAAAGGGCTGGAGAGCAACATGTTGCTCACGAGCTACTGGTTGGGGATCACTGGTGTAGAACTCTACATTGCTGGTAATTTGCTTGATGTTAGGGTTAAAGGGATGCTGTGATTACTTATGAATTCAATAGCTGCTTTGCAGAAGCAGTGGGAGCTGCATTGCATCTGTGCTCAGTGCCTCAAACAGCTGTCAGGGACACAAAGCGCCTAAAGCATATTCAATGTAGGACATGCAAAAGGTGTGTAAAAAAAAAAGCATCTGTATAGGTAAAACAGTTGTTGTTGTTATTAATAAGTATTTATAAAGCACCAACTTGTTCCACAGTATTATACAACAGAAGGGTGTATACATCAGACATACAGATTATGCACAAATGTGACAGATGCAGGAGGTAATAAGGACCCTGCCCATTAGCACTTACATTCATCTTTTTTTCCCAAATGCTGCTTTTTCATAGGAAAATTTATGTAAAAATATTTTTATCCTGCATATCAAATTTATAAGACAGATTAATGTAATGATTACTCAGCCCCTCAAGCAATTTTGTGAAGAACCTTTACAAAGAAAACAATGAAGACTTTGGGCAAGTATGTAAACCCCACAAGAATCACGTGCTGCACCAGTATCTTAGAAAAACTGAAATATAGTCAAGCAAGGCTGTTTCATTCCCCAGTGGGACTGTGTGTTAGGCAGAGGTAGGGATATTGAGGCTATCAATATTGCTGCAGGAACCTTTTCATGTTAGATAGATATAATTGGCTTTTTTTATAAAATGAATATGGAAAAAAAGCATTATGCAAGCCTTTACACTAGGGCCATTGAAGAAGCAGCTGTTATAGTTAGTAGATACACGGACATCAGAACAGCCGGGGCAGATAAATGACTTTATATATTTCCTCTGATCAGTCACATTTGTTTGTTGGCACATTTCAACAAAGGCAGGCGTTGAGACAGCAGAGCAGGAGGAATGAGGGAAGCATATTTGCTACATTGAGTGATTCCTTCTGGCCTGATTGATGAGAGTAGCAATGTAAAAGGCAGCTGCTTATCTCTACCAATACATATTGTAGCATCCTGGCTCCTGCAAGCACAGATACCACATAGCACCATATGTCAGTGAAAAATCGGACAGACTGGTAAATCACAGAAAACTGCCACCAAAAGTCTTGTACATTTAGATTATGTGGTAGATTAACTTTAGTTTTTTGCACATCATGGCCAAGTGCAATGAGCAATTAATATTTTCACAGTGTTCGACATATCTGACTGGTTTGCTGCACTGGGGAGATACTATAAAATAGCATGCATTTCTTCTATTGCGAAATAAGGGACAGACAGATTTTGTATGTTGTATCATAACAGACAGCTTTGTTAGTGCAGGTGAAAGCAGAAACAAATTGGATTATGAAACTGCACTAGTTTCCATATAATTGTGTTTTCTGTTACATTACATTGACTCCAGGAAAATATGGGTTACTAAATTATTACTAAAAAAGAGCTAATATTGCTTTACTATGATCGAACATAGAGCGTTTCTAAATTGACCAACATTATGTTAAGCACAAATACTGAACCAGGGGTATACTGACCCTAACAAACAAAAATAATAAATATATCAGCATTAGTGATGGGCGGATAAATTCGGCAGGTGAGAATTTCCTTGTTTCTCTGCTGACAAATACATTTGTGAAAATTCACCGGTGTCAAAATTTTTAGGACGCGAAAAGTCGCTCACAGCAAACCCGTCACGTGTCAACGTTATTTGGACGCCCATTGACTCTAACACCAGCAAACGCCACTTCCCACCTGCGGGGCGAATGGCTGTTCACCATGTCAATCAAGGGAGATCCTGCCCAGGTTTCCTTATTTGGAAAACCGAGCAGAATCATTAAAAAAAACAAAAACAAAAAAAACTCTGCAACACACTGATTTAGGTCACATGGCACTGAGCCACGAGAATATGTTTCTAAGATAAACAGAGAACTGTTCTAATATTGCTCTGCTTGGTAACGCAATCAGAAACCGCAAATGACCGTTCTCATTTCTTTCCTAAGCAGAACATCAGAACAGTTCTAAGAAGAGCATCATGCACAGTTTTACATTTTTCTTTAAAAGGAGAACTAAAGCTTAGCAAAGAATTCTGGTATAAGTACTGTATGTTATGTTTGGGGGAATTGTACCAACCCACGGTAACTACTGTTTTTTTTTAGCAGTAAGGACCTGGCTCTATTAAGATGCCCCTAGTGGATACCCATCATTTTTCTATTGATTCAGAACACATGCTCAATTAGTTACCTGCGCTTAGGTATGGACTATTATATTAATATAAAATTGATATAAAAATTATCATACAAGGTTAATTAGTCATTCAGATTCTCATTACATGGCAGTGTAAACCAGTGTAATTAACATCAGAACATGGGAGTAACTACAGAGGAAGTAGTTGCAGAAGGGCCAAGAAATGTAGAGTGTTCAGTAAGGCCCTAATTAATGCTAAATTTTGATAGATTACAGTAGAAAACCATAAATTTACCAATATCTCGGGTCCCTAACTTGAATTAGGTCTGGACTGGGGCCCAGTAACATCTTGTTACACCACTGCATCAGAAGCATACATTTCTATGGCAAGGAAACCTGATATTCTGCTTGATGCTTTACTACCCCTTAGCTTAGTTCCTCCTAACAGCTGCTCAGATTACACGGACTATTTTAGTGCCACTGGCACTCCTACCACAATCCAAGATTGGGAGCTCCTGTAACAATTTTGAAAGCCTGGGTCATTACTGGTATATGGCTTCTAAACCTTTAGGCTGTGGCAGTAAATTCAGTTTATTAAATACAATATTTCTAGCCACACTCATTTTTAGGGTTTTGTTCTCCTTCAAGGTGTACTTATCCTTTAATGTCTTAAATGTATTTGACCTGCAAATTCTTTATATTTATATGGAACACCTTGAACAGGTCACACATTATATTGTATGAACACATGTATTGTGTGCTACTAATGATGTAGGGCAGTGCTGTCCAACTTCTGTGGTACCGAGGGCAAAATTTTACTGGCCTATGTGGTGAAGGGCCGATAATAGAAGTCGGTGTTGGCCACACCGCCTTTAAACCACACCCCCTTTTAAACCACACCTGCAAGAACTTTTAAAGGAAATGTCAAGCCTTTTTTCAGTTTTGGCATGCCTGTATAGCCTACCCTATCCCAACCCGAACCGCATTAGTTTCGCTGTGAAAATCGCCTCCTTATTCCTGCACCTATGCATTCTTTGTCTCTCTGTACAATCATTTACTCGGCAGCCATTTTTTCCGGGTTGTGCTCTTCCTGTTTGTATTGCGCATGTGCCGACAGTCCCTCCCGTCTGACCTCTACACTGTGGTTTCTAGATCAATAAAACGTTACGCCTTCTTGAATTTACATAGAAAACATCCTGGTTGGCTAAGGCACTTCAATAGTTAAAGTCTCAGGCTCTATTCCTCGCTCACTGCAGTCAGTAGAAAGAATAATTGCTAGGAGCAGGGGAGAGCGGAGAGTTAATGTTTAGGATCGTCATCTCTCTATAGCAACCGCCAGTGCCATCTGCTGATTGCCGGATCGACTGAGGAGGCGTGTTAGAGAGTTCACTGATGATGCGGCTGATTTTTTTTACCGAAGCCCAAGTCCTCTTGGGCCTCTAATGCGCATGTGCAAGATTATCTAGTAGAAAGTGCGCATGTGCATATCGCCAAGTGACAAGGCTCTTTCCAAAGGGAGGGGGGAGAGAGTGCTGACCGTGCAGAGAAGAAGCAGGAAGCTGCAATCAACCAAACAGCTCAGCTCTTTGCTTTTCAAGGACGAGAGTAATAGGTATGTGAAGACTGTAGTGAGGCATGTTAATGATTAAATTCTTGTTGTGGGGGTTGACATGTCCTTTAAGATCATATCCACATTAATGGTGGTAGCACACCAAAAAACCTAATGGTTGGTGCTAACGGCAGAGAAATCCCTCATCATTCATATGTGAAAAATTGAAGTCATGTTAAAACATACCCTTAAATCCATATGCCTCATCTTCCCTTGTGGATAATACAACAACCCACCAACACATGATTAAACACCTTAGGGGCCCTTAACAACAATTTCCAAATGCTAACAAACCCCAAGAACAAACCCCTAACAGTCTTACATTACACAGGTAGCGTAGGGCAAGCAGAGAATGGCACACACAAGCAGCACTGGGCAAGCAAAGAATGGCACACCCAAGCAGCACTGGGCAAGCAGGAATGGCACACACAAGCAGCACTGGGCAAGCAGAGAATGGCACACACAAGCAGCACTGGGCAAGCAGAGAATGGCACACACAAGCAGGACTGAGTAAGCAGAGAATGGCACACACAAGCAGCACTGAGTAAGCCGAGAATGGCACACACAAGCAGCACTGGGCAAGCAGAGAATGGCACACACAAGCAACAGTGAATGGCACACCCAAGCAGCACTGGGCAAGCAGAAAATGGCACACACAAGTAGCCCTGGGCAAGCAGAAAATGGCACACACAAGCAGCCCTGGGCAAGCAGAAAATGGCACACACAAGCAGCCCTGGGCAAGCAGAAAATGGCACACACAAGCAGCCCTGGGCAAGCAGAGATTGGCACACACAATCAGCACTGAGTAAGCAGAGAATGGCACACACAGGGAGGGAAGGCAGAATAGAGCAGGAGACAGGGAAAACTATCACTCTAATATGTACTACATACAATGACACATAATCTCTGTAGTGATACCTTTTTTAAGTTTACATATGGTAAACAAGCACAGCATGTGGGGGGCCACAGAAGGGGGGGGGGGTTGCGGGCTGCATGACAGCCCTGATGTAGGGGATGAACTAGGGGTGTGGGTGGTGCCATGTATTGGTAAATTGCCTATGGGATTTTTGAATTGGTTGTTCACCTGTTCTAACTTTTAGCAAAAATTAGCCATTCTTCTATAGTTTTAGTTGGTCTTCATTTTTATAATAGTTGTTGCCTTTTTCTTCTGACTCTTTCCAGCATTCATTTGGCTGTCACTGACCCTTAGCAGTCAAACTATTACTTTGCAAGTTGACTGTTTTATTGTTAAAGTTACATTTTATTATTTATCTGTCTATTCAGGACTCTCCTATTCACATTTCAGTCTCTCATTTGTGCCACTGCATGCAACCAGATAGAGGCTGAAATGCCAAACTGGAAAGCTTCTGGAAAAAAAAGCAAAACAATTCCAAAATGACAAATAAAAAAGGAAAACCAGTTACATGTTGTCTCAGATGATGTAGATTATACAAAAAGTAAATCAAAGGTGAACAAATAGCTGTGCAAGGGAGCTCTTTGTTAATTTGACCATACCACGCTGTTTATTTTTTAGTAAATATGATACTTTCTCTGTGCATTTATTATGTAAATGTTCAAAACTGTTTTGTACCACTCTTAAGAGCATATTACAGGGAATTATATAAAGTATATATTTAACAATGTACTTTAGAATATTGACTTTGCAGTTGTTTTTCATATTTCAAAAAAATGAATATCTACAGGTTTATAAATAAAAATTTTTTTGCCATTTTGTGATGCATGATGTCTAAAACTGGCCATAGACGCAACGATCCGATCGTACGAATTGTGGATTCGTACGATTTTCGGAACGTGTGTGGAGAGTCCCCGACATGTTTCGTCCGGCGGAGATCGGTCGATCGGACTGGTTAAAACATTTGTGTCAGCTGCCGATAATATCTCTGCATGTATTGCCGATCGTACGATTTTCAGTGGGAGACTGTCACCAACTTTGTCAGACATAACTATCGTACGATTGCTGTCAGAGGTAGAACATTGGCTGATCTGTTCTTTTACTACTTTATTTGATTGCAATGGTAAGACTTTGATCTGAATGGTTAGTGGCAGGTCAGGAGATTGGAAAGTCCGATCGTACATTGATTCATACGATCGGATGTTTGCGTCTATGGCCAGCCTTAGGGTTACTGATAGTATTTCAAATCTATCGTGCAATGCCCTTATCTATTATGTTTCTCAATTTATCCAGTAGAGGGCAATGAAATGACACATAATAGAAGAAATTATTTATCTTTGTTATCCTGTTTAGATTTTTTAGTTACATACATTCTTAAATTCTTATATTTATATCATATTTGTCCACATTAAACAATACGTCTTTTTCACCCTAAATTACCTTTATAGATATTCAGTCATCCTTTATTAATATAGCTTTGAATTATAAATAGGCGTTTAGTTATATGCAGGGCAGCCATTCGAAATAATCAGGACACCCCCCCCCAAAGATGGCATGTGCTATGGTCAAAATAAAAGAAAGTTCCTTTGTGTTTCAACCTGTATCCATTCTAGAATCTACATTACACTCCGTCTTTTACTTGTTTCTGAACTATACTACACTACACAAGACTTAACATTGTTTTCATTGTTAAACACTTAACAACTATGTCCCTATTGTGCCACAGATTGTAAAATTTAGGAGCTGTGGCAGAAGGACCTATATGCCACGGACTGGAGTAGTCCTATGATGTAGCTTAAAATGCTTGTAGTGTCTGGTCAAGTGTTTTGCATATTACTAAACATGTAAAATAATGTTGGAGAGCAACATACACATGCAAAAAGTTCCTGGGGCTTCCAAATAAGGGCTGTGATTGGGTATTGGAGCTCCTATGTAGACTTGCAGCCAACAGGAGGTTCTGTTTGACAGTCCAACTGGTTTTACTAAAGCTTGCCTTTCAGACAGAAATTAAAAAAAGAAAGAAAAAAAGCACCTACTTAGAGTCCAATGGGAGCAACATCCAAGGGGTCGGAGAACATGTTGCACACAAGCAACTGGTTGGGGATCACTGCACTAGATGAAAGCAAGCTTCTGTCAGAGAAGCTGGTGTGATAGGGGTTATAACTATAATACACAATGTAGTGGTTTCTTTGATCCCAGGTAATGTGAAATGTAATTATTTACCAATCGGCTTTATTTTGTGAGTTTTATATTGTGTATGATTTGTGTCGGTCCTAAGCAATGGTAACTGACAGCAGCAAATAAAAACATGTGCTGTGATTTAGCAAAAAAGAAACTGAAAGGCTGATGTGGGCATATTCAGAGGCATCTTCACTGCTAAATGGCTTTGGTGAATTTATTTTCCACTCACAGCCATGGATCAACCGCAGTATAGGTGCAACAGGTCAAATCTTTATTTGTTTAAAAATTATTGATATTGAATTTAGGCTGAATCAGACGCTCAAGGCACAAGCTATGGCAATTCTAAGCACAACACAAAATCTAGAGCGCTCAAACCTCATCTGCCGATTATTTTAAAAAACGATGTACAAAAGAATATTAGACGTATTGGGCTATTTAGAACGCCAACTTTCATTTAAATTGTTATAAGGCAGTTCCCCAATGGCTCACCAAATCAGCAATGTGGCTCGGGTGCTCATGCCCCGAACCCTCCACTTGTTGGTAATTTAAACAAACGTGTAAACGCTGAGGTCACTCACTGCTCCTTTTCGGTGGCCCGAGTGCTGCGCCCTTAACTCTCAGCAAGGGGAGACGCCTATGATTACGTGTGGAAACACACGAATCGTGTTAGGACACTACATGATTGTGTAAATAAAGTATTTTGGATTTTACTGCTGCCTGGAGTCCCGCTGAGTGCGTGCCTATCGTACGGTGTGGTTGACTAGGGCAATTCTAGCCTAATTCTATGTTGAAATGTAGTTCTCTTTCAAAATATCACCGTGTTGGTAGGATCAGTGATGGTGTTAATGAGAGAGATTGACTGGAAGTTTTTTTTTTTCTCTCTTTGTACCCTATCCAATTAATGCTTCAATCTGAACCTTTTTCCTAGGGTCAGTGTGCTTTGACTATTTGTTCCTTATGTTTCTAGTAAACCAAACTGGAATAACATTAAAAAAAGTATAAAGGAATTTCTCCCATGGTAGAATGTTGACTTCAGGTGTTCTCTATACATCCAAATAAATTCGTTCCTCAGGGCTTTGCAAGTTAGTATCAAAGGCTATAAACACTTTAGTATACAAATTCCACTTTGTAGAATTCCCAATTTTGCAGTCATTTGCCAAACAGTTCTTTTTTTAATGGCACTGATAGCTGTTCTCTTTATTTTTATGATCATGTCAACATTCTCCTTTATCCATTTTTTGGGTTAAACCTCTGCTTCTCTATGAAGATCCCCACTCATTTATTTCACTTAAATATTTTTACCCGTTGCTCAATTTATTTGCTACAGTAGGTAGGTATATCACCAAGTATTCTGACAAGTGACACGATCAGCTGCATATTTCCCTTATATTCAGACATATGTCCATAAAATGACTGACTTGTTAAGGACATATTTGCAAATATTGCTAGTTTATATCACAGCTGCCTGCAGTATAAGAATTATACATTTCCAATAATCATTTGGAGTTTTTTGCTTGGCAGCATCAACATAGTTTCTAATACAATTTTCGAATACTGTTTATATATTACATTTGTTAAGCAGGCTTTATTATAAAAGATTTTTTTTTTGGTTTCATTATATATTCAGCACAAACCACATAGACCAATCTTAATTTTTCTCATATTTTATAAACTTCAGCTGCCTCTAAAAGTCTTTCTAAATGTGTTTGAAATTCAGTGAAACTTCAATTTTACATATCCTGATTTTAAGTTTTCCTGCATTATACATTACTTTTTGTGGTCCCACCAATTTATAATGCATGTCAATGCTTTTTTCTGATTTTACATAAACATGTAATCCTAATTCCAAAAATTACAGTTTGTTCTCTATGAATTCTATTAGTGACATGGTTCTGTTTATAATCAATTCCAATTAGTTTGCACCTGATACAATCATGCACAAATCCGTTAATGCTTTTAAGTTTTTCCCTATTTGTGATCTGTGTTTTCAATTATGTTAATACTTTAGTTCAATATACACACATGGAACATGTAATGCAGTGATACAAGTGGCATTTTATCCAGTAGCATGTATGCAAAAATTGCACCCAGCCCCCATTGGCAAATATGTTGTACACCCACCCTCACCTTTGATTTCCTTGCAATGAGTGCAGCATCTCCAGCAGGCCCTACTGGGAGTTGTATCCGCTGCTCCCCTGTTGGTTACACCACTGGTTTTATCACAGTATTTTATTACAGGTATGGGACCTGTTATCCAGAATGCTTGAGACCTGGGGTTTTCTGGATAACAAATCTTTCAGTAATTTGGATCTCCATGCCTTATGTCTATTAGAAAATCAGGTAAACATTAAATAACCCCAATAAGTTGGTTTTGCTTCCTATAAGGATTAATTATATCTTAGTTAGGGTCAAGTACATGGTACTGTTTTCCTTTTATTATAGAGAAATAATTTTTTAAAAATTTGGATAACTGGTTTCTGGATAATGGGTCCTATACCTGTACTAGAAAAAATTTCAAGCAATAAAACACAAGAGCTGGCACTTCAGATTATAGGTAAAGCATAATCATTGTTTTTATGGACATTTCTGAGCCTTGAGTTCACATGCCCATGTGTGGGAAAAAAACGAATTGTTCCATAGCCTTTAGTTGAGTACAGTGTCAGAACAGCTGTAAACTCCTTTGTGCCTCCGATACCTCCAGCGCTCCCCCCCCCAAGCATGTATGTGAGTTTGTATGTTTTTCCGGCACTGCAGCGTGACCGGATAGAAGAGGGAGTGCAGAAGCAGGTCTGGATCCCAAAAGAGCCCCATAGGCTCAGTCTGATCCTGGTTGAGAAATCCACTGAGTGACATTAAAGAAGTATTCACTTTATAGTGTAGCAGCAAGGAGAGAACCGAGTTTGGTTTATATTTCACAAAGCATAGACCCAGATATTGCTCAAATGATTTTAGATGTAAAGCTGCACATAATTTCTTAAACGTAATCTATTGTTTGGTGTCTCTTAAACTGTTGAAGTTGTGAACAGTGCACCCTGTAATATCTGTAAGATGGGGGGTGGCTTGAGTGCTGTTTCTTGTCTAGTGTTAAATATCTTGAAATTGTTCTCCACCTGTATTCCTGAAAGGTAGAGTAATAGGATGCGTGGATGGTGCAGAACTGAGCCCTAATGCTAGTGCTTTGCTTTTTTATCCTGAACCACAATATTTATTTAAAGAAACAGTGATTTGCATTGAAGCGTTCTTTAATAATATAGCAGAAAGTTTTAACTTCACTTTTGTCATAAACTGCTATTTGTAATGGTCTTTGCATTTGTGGTGGCTGATAAATTAAATTTACAATTCCAATTTTTCTTATTTTATTAGACCATGTTAACAAAATGTTATTTGGTGTAGATTCTCTAAAGGTGGCCATAGATGCAAAGATCCGCTAGTTTGGCCACATTGCCAAACGACTGGATCTTTCCCCGATATGCCGTTAACAAACATGGCTATATCGGGGGTAATCTGATTGTTCGGCCGTATGGCCGAACGATCCGAATACGATGTGCAGTGGGCTCCGGCAGGATCGGTCGGGTCAAAATCAAACTTGACCAAACGACCGATCTCCACCGGACGAAAGATGTCGGCACATGCCCCACACGATCCGAAAATCGTACGAATCGAGGATTCGTACGATAGGATCTGTGTGTCTATGGCCACCATTGTCAGATGTCTTTTTTTTTACCTCCCTTTTCTGTGTTAATGGGAAGAATTCCTACATTGTTCAATTTTTTTTTTTTAAAATCCTGTAAAAAAAAAAAAAAAATCACTTTTTTATGATGAACTAGATCAGTACAGGCATTTGCCAAAATTTTTCTTCTTCCTTTCTTTTGTTTTTATTTAGTTTGCAATGCATTCTTCTTGATATTTACAGTGACCAACATATTATTTTGCTTGTCACTTTGCATTGTCTGTTGTGGCTTTTTTCTAGGATGTTATATAAATTGCAACAGAGAACATATCTGTTTTCTAGACTTTGTTTTGGTCTCTCTGATTTTGCCAATTACAGTGAAATTGTGTTTGGAGCTACATTATTTTATTACCCCATATTAAGTGTGCTTTCTTTTGGGCTCTTACTACTGAAAACAGAAGTATATCTACATATATGCTGAAGCAGCGCCACCTTCTTTTGTAAGTGAGCGCACTGTTTTGGCGCATGCACAGTTGGAGCAGTCTTCTGGGTCGTACCAACTGCGCATGCACCAAAAGTGACGGAAATTACATAGAGAAGGAAGAGGACCCCAAGAAGATTCAGAAGATGGCGCCCATGAGCTCCACTGCACTTACTCTGCACCGATACGTGAGCAAAGTCTTAGGGGCAGTTTCAGGGGTAACTAACTATGCAGGGAAGGGAAGCACCCCTAAGTGAATGTATTTACTTATCTGAAACCCTGGGCCGGTGCTCCTATCAGCAGAAAACTGCACCGACCTTGGGTTATACCAGGGAGCACCACGGAGCGATTCTCTTCCGGCTTCTGCTTTCTTCAGATTTCCCGGGGCAGAGGCATGCACAGTAGAATGAAAAAGCCGACTTAACGTTTGGTTTCTCACTCTAAAGTGCTTGCACAGCCTCGCAAAAAAAAAGAATTCAGAAGAGAAGCACTCCGTGGTGCTCCCTGGTATAACCCCGGGCCCGTGCAGTTTTCTGCTGATAGGGTTTTATAATGATTTTATTTGCTGATAGGAGCATCGGCCTGGGGTTTCAGGTAAATAAATACATTCTCTTGGAGGTGCCTAACATTTGGCACCCCAAGTGCTAAAAACTTTCCTTCTCCTTAAAACTATTCTTTTGGGAATGGGGAACCTAAGCTATACTTTTGATTTACTCATTGTCTAATTCAGTCCATATATAATTTTTTTTGTCCAAGTCAAGATCTAGAGCAGCAATATTACAACAGGGAAAAAGCTAAAATGAGATTCATTTTAAATATGGTACACTGCTAAGAGTCTGTCCTTGATATATTATTGATTACAAAGAGCTGTTGCCCATTGGGGTTTTCCTGACTGCATAAATTCTGCATGAAATTGAAGCTGCTCCCTGCACTTGTGCAATATTTTCTATTACTTTGTGAATTTGGCTTGATTTCAGAATCCACATGGGTGTAATGTACAGGTGTTTCATTGCTGTGTTCTCTGTATAAAAGGCAAATCACATATTCCTAAATCATTGCTTGTCATTAAAATAGAACCCAGTAGGGCATGTGTGAAGGGTAAACTTTACCAACATTATTTAACAACAGAGTTAACTCCACAGATTATTTAACTGGCCTTTTGCTAGGAGATCCAATTTCACATGAAAGTAATACAAAATGAAACTTCATTATTTTAACATTCTGTTGCTGTTTGTAAACAAAATCTGTTTTGTTTCAGAAGTGTTACAATCAAGAACCAAGCAAACTTAAAATAACTATATTTAAAAACATTATTGTGTGACTGTTTAAAGTGGACCTGTCACCCAGACACAAAAATCTGTATAATAAAAGTCCTTTTCAAATTAAATATGAAATCCAATTTCTATTTTTTATTTAAGCATTCATAGCTGTTGTAAGCGCATTTAAAAATCTTAGCCGTCAATCAAATTTTGTCTGCCCCTCCTCTATGCCCGTGGCATAGAGGCGGGGCAGACAATTACTTTCACTTTCAATTCAGCACTTCTTAGATGTCACTGCTCCCCAAACATTCCCCCAGTTCTCTTTACCATATAACTGTGTAGCCAGGGCATGGGAATGGACACCGGGTCCCCATTCTGGTGCACAAACAAGATTCTGAGATGATACAAGGCTTGTCTTAATAACATTGTCCACAAAATGGCTGCTGCCTGCTTGTTATAATTATGAAATCCCAGACTGAAGGAAACAAGATTCAAATAATTTATATAGTGTAATTAAAGTTCATTTTCCTTGACTAATGTGATAAAATAGGGTTTTTAATAATTTTTTTGGGTGACGGGCCCCCTTTAATTGTCCTTCCTGGCAAATAGAGTTTTTGCCCCCCTGAAACAATAATCCCCTTATCTCATCCCTAGCTATGAATTAAAGGCTGAGTGAAAAAACAAATAAATAAATCATGGATTGATGGACCATATATCCATCTGAAAGACTTATGGGCAATATAATTAAAAATCACAAGCACTCTAACATGTGGTTTTTGCAACTGTATAGCACTGCTCGCAATGTAAAATCATTTGCTGACGAATGTTACATCCGTCATTTTTGCCAACACCTGCTTGTTACAAAACACGCTTTGCGATTGCCAACTTTTATTACATACACTCTAATGTTCGCAAAAGCCATTTGTTCGCAAACATTGTGCGGAAGTCATTGAGGTCTGTAATCGATCAAAAAGGACACAAACATGGTTGATAACATTCGCAAAAGTGTTAGCAGATTTTTTTTGCGCTAACAAAGCATATTACATTCCCCCATTAGCGCTCCTGTGCTTCATAGATCCATGTGGCAAAAGTAAGGATACAGAATGTGGTTTGTAATTTTATTATTGGTGATACACATAGGGGTTTTCCTATAGTATATACTGCTGATCTAATGTCTCATGTAGTAGCTGCAACTTCAACAGATTTAGCTCAAGGAATAACAAAATCCATAATTTGTTTTTGTGATCAAAACAATAGGCAAAAAGTATGTTTAGCACAAGCCCTGTTTATTGAATACTAGGCAGTCTACTGTTAAATAACTTGGCTGGTTTTCTTTCCTGAATTTATATTTTGTATTTAGAACTGTATGTATCATTTAAATACTTCTGTATTCTTTCCCTACCCCTCTCTCTTGGTGCGGATTTACTAACATATACTAAAATGGAACAGTGTCAGACTGGAGGGTATGAGGCTAGGGCCTCCATAGTGGTAACATACAATTATTTTAATAATTTTTATGATAGAGAGCAGTGTTTAATTCCATTATTTCCATAATTGTATTAGTTATGCAGTTATTTATTAATATGTATATGCGTGTGTGTGTGTGTGTGTGTGTGTGTGTGTGTATATATGATACGTGTTTTGTTTTTTTTTTAATGCATGGCTTTCAGTATTGTAGCACTAGCTATAGTACATTGTATAGTATGTTGTTGTTGGAATGTTATATACTAGATCTTAGTCTAGATCTCCTGCCTCCTTATGCATAGTCTTATTCCTAGTTATTTTTTTCTCCTATATTTTGGTAACTGCCCTTAAGTTGTTTTGTGTGTGTTTAATGCTGTTTTGAGCACAGTCTTTGTAATAATGCAGCTTTTTAATAATGTACTGTGGGAGGCTTTGCACTGGGTAATTAAGCGGGGCATTCTACTGTCTATGGCTGAGAAACTGTATGTTCACTGGGCCATGTGCTTAGCTGTTAGGAATAAAAAGGGCTGTTGGGAGCATAAAGACATTTCAAGGAGAAGTTTAAAATGCTTCACTGCAAGTCCACGTAAAATAAAAGACTTTTGTTTGCTTTCTCAATCAAGATTTCATATGGTGGTAGAACGTAAAGTGCTGTTAGAGCTACACC
Organism: Xenopus laevis; assembly: GCF_017654675.1. Lineage (NCBI taxonomy): Eukaryota > Metazoa > Chordata > Amphibia > Anura > Pipidae > Xenopus > Xenopus laevis. The sequence continues at coordinate 116,110,213 of NC_054372.1, read as the reverse complement.
AGACTGAATTTCAAACAATTTATTTTGAACTGTTGCTTAAAAGGGCCTTTAGGAATAGATAAGACTAATATCTGTAAAATGCTAGTAAAATATATATGCTTATTTTTAAATGATCTGTTTTTGGTATTATTGGACTGCTTCTTCGAAGGCATAATTGTTAAAACACATTCTGCTTGCTCCGATAATTATGAAGTTTGTTTAATGCAACAGAATTTTTATAACGGAATACTGAGTTTTTATTACCTACCTATTCTTAAAGGGGACCCGTCACCCAAAAAAAATATTCAAAATCCTATTTTATCACATTAGTCAAGCAAAATGAACTTTAATTACACTATATAAATTATTTGAATCTTGTCTCCTTCAGTCTGGGAATTCATAATTATAGAAAGCAGGCAGGAGTCATTTTGTGGACACTGTTATTAAGACAAGCCTTGTATCATCTCAGAATCTTGTTTGTGCACCAGAATGGGGGACCCGATGTCCATCCCCATGCACTGGTTACACAATTAAATGGTAAAGAGAACGGGGGAATGTGGGGAGAGCAGTGTCATCTGGGAAGTGCTGAATGGAAAGTGAAAGTATTACTTAATAAGGCATCAAGGGGGGGCAGATATTTGACAGCTGAGATTTTTTAAATGATCTTACAACAGATATGAATGCTTTAATAAAAAAAATAGAAATTGGATTTTATATTTCATTTAAAAAATGACTTGTATTATGCAGCTTTTTGTGTTATCATTAAATGCTATCATTTTAAAGACCTATTAATATTACAGAGGACTAAAATAATAAGGCTGGACTCAACTGGAAAACGTGGAATATTGCTGTGTACAAAGCCGATCTTGACCTTTCCTAATTATAGGACAGTGTGCATGTCCTCCATCCACTTAAACATGAAACAGACCCAATCACAGACTGAACATTGGTGAGGAAAGGGCGTTCTGGCTGAACAAGAGAGTGGAAGGGATAGGTAATGTCCTACCTCCCAATTGTCCTGTTTTTAGAAGGACCGTCCCTCTTTTGACAGCTCAACTCGCAGTCAGTCCCTCGTTTGTACTGGAAAGTCCCATTTTTCTCTGCACTGAACAGCCAGAAAAAGATACAAAGTTTCTCACTTAATTGGCTTTTGGCAGAGAGCCCAGAACAGCCACAGCAGAAGATAAGTTACTTTTGTAACAATTTTGAGATAAGCAAATAAGTAATTGTAACAATATAAGATAACAGGTCCCTTGGGAAAAGTTAGAATCACATCTTAAAGGGCAATTCACCTTCATTAGCAAAACTGTAATAACTGGAAAAAAACACAGAAATATGTTCAAACTTTCATAGCCTGGCAAATTTTGTAAAATGAACATGGTAATTAGGGGGTAAAATTTCACAGCGTTGCGTGCGCCAACTTTTTTGTCCCTCTTTTTATTTCCAAAATGTTGGTAGGTATGTAATGTGAATATGCAAAAGAAGAGGATGGGGTAGCCACAATTGGAAACTCTTAAGAAGTAAAGTGACAAATGCAGCAAAATATCAGGAAAAAAGCAGAAGCAGCCTTTACGTAGTTTAATGCTGAGTCAAAGTCAATACGTGTGGTAAATTTTAATTCTAAATTTCACAGCTTGATATTTATTCCCCTATCATGTATGTCCAGTATGTTGCCGGTCTGTCTCCCAGTAACTTAAAGACTACATTGAAGTCAACTTAATAAAACAGTACCTTGTACTTGATCCCAACTAAACCATTATGAATAATTATTGGAGGCAAAGCAATCCAGTTGGGTTTATGTAATGTCTGTTTAAGGTATGGCCCAAATTATGGAAAGATCCCTTATCTGTCCGGAAAGCCCCAGGTCCTGACCATTTTGGATAATAGGTTCCTTGTATGTGTGTGTGTGTATATATATATATATATATATAGAGAGAGAGAGAGAGAGAGAGAGAGAGAGAGAGAGAGAGAGAGAGAGAGAGAGAGAGAGAGAGAGAGAGAGAGAGAGAGAGAGAGAGAGAGAGAGAGAGAGAGAGAGAGAGAGAGAGAGAGAGAGAGAGAGAGAGAGAGAGAGAGAGAGAGAGAGAGAGAGAGAGAGAGAGAGAGAGAGAGAGAGAGAGAGAGAGATATAGTTAGATATAGTTAGATATAGTTAGATATAGTTAGATATAGTTAGATATAGTTAGATATAGTTAGATATAGTTAGATATAGTTAGATATAGTTAGATATAGTTAGATATAGTTAGATATAATATAGTTAGATATAGTTAGATATAGTTAGATATAGTTAGATATAGTTAGATATATATATATAGTTCAGATTGGACCAGCACTCCAATTGTGTTTCAATAAATTTTAATAAATCATCACTCGTATTTCCCAACGTTTCGGCCCCCCTTGGGCCCTTGAGATTATATATATATATATATATATATATATATATATATATATATATATATATATATATATACATACATATACACACATATTTGCATTAGAGGTTTTTGTAAGAACCCCTGTTTCAGACATGTCTACTTACCTGCATTTTTAGGAGTCGCTGTGATTTACCCCCTTTCACCTGCAGAAGCAGTCCAGTCACTCACTGTCACCTGAAAATGTACTTACCCCTGCTATTCAAATAAATTGAAGTGTCACTAGAATCCTCAAAAGCAGGCGATGCATGGAGCATGTTGGGGCGTTGCCTGGGCAAAACAGGAGATGACTGGGGTGGAGTAGCTGTGGCCAAGATGCACTTAGATCAGTCTGAATGGATCTTGGCTGATGGCTTTGCTGTAGTAGATAGATTAGAGAACTGCTAAATGGTTGCTATGGGTTACTGAGCTGGGGTAATTTTGCCAAGTGTGGAAAAAATGCATGTCTGAGCATTTCTGTATAATATATCATAACCATTGTATCTTTTACTACTTCACAAGGTACACAGCACTAAGTTGCATTTAAATGCTAAAAAGCACAGATACTAGTGTCTATATACTTGTACCATGGTTCAATGTGGAGATAAAATGTGTGTGGATGAAATGGAATTGAATCCTACACTACCACCCATAACTGTAAAGAATATTTTTACGCAACGCAACATTTTACACTGTTCTAAAAATGTTAAAAACGGACATTCAGTACTTATGCTGGCCAAGCTTATAGTGGCCAGTTCCGATCATAATTTTCTGACCACCTTGGGCAGTAAGTCACCTAGTTTTGATAGAGCATCCTGCAGTCCTGTTAGATTGGCATGGTATACTTCTGTTTTTCTCTGTGTTGGTTGATTTGTCAAATACCATAGAGGGTCTAGCAGTGTATTGCCACCTTTAATATGACACATAATACCCATTTGATTGAAGTAAATTCCGTGCATGATATGTGATGATTTTTTTTTAATTCTAGCATCGAAGGGGTTATGTAATAAAGGTGCAAAGTTTGCTACAGGTCTAACCACTAATAGCAATCAATCGGCAGATCGCACAGGATCTGTTTAAAAGCAGATCCTGGCTGCCATGGATAACTGCACTTGGGCAAACTTTGTGCATTTTATTATTTTTTTTTATATTATTTGGCAATACAGGTGATCAACTTCTTGTTCTTACGTTATTATAAGTTCATAATGAGGGCATTCTAAATGGGGTTGAGACACTGAACTTTTTTACAACTATAAGAAAAAATATACATGATAACTTGATGCTACATATCATTGTCGTTGCAATGCTCTGTCCCTCAGTATGAATTAGAAAGAAGTAATACAATTTTTTGCTCCAGATGCTGGACTTTTTCACACTATAACTTTGTGATTGTATATCTAAAATCTTGATGTATTCCTTACATCTTGCTTCAGTTTGAGGTTCTAAAAATGTAAAAAGTTGGCCTTTCTGTTGCAGTTAATTGTCCTTTCGCATAGCAAAATGCATATAGAGGTACAGTACAGTGTATTACTCTTCCTAGCCAGATTTTAGGTGCTGGTCATTTTTGCTTCATGTCTGCCTTTTCTTAGGCTGCACTAGATCATGCTGCCTGGTAAATTGTTGTAAGAAAAATAATCTGTCTTCAAGGCATGGTCTGACATTGGAATATAACTCATTAATGAATAATATAATAAAGGACAAGCAGCCTCTACCACTAAAGCCCCCTAAAGGGGTTTTTACAAGGTGAATCTGAAAACAATATATTGTCAGTTATTTTCTTTCTGGGCTCAGTTAAGCTTTAAAAAAAACAAGCAAACAAAACTGATTGTGCCATTAGGATGACTTTTTGAACAAATACATTCTGTATCTCAGCCAACCAGATTTTACAGTTTGTGAAAACGACAGAATATTTCTTCCATGTGATAAATAATGAAAATTCTGAACCTAAAATCATAGCCATAGCTCTTATCATCTCTACCCAGATTTATTTCAGTGTCCAATAATAATGTTAAAAGCCCTTTTGTACAACTGTGCACAGCAGTTCAAGATGATCAAAATATGGCAGCAAAAACATGGGCTGCTTTGTCTATAAAAAGGTTATGGCTACATTTTGTGATTAATTATTTGTTTACATGCACAGGGACATGCACCACACACACATGCACTCATTAATAGTAGAATTCTCCAAATATAATTTATTTAACAGGCTTACAACAAGGAATTGTGGATGTTGCTAAAGTTGTCATGACAACAAATTAAACCTTTTTATGCACTATAACAGAATTGAAAATGAGTGCTATTGAAAAGCTGATGTGAGTCTAGATGAAAAGTTGCAGAAACAATGAAAATGCTGAATTCAGTTGGTTTGTTCAATTATTTTTCTCTTGCTGATTAAAGTTTTGGGTTTTAGCAATTAAAAGTTTTAATTACTCTTAATAGCCATAAAGAAGAAATGACTACTAGAGGGTGTTAGGATTATGCAGTCTTGCAGGAAAAGTTTCATGATACCATCAATAGGCAGAATTTTTCATTAGATTAAATATTAGTAATTTAGCATGGCAATTATCAGAAACCTCCATACATATCATAAAATCCTAAATTAAAATTGTAGTGATTGTAGTGAAAACTTAAAAGCAGTGTGATTATATCAGTCTAGCACCTATTTTTGTGACTATATTTTGGCGGTGAGTATTTGTTAGATACAGTATATATGTTTTTATGTGCTATGCCATTTAATAAAAAGAAAAAATCTCTCAGATACTTTTCTGTGGCTTAAGACATGACTAAGGTCATTGGGTCCAATAATAGTAGTATATTATGAAACCAATTTGTGTAAACTACTCATGAATTCATTCATTGCATACCACTCTACCTCAACAAAGTTATTTGATTAGGTAGAGTAGTATACAATGCTGTGTTACAGTTACACTGCCTTTGTGAGTTGTCACATTGTTACTTTGCCTGTCTATATTTGAGGCTTTAGCTCAAAGCTACTTTACATCTTTGAAGGCAGATCTATACTGATAGTTTTGTAAAGGTAAGTAAATATATATTTGAAAGTTTATCAATAGGTACCATTTGGAGAGATTTAATTTGATGTGTAAATGTTTAGGTCCACATAGCCTTGGACATTAAGTCCAAGAAGTCATCAAAAGCATTTATATAAGCTGCTATTGCAACATCACCCTATAGGGTATTCCACCACTTCACTGTCCTCACCAAGAACTACCATTTTTCGGCTTCAAATGAAAGTTTGTGGCCTTATTGTTTCATCTTTTCTGTGTTACTAGAGATCCCCCTGTCTATAATTTCCTCTAATGTACTTGTAAAAAGTAATCTCTATTCTCCTGAGAAAACACCATCTTTGAAAGCCTTTTCTCGTAGTATAAATCTACAGGTCAATTTAAGAGTTTAGTTGCATGTCTCTGCAGTCTTTTCAGCTCATGAATATCCTTTTTAAGGACTTGAGCCCAAAACTGTACTGTATGCTTAAGGTAAGGCCCTTCCAGGGATCAATAAAGAGGGAAAATTATGCCTTTGTCCCTCGAGTTAATGCCCTTTTTAATGCAAAACAATGCTTTATTCACTCTTTAGCCAGTGACAGACACTGCATAGAGTTGTACAGTAAATTACCCTCAAAAGTCCCCAAATCCTTCCCAATCATGGAATCCTCCAACCCACTACTATTTAGTGTATAACTAGGATTTATGGTGTTTCTACCAAAGTGTATAACCCTTCATATATCCGCATAAACCTAATTTGTTAATTTGCTGCCCATTTCTCCAATATAGTTAAATCTCTATATAATACAAAAACGGACAGCATTCACGATTGTATGCAAAAAGTTATATTATAGTGAAAAAAAAGCATATACATCACCATATATGTGCACATTTTGCAGCGATGTTTCAAGCCGATTTCAGCTCTTTCTCAAGCCATGTGAACAATGGTTTCTAAAATCAAGTTAGTCTATACAGGTTTTAAAATCCATCAAAGTGACCTATTGATTCTTTCCATATGCCACTTACAGGGGCCGTTACCACACTTGCTGTATAGAATAAACAAATACACTTGTAACATGTATAAAACAACAGATAGTATATCTTCCAATGGAAACAATGAGATATTCTCTTATAAAGATAAGTACAGATTATAGTCCTTATTTAATCCATATGGATGTAATGAATTTCCTTATCCACCACACCTCTCTCTGTTTTAGTTTCAACTCTCGATCCCCACCTCTCTTTAATGGAGGCACTGTCTCCAGTATCATGAATCTCAACTGTTCTACTCTATGACCTTTTTCTTTAAAGTGTTTGGAGAGTGGTAGTGTCATGTACCCTGTATTAATTGTAGATCTATGTTGAGAGATACGCGACTTCACCTTCTGTATCGTCTCTCCAACATAGATCTTCCCACAAGGGCACACTATAGCGTATACCGCATATTGCGAGATACATGTATAGTATATAGAATGATTTAGCTTGCACAATTTAATTGGCAAAGGAGTTACGTGTTTTGGTAACTTTTTTGAATTGTACACATGGTTTAAATAAGGAGTTTAACTGCAGTCCAAAGACTATCTAGGTTTGAGAAATAAAGCGAAAAAACACTTTTTTTCTTTTTTTTGTGGTTACAGTGTTCTTGCAGCAATGACATGGTTAAAATCTCTATGGATATATTTGTCAAGATGTTTCAGAAAAGTAGATATCAGCTATGGAAACAAGGGAAGGATATCTGCACAATTGATCATACAAAACCAACAACTGGACCAACACAAGAAGTAATAGCCTGGAAAATGAAGCGAAGTCGGAGGAGGAAAGGACCTGTCAAGAGGTTTGACCCTGTTATTAGTCAATAATATTAGTATATGTAATGTTCATAAAACCCTCTCTGTTCCTCTGAAGTTACAACCCTCAGCTGGGATGAAAACATAATTTTTTACTGCATTCATTTTAAAGCATAAGCTACATTTCAAACATCCTAATATTCAGTTATATGTTATATCTTTTTTTTTTTTCTATTCCCCTTTGATAGCTTCTTCTTGTTTTTTTTTTTTGGCTTATCTGAAATCCTGACCTAAAATAAACAGTTCAAATGATTTCAAATCCTGACCTACTAAAACTTTGAAACACAGTTCCAATTAACCTGCCCACTCCTTATGAGCTTTACCCTAGGGGGCACATTTACTTAGGGTCGAATATCGAGGGTTAATTAACCCTCAATATTTGACCGTCTAAGTTAAATCCTTCGAATATCGAAGTTGAAGGATTTAGCGCTATTCGTTCGTTGGAACGATCATAGGAAAAATCGTTCGAACAATTGAAGGATTTTAATCCATCCATCGATCGAACGATTTTCCTTCGATCAGAAATTTGTTAGAAAGCCTATGGGGACCTTCCTCATAGGCTAACATTGATGCTCGGTAGGTTTTAGGTGGCGAAGTAGGTGGTCGAAGTTTTTTTTAAAGAGACTTTGACTATCGATTAGTCGAATGATTTTTAGTTCGAATCGTTCGATTCGTAGTCGAAGGTCAAAGTAGCCAAAAAAAACATTTGAAATTCGAAGTATTTTTTATTCTATTCCTTCACTCGAGCTAAGTAAATGTGCCCCTAGGTGTCTCTCATCTTTCTCATACATTTACCCCCATATGTACTTAAAGGCACATCGATTGGCCATCTGCAGTACCCTTAGCAAGCAATTAGGTGATTGAACAGGTGATCTGTAAATGCTACCTGCTGATTGGTTGCTGTAGGTGATTTAGGTTGGAGGCATTTTTATTACATAACCCCTTAAGACACCCATAGACCCCCCCACAGAGCTTTTTTTTTTAATTTTTTTTTTTTTTTTTTAAATATCCCAAACCATTTTACCTGCTTTCCAGATGTAATTTTTTTGTCTGTTTCCTTCCTTTATATCATAGTTCTGTACATTTAAGTGCATATTTACACCCTTGTATCACCATCCATAAAAGGATACCATATCCTCTAAAAAGAAGCCTTCTGTTGGTGAGACTTTTTTCTAGATTCTAGCCTTTGTGGGATAGGATCTTACTCTGCCCGAAAGTCCCACATACAACATTGAATAAACAAAATAAAATGGTGTGCCTTTTATGTGATTCTTATCAATGACAGTATTTTGCAATAATACAGGAATCTTTTTAAACTGATAATCATTTATTTTCCAAGCTAGTTGGTTTGCACCAGTATAGATTCGCTGGTGCATGTGGGAATACATTTTAGAATAGCAACCTGCTTGCAAATATATTCTTTTGGACATGGTACTGCACAACTCAATTCAGCAGCTTTTGTTTGCATCTATGTTACCATTGTATGTATTTACCTACTGTAATTATTATACAGCCTTATATAGCCTTCCAACTAGCCCATCATCGAGCAAACCTTTTGGTAAGTTCTGTATGTGGAAGCTGTATTGCATTTTTACATTTATTTGGTGCTGAGGCTTTGACCATAGGAATAAATGGTGAATGCTGGTTGAATACTGAATATGTTATGAACCGGTTTGCATGTATACAAATACACTAAGCAAAAGTTTTGAGAATTCTAAAGTGTAATCCTTGCTGTTAGGTTCATTATGCATGGGCCTCTGAGCTCATAAGGACCATTAAATATATTAAAACATGCTCTTCCTTCAATTGTTCCAGTATACTCACTTGCTTAATCTGGGTAGCACCCCATTTCAGAAACCATTGAAGTAGGGTTATAGACTTTCTACTGGCAACTACTAGAAGATTATTAATGGTATGTACAGTTAGGTCCATAAATATTTGGACAGAGACAACTTTTTTTAAAATTTTGGTTCTGTACATTACCACAATGAATTTTAAATGAAACAACTTAGATGCAGTTGAACTGCAGACTTTCAGCTTTAATTCAGTGGGTTGAACAAAAATATTGCGTAAAAATGTGATGGACCAAAGCCTTTTTTTATGCTGCATTAAAATCACTGCTTTCTGTGTCTGCATACGGGTATATGCTTCTCATTGCCTTCCTATATCTACCGTTTTCATTATCTGACAATCCATTAACAAAATTGTATCAATTTTCAGTTAATACTTGGAATGCTTTTCTACTTTTAAGAGGGAAAGTCACATTTTGAAGTATTGCAATTTACCTTTATTTAAAATTAACCTTTGTCCTAAAGAACTTAACCAAAGGTCATTTAACGTAGTGTTTAAAAACTTGTGGAACTTTGATGGAGGATTACAAAGTAGCAAAATCAGTGTTTAATCTGTGACATAATAAATTCTAAACACTATCAGCAACACGAAAATGACAGCTTTGTGCTAGTTTATTAAGGTGAAAGACATTTATATTGGAAGAAGTTTTATCTTATCCAAGCCAGGCATTCTAATCTGACAACAGTATCTTCCATTACAGCCTTCAGCATACTAGATCTCGTTCTAAGAAGCTTAAGACTCCGGAGGACAAGAAAGCTGTGGTAGCAGGGGCAGAAATCGTAGTTACTGAAGCTGCAGATGACTTCAAGGTCAATCACAAACCTGCAGTAAAAGCGGAGCTAGAAGAGAAAGAAAAGCCTACTGGGTGTATGATGAATATTAAAGCAGAGAATGTGAATCAAAGTGGATCGAATACTATCCAGGCTTCATGTAAGAAAGTGTTTGAATAAAAGCTGTTGTTCAGTCATACACTAGAATCTACAACTAATAGAGCCATGCTTGTGGTATTTTGTTTATATTTAAAAAAGTTCTGCATTCTCGGGATTAGATAAATATTTTTGATTTATTTGCAAGTCCAAGTCCACTTCTCTTCTTCTTCTTCTTCTTCTTCTTTACCTCTTCCTTCAGTTCCCTTTTCTCTTACATGAGGTAAGGACAGCTTTTGTATTACAGAATAAGTCGGCAAACACCATAACATCACTGGGTATATATGAGGTTTCCTCAGCAGCAACATTTCTGCTCAAAAAAGACCAGATTCTGGAGTTTACTATGAGAGCAGTCTGGGTTACTTGAGCAACCCTTTTTTAATACCTCAAACTTCATTGAAGTTACTGTACACCTCCAAACTGTGTTACCGAATTATTGTGAACCAGATAGTTCAGGTGCGAATTTGCACGTATTAGCACTGGCGAATAAATTTGCGAGTTTGCTGTGAAAATTCGCTGACGTCGAAATTTTTTTGATGCCGGCGACGTTTCCGACTATAATTAACCATTGCAGAACCCCCCTATATACTTTTAGAGTGGCAAACATAACCTGCACAATACATTATGAGAATGATACTCATCATCATCATGGTCTTTCCTAGAAACTGGAACATATTTGAGTTAATTGCCACAGTTCTGTTAACTATCGTAAGCTATGACTTCCTTAGCAGGCTCAATCTACAATCAACAAAAACCCCAAAAGTGCTTTACTTAGTTAAATTATACCTTTACAGGTATGGGTTATCCAGAATGCTCGGGACCTGGGGAGTTCTGGATAATGGATCTTTCCGTAATTTGGTTCATACCATAAGTCTACTAGAAAATCATATAAACATTAAATAAACCCAGTAGACTGGTTTGGCTTCCAAAAATGCTGCTGGTTGTGATGCTATGCTGCAAGCTGCATCTTTTTAATGTGTATTAATAAGGCTCATGTTTGTGTTCAGCAGGTATGGGATCCAGTCTTCAAGAGCAGAAAGTAATTGCAGAACAAAATGGTGGCAGTAACCTCAATTTGGCTTCTTCAGGTTCAGATGCATTAGCTGGCACTTTTGCCACTTCTACTGACCTGAAAGTGCAAGAGGGAAGATATATACAGGAGGAGACTGAGAAGAATGTACAAGACTATCATGCCTCAGAGCTTGAGAGTACAGAGAAAGATGACACAATTAGCAATTGCAGTGAAGAAGATACCAGTGACCTTGATATTGCTGAAAACAGCCTTGAACCTGGAGAAATTCCTAATGTGAATAATGATGAGAAACCGGTCTCTGAAATCTCCAGTCCGTGTGTAAGAACTAATCATTTTTGTTTTGTTTATATTCAATCCTGTTGAGCAGCTGTTAGTAGAACTATAAGAGTATAAGCCTAACCTCATTAATGTTTTAGAGATGATATTTTATACTTGCTCATTTACTGAAACGGACAGAGCATTAATCATTATAAAGCAAGATGGATTTGATTGTACGTCTCTGACAGCCAGTCTGCTGTACTTGTAAAATTAACCGCTATCAGCATTAATCATTGGGTTACGGTAAGCATCATCTATGACAAGCTTGCTATCATATGCATATATGGACTGCACTCAAGAACAAACTTTTGCTTCAAATCAATGTAAAAATGTTTTGGATATTTTTGTTATAAATCTTATCCATGATTTTCTACAGCAGTGCCATAGTGAATGTACTCCTAAGAAATAGGTTTTAAAAATGAATAGTGGTGATTCATTAAAGAAAAAAAAGTAAACATTTGCATGAAAAAGATTTTCCAATTAAAAATTTAGAGTTTCTGTAGAAGTCAATGGGATAATTCAGGTACAGTAAGTACATGTACAAAAATACATTTTACTTAATTTTATTTACTTTACTGTACTAAATTTGCTTCTAATCAGATGTCTGAAACTTATAATAGTTATGGGGCAATAAAACAAAGCATCAACTGGGTATAATCTCATTCCTTTTAAACCAACTCTCCGTAATCCAGATGGCATGTGTTCCATGCTTATTGCACCTTTGATATTAACAGGTTACACATTTGGTAGAAAAGCGTGGAAAGCTGAAACAGACCACAAAGAGCAGAAGACTTCCGCTAAGCAATCCTCCATGTGGATCTCCAATGATGGTGCTTAAGGAAGATGCTATAAGTGATGGAGGTAATTAACTTGTGTTTCGTTAAATAGTTAAATGGGGTTGAAAAAAAGACAAAAGTCCATCAATTTCAACCCCTCCAAATGATCCCCAGTACACATACATCCACTCACTCACTCCCCTCCATATATTCACGTAATATATACCAATAGCTATCCTAATTGTAGTCTATGATATTATCCTTGTTTAAGAAATCATCCAAAGCCCCCTTAAAGGCAATAACAGAATCCAATCACATCATCGTCATCGGCAATGCATTCCACAATTTCACTGTCCTCGCTGTGAAAAACCACCTTCAAATGAAAGTTGTGACTTTAGTCTAACTGGGTGGTCTCTGGTGTGCTGATCCTTTTTATGGGAAAAATACCCTTGCTATCTGTCTATAATGCCCTCTATTGTACTTGTAAAGTCTAATCATGTCCCCTTGCAAGCATCTTTTTGTTTTTTAGAGTAAACAACCCTAACCTTGACAGTCTACCCTCATAGTTTAAGTCACAGAATGACACTGCCTGGAATTAGACAACTTGTTATCTACAAAAACCCCATAGATCCTTCTCAGTTAAGGAAACTGCCAACACACTGCCATTTAGTGTATAACTTTTTTTGCCAAAAGGCATAACCTCGCATTTGTCAACATTTAGTCAAATACTGTATTCTAGTGCTTCTATTTTAGTCCAACTTCCATGTCCTTTACTAGATCAAATTCAGTCTTCACACAAGAACTTAGTACAGGGAAAAAAAACTTGCTATGCTTTAGTAGCAGGACAAAGGCCCAAATACATGCACAGTGTGTAGTCTTTCAGATAAGATAATGTGCTGATCTTCCTCTTTGTGACCGCGCTTTCCTGAGCAGGGTGAATGAGCAGGAATGTTGCACATGCGCATTTCGTGAGGATCATCCATCTTGATTACATCAATCCTTTAAAGATGGTGCCTGCAAACAAAGGCAGAGAAGGAAGTTTCTTTAAAGGGATACTGTCATGGGGAAAATTTTTTTTCTCAAAATGAATCAGTTAATAGTGCTGCTCCAGCAGAATTCTGCACTGAAATCCATTTCTCAAAAGAGCAAACAGATTTTTTTTATATTCAATTTTGAAATCTGACATGGGGCTAGACATATTGTCAATTTCCCAGCTGCCCCAAGTCATGTGACTTGTGCTCTGATAAACTTCAATCACTCTTTTCTCCTGTACTGCAAGTTTGAGTGATATCACCCACCTCCCCTCCCCCCCCCAGCAGCCAAACAAAAGAACAATGGGAATGTAACCAGATAACAGCTCCCTAACACCAAATAACAGCTGCCTGGTAGATCTAAGAACAACACTCAATAGTAAAAACCCATGTCCCACTGAGACACATTCATTTACATTGAGAAGGAAAAACAGCAGCCTGCCAGAAGGCATTTCTCTCCTAAAGTGCAGGCACAAGTAGCATGACCAGGGGCAGCTGGGAAATTGACAAAATGTCTAACCCCATGTCAGATTTCAAAATTGAATATAAAAAAATCTGTTTGCTCTTTTGAGAAATGGATTCAGTGCAGAATTCTGCTGGAGTAGCACTATTAACTGATGCGTTTTGAAAAAAAACATGTTTTCCGATGACAGTATCCCTTTAATGAAGCAGCTACTTTTCTATGCTGTTTTTCTAAACAAAAACATAGCAATAGATGTCACAGCACCTTCTGTAGAATCAATTTAAAAAACCTTTATTGGTTTACATGGCTGGGATCTCCAACAAGCAACAACGTTTCATGCCAAAACGCAGTCCTTTCTCAAGTTACTGATCACTTTAGGTCATACAGTTTTATACTATTTTACAAAACACCATCTACAGGCCAATAGAGAGAATACCATTGAAAGAAAGATTAAAAATGAAACAATGTAACAAAAATGTTTTGGTTTTTTTAACAAAAATGCCAGACATGGCTACCTTTATAGATTCAATGTGCTATAAACAGAATGTCCATATCCCAGTCTCTTGTTGCAGCAATCCAGCTGTAATCATTAATATCCTAACACAGTATTTAAGAATTTTTGCTTGTCCTTGTCAATATTCTAACATTATCAAAAAAACGTTATTAAAACCCAATTTATCTGTGTGTGATATGGGGTGTAAATCGTACTCTCGATTAAGACCATGGGGTTCCAAAGTTTCCAGGTGGCGTATCCACATCGCCTCTTTTTTTTTTTTTAGTATCGCTTTTGCGAGATCACCTCCTCTGCGAAACTTCGGCACATTGTCAACCACCTGGAATTTCAACTGTTGGACCCCATGGCATTTTTCGGCAAAGTGGCAAGAAACGCTTGATCTGATTTTTTTCAATTTCCTTTACCCTCTCCTTAATTGTCCGAGTGGTTTGTTCCACATACAGTATAGCAAGGGCACTCAATAACATATACAACATATATAGAATTGCATGTATAGTAATCTTGGATCTCAATCGCAGTGAACAACATCCCTCTTTATTACATTGGAGTAGCAGTTTCACCAAACTGGCACCGGAAGGTACCATTCTTTTTTACTCGTAATACACACTCCTGTCCTGTGCCGCCCCCCAGATCTGATTTTACTACTAGGGACCCAATAGTCCTATTTCTTTTATAGGACATTAGGGGAAATTTTTCGTTTTGGGCCCACTGTATATTTATGCCAAGTCTGGCTAAATTTAGCAGTGACTTCTGCCGTCTTTAGAATGCCTTGGTCATTCAGCAACCTCTGTAAGTAATGCCCGATTAGCTTAATTATTTGAATCAGCCATATATAGCTATTTGGGTAATTTAGCCACACAAGTGTACCTTGCCATATATATTCATCTTTAGCCTTCCCCTTGTATTTAGGGACATCATTTAATGCAGGCGAGTTAATCAACATTATTTTAACTGGACTTGTAGTGACACAGAACTCTAGAATATTATAGCACTTCTCTGTTATTTTGAATAAAATGAAATATGATAGCAGCAGTGGCACAGATAAATTCTGGAATTTATGGCCCACTCGCACACCCTGGCCTTTTGTAATTCTCGCTTGGTGCACTTGATGGAGGGATTGGCACCCCAACAGAGCAGTTCCAAAAATTCACTGGCACTCAAGGCTAATTCAAGCAGGGATAAACACTTGCGTGTTTATTTGCAGTTTGTGCAACGTTTCAGAGTTGTATGCTTGACAATGGGGTACAACCCCCGAAACATTGCACAAACTGCAAATAAACACGCATGGGTTTATCCCTGCTTTTTCCAAAAATATTGGAAAAAGTAGGCAATAGTCAAATGAATATTTTCAATTTTCTTTTCAGTTGTGTTCTGGAATATACTATAGGATCTTTAAAGCCTAAAAGAAACACTTGGGAGAAATAGGCATGCAATTTCATTATCTTCAGCACAAATTTCAATTCTGTTTATCACAGGGTTTGCAATTAATTTACTCAGTGTGAGTTGTCTGCTCATCCGTCACATAGCTAATAAAAGCATTTTTAGGATGTAATTTATTTGAGGATACCTTACATTTATAATCTCAGCCCAGTAGTTCTGTCTCACATAGCTCAGCTTGCATTTAAATAACTCTCAGACAAAAAAGTTATAGACTGTGATCCATATCATTGTAATCTATGCATGCCTTGAGGGGATGCAGCTAAAAGTGGGTTTCATTCTGTTTTCAATATACAAATACATTTACTGGGAATATTAATGGACTAGTTGGCACTGAAAATAAAATATGCTCAAGTTTAAAGTAAAAATATTTAGTTGTACATATACTAGTTCCTTTTTGTTTTCCTTTGTGTCACAGCCACAATTTATGCCCTAATCACAGCTAATATTGTAATGCCTTCCTTTTCCCTAGTGGTGTTTCTTAAAATGGGATTAACCTCTGCTTATTTTTAGGCAAGGTTTCAATGTCAAAGTTCCACATTTCCAATCTAGAACCATTTGACAAGTGCTTGGGTGCAATTTAAGATGATTACAATAAAAAGGCAATAGGTAATTGTCCTAACTGCTGCATCTCAGCTATTTGTATAAGGTCACTCTTCTTAGACATCATTGATCTTCCCTGATCTAAGATCACTTCCCTAAAATGTGTTGTGTGTTTTTGGGCAATAATTTAGAAAAGTTATGTGATGATTATTGAGGTTGATGGAAAGAATGTATAGTGGTAGGGTTTGTGCCAATGCCAGAAAAAAAAATATATATAGGTAGGTACTACTTCAAAATATTTAATAATACAAAAACTTAGTAAACTTTGGAGGATATACTCACAATTCACCCCAGTCCCAGGGTGCAAGTCCAAGACAACATTTCAAAAGAGAGATGTGAGTACCTCTGGCAATAATAAGTCAATCAATTAAAAAAAAATGAAACATTTATTAGGACATAGGAAACAAGACCTAACACGTTTCGTGCCTACTGGGGCACTTACTCATAGGCTTATGAGCCTATGAGTAAGTGCCCCAGTAGGCACGAAACATGTTAGGTCTTGTCTCCTATGTCCTTATAAATTTTTCATTTTTTAAACTGATTGACTTATTATTGCCGGAGGTACTCACATCTCTTTTGAAATGTTGATGGAAAGAAACCTTCTGTGGTGTTTCAACATTCCCATAAAATCTATGTTCCCCATGCTACATAACTCTAATCCCACCAGGATGTTTGATCAGTTGTCCAGAAACGTGTGTCCGTGCAACTTTCCCACTGTAGTCACTTTTAGTTATGGCTTTCAGTTAAGTGACCTTGTCATTACTGTTTTAATGCTTTTCCTGTCAAACAATAGAAACATCTTCAAAATGGCAAAACACTAAACACATCTTTAGTATTTATTCTGCATCAATATGTATATAGTATTATCATAGCTTTTGTGGGGAATGCAAAATTATAAATTAACAGGATTACTAGTAAAATACTTATTGGTGCATGTAAAGTGTTAATAGGGTTTCAACTTTTACATGTGACAGCACTACACTACTGTACTCAGGCCTACTACAGTTCTAATACAGTTTCTACTTTGAATATTAGATCCAACTTCTTACAAGGTTCACAGAAGTCTGTTCGTGTTTGCACCAGATTGTAGGTGCCTTCAAGATCAGTCAGACCCAATTTTCTAAAGTATCTGAACAAATAAAAACATAACTTTGAATTCTTGATACTTATACTTTATAATTATGAATGGGTGTTCCTTTGCAAAACATATTTTTCAAGAGACAAACCATTTTTTTTTTACACACATTGGATTTTAAAAGATTTAAGATAATTGTTTTTTATTTTTTTTTTTATTTTGTAGAATTGTCAGAAAGTCCTTGTATGGATGATGTTGCAGAAACAGAATCCTGGGCAAAACCACTTTTTTACCTCTGGCAGACTAAGTCTCAAAGTTTTGCTGCTGAAAAAGCATACAATCAATCAGTTTCAGGAAGGAAGCCATACTGTGCCGTATGCACTCTCTTCTTGCCTTATAACAAGGTAAGTGTTAAATATGAAGTAACAGAGAAAATTATAGTGTTTTTGCATGGTCTGTTCTGGAATAGGGATTATATAATATGATGTATATTCGCAACTTCCTTTCAAAATGCATAATTACGCTCGGTGAGGCTTATTTACAAACACCAGGCAAATTTGCCTCACTGCAGTAACTCTCAAAGCAACTTTGTAATCTGCTGACTGCAGGTAAAATTTTGAAAGCTAATTTCTGATTGCTCTTGGTTACTGCACTGCTTAATGTTAGCACATGAGTCCCAAATACAAAATGAGCATATAACTACCAGTTGCTAGATTACATGGTTAAAGAGTGACCAACAAAAATGATCTCCAAGAAATGTTACCCAAACTGATCAGCCCCTAGAGGACATTTGATATTCATTTATGTCAAATGGCACTGGTTTATTTAAAATATTTGTAGTGTTACTACTGTAGTAGCAGTGTGCACTTAATCTAAACATTGTTATATTAAATGATGCATGTTTAAATTTATAGACTTCAAATAAAAGCCATTTGCTTTGTTGTTTAAGATGCTGAAAGTCAAAATGGCAGTTTTTCACCTTTTATTTTGCTTATTGTTTGTATTGCCATTGGTCAGAAAAAATAATTGTGCATGCCCAGATACAGTATCTCAAACCACAAAGGCCATAGCCAAGGGGGAACTGTGGCAAGAGATTCAACATCCATCATATCTCCTGCCTGCCCAGTGTAGATACCTTTTTTCTTATACTAATACTATGTTTGATATTTCTGCTAAAGGTGAGATTCGAGGTGCTTGAGGGCAAGTTGCCAGCCTTGCCTAGAGGCCCTACGTTTGTACAGGTGCACTATTTTTATTGCAGATTATGGGAATACCTCATGCTGAATAAGGCATATTACAGCTCCCATGTTATTTCTTAGGCAAGCAAGAACCAGACTACTTGCAATAAAATTGTATGAAGCCAAAGTAACTGTTTACAGATCAGCTTCCTCTTAAGAGCAATGCTGCTTGTAATTTGAAATAAACATATGAAATGAAACAAGACTTACTGGGCATAAAAACCTACATCTCTATTTTGCTACATTTATTAAGTTTCTGTATGAATACATATGTATTGGTGTAAACAGTTTTGATTACTGTGTATGTAATTTAATTTTGTATTATGGATAGTATGCATTTTTTATGTTGCAGTCGGAAACCTACAATGATGATGTTCAGGCTTACTGGGATGACCTATCAAATAGTATCATTTCATCTCACTCAAAAACAAAGTGTCTAATCCCAGAGTTGTGCTTTAAATACAAGAAAGGGAAAAAACAACATTCATCCCAGAAAAGCTACATTAAAGATGATGAGAGAAGTCTGTTAGTTACCTGTGTAAAGTGTTGTGTCCAGGTTCATTCAAGTAAGTTTACCATCTCTTTCATTTCTTCTGTGAATTTTTATGATGCATACCTTTATCTGCAGCCACCTCCATCAATGCAGCATTACCTGTGTTCGATTGTAAACTTGCCTGAGAAGGTCCTCTTACCCTATTGTCTCATAACAATGTGCAATTCTATGAGCAAACCATGTTTGAGTGCCCCAGCTCGCTCATTGTGCGTATGTGTGGCTTGTGGAATAGAGCCATGTGTAGCTCTATTAGCATGCGCCTCCAGTGGGGAACAATTTTCTGATGATAAATGCTCTTTAAACCTTAGAAGCCATAAACATTATATTGTAAGGTTTAAGTTCCATCCTCTCGTTTACATATGCTGTTCAGGTTAACAAGAAACTTGTGTTAGAAACCACAAAATAACAGCTGTGTGATGCCATTCGGACATTTAATTTTCTTTTGTGTAAGTGTATTTTCTCCAGGAAAAAATGAATGTGATGTGTTTCTGAAAATGTCAAGGACACTTGTTATTTTCCCTTTGTCTTATTTCTACTCCATACACCACTGAATCTCTTAAAAATCCAGAGACCAAAAGGGGCAGAATTCATTAATTAACGGAGTTCTCTCATTATAGGTTGTTATGGCGTTCCTTCCCATGAAATTCATGATGGATGGATGTGTGCTCGGTGTAGAATTGGAGTTTGGGCAGCAGTAAGTTGCATCATTTATTTTTAGCTTCTGAGCATGACAGTATAACTTAAAAGAGGCGATATTCGACAGCCAGGAACTAACTAAGATCCTAGGATTAGGAGCATTTTTTTTTTTAGCACTACAATAGATTTTTTTCTTCTTTTAAATTGCATGGATAATCATACATGCAAAACTGTGTTTTTGTTGTGTGTCTGTATATTTATATATACAGTGTATTTTATAGTTTTTTGCATTTTTTGGAATTTGTTTAGGAAAAAATGTTCGTACACAATTTGATGAAGCAGTTAGCCCTATTTATAATTCCTAAAAAGCAAATTAAATGTAGAAGTTATAGTTCACCTTCTTATCAGATGCTGGTGTAAAAAAAAAAATAGCAATAAAATGCCAAGTTTTATTTCATGTTTATTACATATATAAAAGCTCCCATTGTTCTATTTATGTAAATTAAGTTAGTTCTATATTGTCCAACATCAACTACACATTAAACAAAATTGGATCCCACATGCCTTCATCTGTGGCTAGAGGTTGTTTTTGGGAGGACTCATTTTTGAGCAGTACAGAGTTAATTAAAAAGTTAAAGTGTGAGGCCTGTTCAAACACACAAGCCTATTGAAAATATGAAAATCTCTGCGAATATACAAGCCTGTACTTGCAGTGTTTCAGTTTGGAATTGTCCAGTTTGCATGTATTGTTATAAAAAAAATCATCAAAAAGCTTTAATGTGTTTATGTAACTGCTTTAAATATTGACTTTCATGTGTAACATTGTTATATAAACATACAATACTTGGACTATAGTTTTGCATCTAAGTTTTTTTTCAATGCTTTCCAAGTTGTTTGTAAATGTAAAGTGCTGCTAAATGCAATATCTGACCGCCCCTTGTGATTCACTGCACTGCTGCTCCTAAGGACATGTACCATTGCAAACAAGGTAGCAAGAGTCAGCTCTTCTCAGCTTGCATGTTCTGTGATTAACACCGTTATGAAGTGGGAGTATAACACAATTATGGACATTGTGGGAAATTGAGACTTGGCTGGAGCAGACCCATTGTTTCAATTGTACAACTATTCAGGACTGGCAGTGAAAAGAATTGTAAGGGGCAGACACATGCTGTTTCATATAGCAACTGCATTTTAACTGCACATTATTTTAAATAATGTAGAATAAAAGGTTGCTAAAAATGTAAATGTTTTTAATTTTGGAAACATTTTATTCCAGCATTTGGCTGGTGTTTTACTTTAAGTTAAAGCAATGCTTTAGATTGCCATATATATTTGACACTTATGTTGCTTAATACATCAAGATATTCCTTATAGTTGATATTATGAGCACATGCACCCTTTCCTTTTCTTTAGACCCTTTTAGTGTATGCTCTGAGAACAAAACATTACTATTCATTTACAGTCCATAATTTACCTGCATATGCCTCACTCCCCAGCTACTGTAACCAGAAGTCATGAACAGCACCCTAAACTCAGAACTAAATTCAAGTTCCTGGTCTCTGCTCACACTTCTGCCTATAGCAGCTGCCTTTGGCTTTGGGAGGAACCCTCGGCTACGTAGATGTCGGCAATTCTTGGTCTGATAGGAACAGGACAAATTCTGAGCGAGCAAAGGGGCCGATTCGTAATGGTTTGGAAACCGGATGAAACACCAGTAACTAGAGTACAATGGAATGTGTATAGGAAGACAGAAGCGTAGTCTAGAAACAGGCAGGGTTGGTCCAGGCAGAGTTTAAGCCAGGTCGGGATAACAGTTGAAATAGAAAAACGCTGGCACTCAAGGCAAGTGAAATGCAGGGTTCCCCCTTGCTGTTTATCTCTTGTGCGAACGTGCAGCGTTTTGGGGCAAACCCCTTTATCAAGTGATAAAGGGGTTTGCCCCGAAACGTTGCACGTTCGCACAAGAAATAAACAGCAAGGGGGAACCCTGCATTTCACTTGCCTTGAGTGCCAGCGTTTTTCTATTTGTTATACATTGGGGGTTGCCGTACCAGGCGTTCTCTATAAAGATACCTGAGTGTGCTCTGCTTCACCCTGTTCCAGTTAACGGGATAACAGTTGGCAACAAAAGACAG
The DNA here is from genome assembly GCF_017654675.1 of Xenopus laevis. Lineage (NCBI taxonomy): Eukaryota > Metazoa > Chordata > Amphibia > Anura > Pipidae > Xenopus > Xenopus laevis. The sequence goes on along the minus strand of NC_054372.1, from coordinate 116,088,385 downwards.
ATCAAAGCACACTGAGGAACTATAAGACATAGACCTACAACAGGCACTGAATCACTGCAGTACACGGGTTTAAATCCGTAAACTTTCACGCCAAGGTGACCAGTTGCACCACGTAACCACGTTGCGTGCGCACAAACATATAGAAGAAGCAAGCGTTCGTGCATGTGTTTGGTGCGAATGAACAGGCTGTGGGCGTCCCCACTATGGCAGCTACGGGCATCCCCGCAGCTGCACCACTAAACCACAGATAATCTTACACCAGAATTGTGCAGTGGATATGGTGGTCATTATTTTTGGCTCATTATTTGCTTTCTGGTCACAGAACATTAGCATGAGCACTGAAAGCTAATCTGGACCTGGCTTCCAATGTGCACACTCATGGCTTGCAAGGGCAAAAATGTATGTTGTTTTGTATAGAGGGCCCAACATTTTAAAGCCATTATCATATTGCACAGATATGAACAATCCACTTAAAAAAATCCCTATGTGCTGTAGACAATTGCACATTTCTTTCTTTTCTTTCTGTAATTTTCTCCATTACATTGGTCATATTAAAGCGTTAAGCAAGTCTTTATGCAAAGTACAAATATAGCATGGGGGATCTATTAACAGTTCATGAGTTTCATCTTTCAACATTTTTAAGCTGTATTCAGCAATTGAGTGTTAATTCTCAGCAGGATGTGGCCTGGCACTGGCTGACATCATGTCTGTGACCAGACTTCTGGAAACAGACAAATCTATTACAGGAGGTACATATCATTTTAGTGCTAAAATCCATGGGAATTGGAATGAAAGGCATTAGTTCATCTTAGGCTATACTAATTAACCCCAAATGGCAAACAGCAGAAATATGATCCCAGGCACAATGGGAGAAGCAACTTATCTATTTAAAAGTGTTTCAATTGTTTATTTGAAATAGGGCCTATATTTGATTTCAACATAATTACTTTACATTGTGTAGATTACTGCCATATCAATTGGGAAATCCATGGTAGATTTATTTATTTTCAGCTTCACTTGAAATTCTGGTGGGGCTCAAGAGTATTTCTTTGTCTTCTAATAGACATGTTCTAAAGTGCTTGTTTCCTCATTGTATTTACTGCAATAGCTCTTGATTAAGGTATTATATTGGATTAGAACCTTTTGAAAGGATGTGATTCAAAGAGCAAGTTTGTATAGAGAAATCTTGGGAAAGCAGAATTAATTTCAGATACCTTTCCTGCAACACATAGATACATAAATGGATACCAAAACCAACAAAATAACACTACTAAACATACATCCCATTATTAAGGTTATGTTAAAAAAAATCACATGTAAGCTTCACTGCCAAATTTTAACTGAAATAGCTAGTATAAGCAACGAAAGTAAGAGTATGTGAAACTAGAGGTACATTTTGCTGAATCTAAAGTTACAAAGACCGATTAGCTTTCTGTTGTTTTAAAGGGTTAGTTTACTTTAAATTTAATGTTTAGCGTTATACAGTGGTGATTGCTAAACATCTTTTCAATTGGTTTTAATTTTTTATAGTTTTTGAATTATTTGTTGACTTCTTCTGACCCTTTCCAGGAGCAAAAAACCCACTATTGCTCTTTGAGGCTACAGTTTTGTTATTGGCACTTGTATTGTGTAGAGACCTTGCGATTTAGGTATGGTTTTACTCAGGCAGTTTCCCCTGTATTTGGACACCTACATGGTCATTTGATTCACCCAGGCAGCTATGTCCCCTTTCCTGGGTCCATTGTTTAAGGTTTGTCCAGTGCAAGGCAGTGTTTAAAAGTTTAAAAGGGAGAACACACGTGCTTAGGGCTCTCTTCCTGGAACCCACCTTGCAGGGAGGTGGGTACAGGAATGGATCTGGACAGTATCAGGCCCCAAGTTAGGGAATGTTTATTTAGAGGTAGGAGTTTGTTATAGTTGCTCTAGGAGCGAAAGATAGTGGCAGATTATTTTAGTAAGCAGCTTTCTTGCTCCAACAATGAGAGTAGTTGTGGTTAGCACCCTTGCAGTGATCCAAGATGCCAAACAGGGACCTAAGTGGGTGAGCTCAGGAGCATGTAAAATGCAAAGGAGCAAGATACCCTGAAATCCGTAGTGCTGGGGAAAATGACAATGACAGGTTGCACTACCACTTGAGAGGAATCTGCTGGAAATATCAGAAAATGTGAAGGTCTTCCACTGATTGCTGTGACTGTAGTTGAAGATCTATACCGCTGGACTGCTGTGAGACATATCATCTGCTAGTGTTCAATAAATATGTTATTTGTTTGAAGCAACCCTCTTGACTGCTGCTACTTTCATCCTGGTTGAGCTGGAGATTCACTGGAGGGTAAGGTGTTTAAAGGGACACATACTCTCTGCTGGGAGTTGCCCATAGCACAAGGGTATCCGGTAGACACTGGCAGCAAGTCGCACCACTTATACACTTCTCAGGCCCACCCACGGGTATGCTACAATTACTTATCTAACTATTCTGGTCATATCCCAGTCTTTCAGTCAACCCACTCTGTTTTTGCTAAGGTAATTTAGGCACTTACAACTAGTTAGATGCTGGAATTTCAAACTGAAGTGCTGCAAAAGAAGTGAAATCCAAGTTATCTTAGAATAATATCATGCAAAAAGTTAACTTAATGAACAGTTCAGTGTGGAAATAAAAACTGTGTAAATAGATAGGCTGTGCAAAATAAAAAAATGTTTTTAATATAGTTAGTCAAAAATGTAATGTATAAAGGCTGGAGTGACTGGATGTGTAACATAATAGCCAGAACACTACTTCCTGCTTTTCAGCTCTATAACTCTGAGCTAGTCAGGGACTTGAAGGGGAGCCAGATAGTACATATCTGTTCAGTGAGTTTGCAATTGAGCCTCCGCATTCAGCTCAGATTCAAAGCAACAGATGTGAACCATGTGGCCCCCTTCAAGTCTCTGATTGGTTACTGCCTGGTAACCAGGGTAACCAGTCAGTGTAAACCAAGAGAGCTGAAAAGCAGGAAGTAGTGTTCCAGCTATTATGTTACACATCCAGTCACTCCAGCCTTTGTACATTACATGTTTGACTAACTATATTAAAAACATTTTTTATTTTGCACAGCCTATCTATTTACCCAGTTTTTATTTTTACACTGAACAATTCCTGTAAGGCTGGACAACTTCTTTAATGGGTCATTAAAAATGTTGTATGCAGGTTCGTAGTTATCGGTCAATTATAGGTCAATTTTTTGGAATTTTTTTAACGGATGTTTTGCAGAAGAACCATTAGAAAACACCTTTATCCCACTACAAATAATGAACAGAGCAGACCAGCTTATGATTTATTGATTTCAGATTTGCTATGCAGATTCAATGCTGATGACTTACTGCACTTGTGATTATTCATGTGTTAATCATTAATTTACCTGTTTCCCCTTTAGGAATGCTGTCTTTGCAACTTGCGAGGAGGTGCATTAAAGCAAACAACAGATGATAAGTAAGTAAATAGGAAAGTAACAGTTATGGCCCATGTGGCCCCCACTCAAGTCACTGATTGGTTACTACCTGGTAACTATATTAGAAACATGTTTTAATTTAGACAGCCTGTTTACCCACTTTTCATTTTTACACTGAACTGTTCCTTTAAATAATGAATATCTCAATAGCTATAAGGAAATATTTTCTATGTTTATTTATAGTTTTGGAGATGAACCAATTTATGTTTCCTTTACTGAAATGAATAGCCTTAGCCTCTTGTGGGGGGAACCATTTTTAGGCAATTGTTGCCCTTTAATGTGGGAAGTAACCCATTGCAATGAATCAGATGATTTCTTTCAGTATTCAACCTGTAGCTCACAAAAAAGCTAATAACTGATTGGTTGCTGTGGGTTACTGTTGGGTACAAATTTGACCAGTGTTAATAAATGAGCCCATGGGTGTTTTGTCACCTGGGGAAAATTGAGCTCCTATACATTATCGAAAATGCAGACATTGTCTATAGTAAGGTTTTTTTTGGGAGTGTTGTCTCTGTGGGAAACACAAGTTCCCATGGACAACAACATATGTTTTATGGTATTTTTCTTAAGTGCCACTAAACACAGTAGATGGTGGGGATATGAATAGTCAAAAGATAAAAGATGGCTGAACAAATTTGATCTAATAGAAAGCACACTAGGGCCTCTGCTTCAAATACATGTTTAGAAAATAAATAAATGCTATGTCAGGTCAGACCCATGCCCATCCTGGACCCACTGGCCCATCCCTTGACCTATTCCAGTCAACCAATACATCCCCTACCCAACCTGGACAGCATAGAGTTAACTTACCTTCCAACCCAAGACCTGGAAGTGATGTCACTGTCGACTGGACGTGACATCACTAGCCTGCTGATTCAGCAGAATGAAGAAGCAACACAACACCTTAGCTGGGTACCCAGCCGGGTGCACATTGGAAAACTCTGCCCAAAACCCAACTGCCTGGCGGTATTCCGAGTCTAGCCAATTCAATGCAGGACTCGCATGTCAGGTCAGTATTATAATCCCTCAAATTCAGCTATATACTCCATAATTAGTTCTTTTAGTTGTTTCATTAAAAAGTTCACTATATTTTGGCATCACCAGAGTATCCATGGACAACAATGTTTCTTTGTTTTAAAGGCCTGTTGGGCTCATTTTCTAATACTAGTCAACTTTGCACCAGTGTTGTGATACATAGCAGCTAAACTGGGCTTTGCTTTTCTAATTCAAGCAATTCATAGCTGATTTTTAGATATGGGTTTTTACAGTGTTGACAATTAATTGCCCAGTGCTTATTAATAAGCCCCAGAGGATGAACTATCCTCTTTAGAATATAGCATGTTTTATGGTATTGATTCACTTCCAATTTGCCATAGCAAGAATCTGTGTTTACTTTGATCATGGTAATATGTCCAGACAAGGCAAAATTGTAGTTGATAAAATGATTTATTATTGGGGCATGTAAACTTTAGTATGATTACAACATGGGCACTATCTGCAAGAAGTCTGTATGTTCTCTCCATGTCTGTGTGAGTTTCATCTGGTACTTCAGTTTCCTCCCGCATTCCAAAACATACAGCATTGATAAACTTGACCCTTCTATGTGATAATCACCTTAGCCCAAGGACACACTATGTGTACGGTCTGCTTCTCTCAATCTGCAATATTTAGGCAGGAGGGTATTAGCGAATCTCCTCCTGTACTCCCCTGTGTGTAGCTGCACTGACAGGCACAGAGTGAGCCTGAGTGCATCTACACAGTGGAGATTGGCCCAAAAAACATGAAAGCATGTGTTTTTGGGTTGATCTCGGCACCACTCTGTGCAGGCGGCGCTCGTGCCAAAACTGGGCCTGTCAGTGCAGCTAAATGCAAGAAAGTACAGGAGTAAAATCATTCTCTTTGCATAGAAAATGCAGACTGAGAGAAGTGGACCATATGCACAGTGTGCCCTTGGCATTAGACTGTAATTGCTCCTGGGCAGTGGCTTGTGTGAATGATAAATAATCTCTGTTAATGACAGTAATACATTTACATTAAAGCAGTTTATGTACAATTAAACACCTAGCATAAATATGAAAACTGAGAAGTAATAAAGTCAGGTTAATTAAATCCAGAGAAAATTAACCCTAGTGTGTGTAATTGTGACAGGGGCCTTAGACTGTAAACTCCACTGGGGCAGGGTATAATGTTTATGATGCATAATGTGTCAGTGTTGTCTAAATAACAATGGCAATGATAACAATAATCTCCAAGAGAAGTTGAGTGTAGAGTGTCTATAGTTTGGTTTTTAGACCTACATCTGAAGCATCTGTTTGGCCAATAAACTTCTTAGAGATGGGGTGGTGACAAAAGGCAGACTTTTTAGCATCTGCTTTCCACTCAATCATGACTGACTTCCGACCTTTCGTCAGGTCAGTCAATGGAGCCGCTATGGTGGCAAAATAGGGTACAAACCTCCAGTAGTATCCATCCATTCCCAGGAATGCTTGTACCTGCTTTTTGGTGTTAAGGAGGGGCCAGTTCTGGACAGCATGTATCTTATTTCATCATCATCATTTATTTATATAGCGCTGTCAAGATACTGCGGTTTTACTAGCTCTCTCCCTACGATGTACCCAAGGCACCTTACCTCTTCCATCCCTATCGCACCCTTATCTGGATTCACCGTGAATCCACTCTTTCTCAAGGAGTCAAAAACTGCCTGGACTTTAGGCAAATGGGACTTCCAGTCCCTACTAAAGATGACAATGTCGTCCAGGTATCCAGATGTGTACCTCTGTGGGACAGCAAAAGCTTGTCCATTGCCCTTTGGAATGTAATTGGGGCCGTCTGTAAACCAAAGAGCATTCTCCTGTATTGAAAATGGGCATTCGGTTTGGAGAATGCAGTTTTCTCTTTTGCCACTTGAGTTAGGGTTATTTGCCAGTACCCCTTTGTGAGGTCCAACACAGTAATATAACGGCTAAGACCTAACCTATCTAAGTCCATCTAACCAGGGCATGGGATAATCTTTCGAATTTGGAAATTTTGTTGAGTTTTAAAAATCATTGCAGAATCGAAGAGTACCGTTGGGCTTGAGTACCAACACAATGGGGCTTGACCATTCATTCTTTGACTCTTCAATGACTCCTAACTCTGAGACAGCCTTCTTGCGAGCCTCTGGAATGTGTGCTCCTGGCTCTATAATGATGTCATGCTCTATGACATTAGTGACCCCAGGTAAATCAGAAAAAAATCTCCTTGTTTTTCTGCAGAATCTCCCTTACTTGCTGGGTCTGGGCTTTTGACAATGTTGTTGCCACCAGGATACTGTCAGCACCAACCTGAGGCTCAAGTCTCACACGAGCAGACACTGGTTCTCTATCCCTCCAAAGTTTTAACCAATTTACATGGTAGATTTGGTAGGGCTTTCTCTTACCAGGTTGGTGAACCTTCTAGTTCAAGTAACCCACTTTGTCTACAATTTCAAACTTAGTCTTTTTGTAAAATGTATAATGAAGCAATAGAATTTTTAATGAATCAGATAAAAGTAGAGTGTAGGACTGGCCATACCAGTCATGACTTTGACATAGTTAGGCAGAGGTATATATAATATATATTAGTTCTAAAACAACTTTGTAATCTTATGCTTTTCAGATGCTGCTATACCCGGTTCAGACTTTTCTAAAGAAGCATATATTGTTTACTTGCAAAATGCACGTTTCTTTTGAGATGTGCTATGTTAGGCACTTATTTGAGCTAATGAAACTCCTTTGTCAATGTCTGCAGGAACCTTATCATACCCTAGCGTATTTTCTTCATTAGTCCTAAAAGAACCTCATGATTACTTAATCTTTTTGGTTTTATCAAGTAACCATAAAACTGTGGCAAATAATAAATGTTTAAAGTGTTTGTTTTTGAGAGAAAAAAAGTCTCCTCTTTTTAAGAAAGTATATTTAATATTCAATTGTATATTTTCCTGTAAAAAAAAATGTATAACCGTAAAACTATCTTGAAACACACATGAATAATAGAAGACAGAGTTATGAAAGTGGGCTTAAGTTCAGAGAAATACCTGTGCTCGACCTAGAATTATAGCAGCTCTGTTTGCATCAATCAGGGCACTTTTTATTCAACAGCATTACAAGCAATGACATGAACAGACATTTTGACCACCAGTGTGCCATAAGCCTAAGGATGTAATGGAAAACAAACATGGTTGTGAGAGTCCAACTGTGTGTTGGACCAGGACTATATTTGCAAGCCAATGTGGTTCTCAATCAGTGTGATTGTTAAACTTTTCCTATGAATATCTGGCTAATATTCAGCCAGGGCAGGCCCTCCAGAGGGCACATACTGTACATGGGCCAATAAGATGCCAACTTGTTCTAGAGGGGCTGAGTTAGCAGCATTTACTGGCTTAATAGTATTTAAATAAATGAAATCCATGTAGACAATAAATTATTGTAACCCAAAGGAGGACTAAAGTTTCTTGTTTTTAATTTGTCTATTTCCCTCATATTGTAGAGCAGTCCTGTGCAGATTAAGTTATGGATACCACCCCAATTTTCAGGTGGTGCCAGTGTAGCATATAGTCTCATCTGTTCTTTGACAAAGAGCCTCACTGAATCAACAAGTTGTAACTGATAACATCTAGACACACCTGCTTCCGAAATGATTTTCACAGCTGGCACTGTTTTTGTAACCTGTTCAATAGAGACAAACTCATCGTGAATTAGGTACCTTCCCAAGTAGTCACTGGAGATTTAAGCATTCTAACATTAGCATTAGAATATTGCCCCAGCACTCTACCAAAAAAAGGCAGACATGTTTTTTCCTTTAACGGCAGATAGATGAGATAACCTATAACATTTTTGCATTATTCATTCTGTTGTAATATGTACTAGATTTAGTATTAGAAACATCTCATAAAACTCTTCAAGTTAAGCAGAAATACTTTAGTGTATTAATCATTATCTGTAACATTCAGAGTTGTATTAGTGCACTGAAGTGATGTTTGCTGTATTTTCCCCTCAAAACTTTGCACCCACATTGATGGAAACCTGATCATCATGAACATTCCTGTTTCCTGAATTGCATGGCTGGACCATACATTATAACATAGCAACATTCATTACTTATATCTAATTCAGGCATATTTTTGCATTTGTAGGTGGGCACATGTAATGTGTGCTATTGCTGTTCCAGAAGTCAAATTTCAAAACCTGACCGAAAGATCTGAAATAGATACCTCTACGATTCCTCTTGAAAGATTAAAACTGGTAAGTAATCAAATGAATTCTTGTTAAGAATTGTAAAAGTAACCCGTGTTTTATAAACTAGAATATTTGTCATTCTAAAAAGATTTATATAAGATTGCTTTGTGGCTCATACATGTGTAATTTAATGTAAATTTGTTTTGGTAGATTGTTAAAACAGAACTTACTATTCCTTCCGATGAAAAACAATTCCTGCTTGTAAATAGTTTTACAATAAACAAGTTATTGTTTTAGAAATATAAAGTTTTAGTATAGATGTAACTTTTTTTTTTTTTTTTTTAATCTGCGAGACTGTATTTTTCTTCACATATCTTATGTAAATGGGAACTTCCATATGCTTTATACAACAGAGAAATATATAAAAAAAAGTAGAAAAGTGACACTGCTCTATGGAATGCTTAGGGTTATTATGCTTGTGCACATAGTAGCCAGGGTCGGACTGGCGCAGTCGGGGTCCACCGGAAAAGCCGGTGCGATGTGCGCATGCGCGAAAGGCAGACACACCGTGTGCATCGGCGAACTGGTCCACCGCGTGCGTGCAATACCAGCGAGCCACTTTGTTCGGGGGCCAATCTAGAACCGGGTCTGGGCTGGCGGGGCCCAAGAGGGCAGGGGCCCACCGGGTTTATTCCCGGTTTCCCGCCGGCCCAGTCCGACCCTGATAGTAGCGCATCACAGGTTATCCACGTGTATTATACATAGTTATAGGTATAGATAGCTGTTCAAGCCAAGGTCAGGGGTCCCCAAACTTTTATACCCATGAGCCACGTTCAAATGTAAAAAAAAGTCAGAGAGCAACATAAGTATACAAAAAGTTCCTGATGATGCCTATTATGGGCTAAGATTGACTTTTGGTAGCCATGTGGACTGTCAGGCTACAGAAGACTCTGTTTGGAAGTACACCTGGTTTTTAAGCAACTACAGCTTGCCTTAATGCCAGAAATAAGCACTGGCTTTGAGGTCACTGGGAGCAACATTCAAAGGGTTGGAAAGCAACATGTTGTGCCACTGGTTGGGGATCACTGCTCGAGGTGGATACCTGTTAGTTCAATCTAGGGTACTCATTTAATGTCTTGCAAACAGTGCCTAGCAGACTGAAATTTCAGTAAATTGGATTTAAAAAGAATTTGACTGCAGCTGGACAGTGGCAGTGTGACCTGTGTCATAAATAACCCTTTATGCCTTAGAAGTAAGCAGAATGGCAGCTCTAATTCATGTTTATATCAGTAAATATTCAGAGAAGTACTCACAACCTGTATCATCTTATTTTTAATGTACAGTAAAATATGAACTAGTTATAAGTAAGATATATTTTTCTCTTTAATTATGCTAAGCAACACATCATAGTTTTTAATTTTATACACTGTAGATTGGAAGAAAGGTTTAAAGGCCTATAAACATTATAACTGTATGTTGTGGACTGCATTTAGTGCTGGCAGGTATTTATTAAGATATTTATATTTTTTACAGCAGATTCAGGGCAAGGTAAATTTTCGTCATCAAATTGAAAGCTTAAGTGGTTTTACCTCTGTGTCCTATGTAATTTATAAGGGAAGGTTGTAGTTACCACTCAAAAGGTCTCTTTTTAGTGGCAATAAAATTACAGTTTCTGCTTTTCAGCTTGTGCAACAGTAATAAAGTTCTCATGTGGATATTATAGGCACCCGATATTAAACTTATGTGTGGAAAACTGTATATTGTGGGTTCAGTTAGAAAAAGGCACAACTACATAGACCATACAAGTGGTGTGTTAAGCGTTTTAGTTATTATTCATACCTGTGCCAGAGCTGCAGATGTGGGTATTTGCAAAAACTGAAAACAACATCAAATGTGTTGTAAAGTACTGAAAGGAGAAAAAAAGGGTTCCCCATAACTTCTGTGCTTTTATCTACCCTTCTTTCTCTTCTCCCATTTTGTGTTTTGCTTTTCCACATTCTCGTGTTCTCTCCTTCCCTTTCTCTACTCCTTTTTCTAGCTGCTGTCATGATCACCTCTAAGCCCCCCCGCTTTATTTCATGAACTTTCATTCTTTTCATTATGTCCCCTGTCCTTCAGCAGTAGTCACAGAGTTCTTTTCTACTTACATATTTACATATTACATATTTAACTGTGTGATGTGAAAAGGCATCCTTCTATGGCCCACTACTTGGACCACCTTGGCCTAGGGAAGAATAATAAAAAAAAAAGAGAGAAAGAAAGAAAGTTAGTTTGTCATTTAGTGTTAAATCATATCCTCCTGCCGATCCTTCCACAGTCTCCCAACTGCATACGAAAAAAGTCAATAAATAAATGAACCAGTGCCTACGGCAGTGGAGAAATCAAAAACAGTATATAGTGCAATAAGTTCCAGTTAAGTTATAAAGCACCCTGTGCTCATACACAACTCTGTACTCGGTGTTCACGTTCCTCTCCCATGGACAGTGCACCACTTCATCAGCCTTCACCAATCTGGCTGAAATGCCTACTTACAGCACCCTTGATGGGGTTATCGCATGTAATATTTCCACAGATGGGGATTATCCTCACAGTGTACCTTTAGATTCCAATAAACCAGCCATAGGCGCTGGTCCATTTCTTTATTGTGACTTTGGTCTAGGGAAGGCAGGTTTCAGCTACTTAGAAACCAATCAGGATTGACCCTTACCAGGGTACTCTGCCAAGTTCTGTGCTCCTCATGTTAAGGAATCTAGTAACCTCTTTTGAAATGTTAGTGTTTCTCACTATCATTACAATGTCACTTAAACGGTTATTGTTCTTGTAATAAAAGTGTACATATATTTAAAAAGCTTTAATAGATTTTTTTTTTTTTTGCATGTATTGCAACTCGGTGGTTAACTCTACTGACTTGAAGCACTGCACTTCTGAATACAATTCATTGGGACACTATCTGCATGGGATATATATGACCCAGTTGTGTGTACCTTTGTGAACCGCACAACTCAGGTCTTAGTGTGAAACCTCTTCAATTTCTTATTGTGGAGAGTGACATTTTCAGCCTGTACTCTGGCCTTTCTCAAAGTGAATAAAACCAGCAAACTGTACCAAACTAATTTGCTGGTGGTGGGAAGGAAACATGAGACACTGGTGATGACATCAGCAAACATCATTACCATAAAAAATGTGACAATTTCATTACCATACCTCATAAGCTGAACCAGGTCCTATAAACTATGCTAATCTTCTGGTATATTCAAGGTGTTAAACTGTTAATAAATGTTTATTTTAGTAAATGAACTTTTTTTGCAGTTTGACTTGTCTACTATTGCTATATTTTCATTGATATAACCCAACAGATAAGGTGAAAACAACAAAGTAGCATGTCAAGTAAAAAGTGAAGTAAAAATAAAGAAAAATAGCTAAGACTCCATAAAAGAACTGTGGGCAGGACAGAGAGGTAGGAATTAAGAACTTGAACCAGTATGTGAAGGTAACAGGAGGAGGACACACCTCTTATCTTCCATAGCAATGGGAGGCACCCACCATCTCAAAAGAAGAAGGTCCATAAGGTTAAGTGGAACACTCCAACTCCCAGCAGTCCGGGTTGAGCCCTTCTACTCTCCCTACGACCTAGCACTGCCTGCTTCCGGTGCCTAAATTTATAGACTTGTACCTGCCGCTTTGTGACGTCACTGTTGGGTGGGCAAGGGTCTATAAATAAAGGGGGAACGGCAGGCCAGGTGCGAGTTGTCAGGGGCGGTTTAGGGTCTGGTGCTGGTCGAGAATTTCTCTACCACTAGTTCGGTCATCAGTTCAATAATGTCCTAATGCCATTTTTTGTTATGAATTGATTATGGTACTTGATAATATAACCTTTTCAGGTCAAATTAACATACAAATCTAAAGCCTACATAGCAATGGTCATATATAGCTAATAGTCAGTTCATGTTAAAACATAATAAGAAGACCAGTTTTGTAAATATGGGGCCTATGTCCTTCCAAGTCTGCACTTGATACTAGGCCATGTATGTACCACTTGAAAAAGGGGAACCAGCACTATGTGCCTGTCCAATAATGCTCATGTTTATCTGAGACACAGTACAGTTAAGTACATTTTGATGTTTTCGATAGTTTTGGGAGAGTTTATTTACTGGTTAGTATGATTAAATAAAGAAAGGCATTTAAATCAATTCAAGCAAGAGGTGTAAGTTAACTAAACAAGGACTGAAGTTTTTTTTCTTTTTTCATGAACAAATTTAACAATCATATTTATTAGCAAATGTAACTCAAGTACATATGTATGTATAAGTTATATTGGTACGTTAGAAAGCCTTTTATGTTTCAAATTCATACAAACTTTGCACATATTAGCAAGAAGGGTTACAGCCAGCCACCCTATTGATATTCTCGTGTAAGTTACAAAAGTCTGTACACACCATACAAGGAGGGTTATGTTCGTATAATGGAGCATAGGAAATCCATTAATTCAAGACTCAATGGCTAAGGGTCCATTTGAGTTCATTTCTCAAAAGTAGTTTTTTTTACTGATCTCCAACTGTCGGTGGTCTATAAGTTCATCCACTTGATGTCAGTACTACTCATTTTGACCATTTCAGAGCAAGGTATGTTCCATAGAATGTGAGGTGGGTGGCAGTATTTCCAGTGAAGTAGGGTTTTGCGGTCCGTTTTTTATATATATATAATAGTATCAATGAAGCCATTGTTCATAATTAATATTAGGTCTAAGAAGGAGAGGCTTGTATCACTAATATGTGCAGTGAACTTTATTGTGGTAGGTAATGCATTATTGTGTTCCACCATTTCATTAAACTCCTCTTGTGTGCCTATCCACAGGATAGAGATCATCTATGAAACACCACATGTTGTGAATCAAGTGGCGATAAGATGTAAGAATATGTTGTTCAAAGGGCGCAACATTGGAGCCCATACTGGTGCCATTGATCTGGAGAAAATCATTTCAAATTTGAAATCCTGTTTAATGCCCAATTGTAAAAATTTGAGATGGAATTCAGTAAGCAAGGCTTGTGTTGTGTCTGGATGTGCGATTAGGTGTTGGAGTACTGTCTCGATGCCTGTGGGTATTACTGTATAAAGAGATGTAACATCCATCGTAGCAAGTTTGGTGCCCAGGTGGTAGGGGAGGGCAGTTTTGTAATTTATCCAAAAAATCCACATAGTCCCTAATGTAAGTGGACATTGACTGTACGATTCGTTGTAACTAATAATCAACGTATATGGTCATTGGTTGTAGTAGAGAACCCCTAGCGCTGACAATTCGTCTGCCGGTGGGAGGGGGTGTACTGGGTCCTTGTGAATTTTTGGTAAAGTATATAGTGGGACAGGGTAATACTGTGTCTGGATCTTGTGGCTCCTGGATGTTGGTGCATGTGTATAGTCCCACCTCTTCTTTACTCCTTCTCTTGTGTGGATGCCCATGTTTTTGAGCAGGTTGTTGTACCTAAAAAAAAATAGGTTCCAGTAGAAGATTGAAATTACAGTATGTGCTGGAGGCAGTGTCTATAGGCGTTTGTATAGGTCACCCTCTATCACGTCTCTTACCCCTTGTAGTTGTATCACTATCTGAAGGGGATAAAGAATAGGGAGAAGAGTCAACTGTATTGTAACAATTAAATAACCTCTGTCACTGGGGGTCAGTTCTGCCTGTGTTCTGCCCTTCTGTGAAACACCTATAAACTTTTCTGTTTTGGTAGTGCAAAGTCACAGTGTGCACTTGTGTAGTTCTGAGGTATAATGTATTAATTGTTGTTCCAATTTCTGTAGCCATTTGGTATTTCTGGCAGACTTTGAAGTATTTAAATCTCCCTGTTCAAAAGCTGAAATTTCAGTACGAAAAAAATAAGATTTTTGGAAACCTCTTCTAGTACCAACAGCGTAAAATAAAGGGAACACAATGAGAATCTGACACCAACGTTTACAGAACTGTAGATCAACACAAAATTAGGTTCTTTGCACTTCCAGATTATGGACCCAACGATGCTCACTGGAACATTCAGAAGCTTAGAAATACAGATCTTTGTTTTTCTATAATGAGATGCTTCTTGTGCGATACCTGGGTAATGAGAAACTTTTTATAAGCCATCAGTTAGGACTGAGATTGCGGTTCTTTTTGAAGTTCTATATATTTAACCAGCACCTAGGCAGTGACTGCAATTTTTGGATTTCTATATGCACCAGCTTATAGTTGATAGATGATATATATATATATATTATTTGATCTGGGCTTTGTTATGGCTGTAAGTGCACTTCTTAATACACTTGTTTACACACACACTGTACCTGAGTTTGGGAACCCCTCTGAGCCTGCATAATAATTAACTCCACTTTCAACATACAGTGGTATGTATTTTATTTCCAAGGAACTGGGGTGTTTTCTGAACAAAGAATTTAAGTGAAGCAGTATTCAGTTGTATGAAATTAAATCAAATGTGAAAAACTGTCTGTGCAAAAATGTGGGTATGGATTAGCTCATTAAGCCTTGAACTTCATAGGCAGGTGTGTCCAATCATGATAAAAGGTATTTAAGGTGGCTAATTGCAAGTTGTGCTTCTGTTTGACTCTCCTCTGAAGAGTGACAGCATTGGATCCTCAAAGCAACTCTCAAAAGATCTGAAAATAAAGATTGTTCAGTATCATGGTTTAGGGGAAGGCTACAAAAAAGTTCCGAGGTTCAAACTGTCCGTTTCAGCTGTAAGAAATGTAATCAGGAAATGGAAGGCCACAGGCACAGTTGCTGTAAAACCCAGGTCTGGAAGGCCAAGAAAAATACAGGAGCAGCATATACGGAGGATTGAGAGAATGGTTACAGACAACCCAAAGATCACCTCTAAAGACCTGCAAGAACATCTTGCTGCAGATGGTGTATCTCTGTACATTGTTCTACAATTCAGTGCAATATGCACAAAGAAAATCTGCATGGCAGGGTGATGAGAAAGAAGCCTTTTCTGCACTCACGCCACAAACAGTCGCTTGTTGTATGCAAAAGCTCATTTAGACAAGCCACAGTCATTTTGGAACAAAGTGCTCATTTAGACAAGCCACAGTCATTTTGGAACAAAAATTTAGTTATTTGGTCATAACAAAAAGTATTGATATACTATCTCTGTTGGGGTAACCAAATTTATGCACTATTGCATATTTTCTGTTAGTCACTGCTGAAATACTACTTTCCATAAGGCATGTCATATATTAAAAGGGAGTTGCTACTTTGAAATCTCAGCTTATGATAAACAAAAAGGGGTTCCCAAACTTTTTCATATGACTGTATTTCTGTTTTATTTCTTGCAAACATGAGACGTTCACTAATTGCAGGTATTCTAGATATATACTCCTTTATCAAATAATCTGTCTCACAATCAAATCATCTGTCACATAATACATAAAGAACAATCTTAAGATGTAAAGCATGAGCAATTACGCTTTTCCTGAAAGATTCACTTACGTTTACTACACTGTTGCCTGGGGATGTCCTTGATTAATTTAGCTGTGATAGAAGAAGAGATAAATGCTGTCACTTTAGCATAACAAACAAATGAACTTTAGCATTATGGCACAAGGGTATTTTTGATTACATCTTTCCTTGCATTAATGACAACAGTTTTTCCTGCCAACGGTCAAGAGAAGTTTTTACATTTTAAAAAACAAATCTAGTTAGCGCTATATGATAGGGGAAATGTACCAGCAGAACATGTGGTTAAGTACCCCTCAAGTTGAAGTTCAGGATCATTCCAGATAATAAAGGACTTTAGCTACATAATGATTACACTGAACTCTACTTCGGACCTAAAGATGTTAGCATGTTAAAGGCATGTATTCACCCATAGTACTTGTATTATAGTATTATATTTCTGAATTACCAGTCCTTTCTCACACTGTTAGTGCATTCATTTAGGCAAGAGATAAATATATGCGAAAACTGTTTAAATCCATAGTACAAATCTTTTACTATATCAGCATATATAATAAAATTCAACTCTGCTGGTCAAATGTTAATTTCTGGCTTTATATAAAGCAATAGAAAAGCTTGGGGTGAAAGTTCATCTTTCAGCAAGTTCTACAATGGTCCATTCTAATCCCTCATCTCTGTTCAACTGAAAATCTGTTTTATTTAATAACTGAGGTTCACAAATCTTATGTTTGATAGGAACAATGGGACAAAACCACGTCCAAGCAGTGTACAAAGCTGGAACTACCCAAAAAGCTTCTATTACTGGTGGCTGTATAAAATAAAAAAGTTGAATGCTTATTCAAAAAGTGTATTTCATTTTTATTTTTCTTAGTTTATTTCTATTATCAATGTCAAATTTTAAAAAAAATAATTGAGTTTCTGAACTGAACAACAGTACAGGCGTAATTATTTCATAAAAATTAAGAATTATTTAAGGGTCTAAATAATAGGAAATGCAACCCTGCACAAGCGTTGCAGTCTTGACACTCCTACCTTCTGCAACAAAAAAAAATGACTATACCTGTACAATATTATATCAGAGTAAAATATTTAATTTTAGATGATATTTTTTACAATTCTTTCATATGCACTGTGGACTATTTGTCAGCTGGCAATACACTTTTGAAATTGTTTCATATGACTTTCTGTAATGTGTATGGTGGTGCTCTGATCCTGATGCAGGCATAGGGAATTGCACCGATATACAATTATATTTTTGTGTAAATAAAAAAAATAATGCAACTTCGGTAAGTGCCAAACACATATTTCAGGCTTTGAACTTATATTTTTTGATCCTGTGTTGGGATATTCTATTTGTTTTTAGCTTGGTACATGTTTGTATAGTTTTGCAAAGTGGTGCTTGAGGTATACAGTAAATGGAGATGTATGTGTAAGCCATGGTAACAGTTCATAAAGCTGTAGCTCATATGATATTCCAGTTGCTACTCTCAATCTAAATAGCTACAGCTGTTTATATAGCACTTGAGATATTGCTAGGGCTAAAGTTTATTATAGACATATCCTCATTATAGGAAAGGCTATTTTATTATTCTTACCCCATACTCTTTATCAGATTTGCATAAATAAAGACAGATTGAATGATGTATATATTTATGTAGGTAACATGGATATGTATTCCTTTGAGGAGAGCCAAGATGATTGAGACATTACAATTCCATTAAAGGAGAAGGAAAGGATAAAACTAAGTAAGCCTTATCAGAAAGGTCCATCTAAATATACCAGTAAACCCCCAAAGTAATGCTGCTCTGAGTCCCCTGTCAAAAGAAACACTGCATTTCTTTCCTTCTGTTGTGTACTCATGGGCTTCTGTATCAGACTTCCTGCCTACAGCTTAAACCTCTTTGCCCTGGGCAAGAGCATGCTCAGTTTGCTCCTCTTTCCCTGCCCCCTCCCTTCTCTGCTGTAATCTGAGCCCAGAGCAGGGAGAGACTCAGGCAGGAAGTGATGTCACACCACATTAATACTGCAGCTCCTATCTTAAACAAACAGAGAGTTTCTAGAGCTTTTTACTCAGGTATGGTAAAAGATTCTACAGAATAAATATTGCATTCTAGCTTGCACTATTGCAGCTAATCTATTGGCAATAAAATGCCTCCATAGCTTTCCTTCTCCTTTAATAGCTGTAAAACGCAAGAAGTAATCTAATAAATAAAGTCTAGCTGAAGGGGACATATCAGGTAGAACTGTAGACACAAACAAAGGTTTTTTGTTGCTTTCAGCATTTAACAGCCTAAGCGTTATGAATTGACTCTGTTTGAGTGAACAATCACAGCAGCGTTCTTGCAAAAATGTGTACATGAAGTTCTTTTGTTACTATATCGTCAGCGCTTCTTATTATTTTTATGTTTGAAAATCCCATTTCTCTGTCAAAATAGAGGGAGAAAATGAGTTTGAAAATAGATGAAGCTGCCCCCGGGCTTCCAACGACCTCAGATTTTGTATTTGACAAGTGAACTGAACATAAGCACCTGTGCGACAAGCATTATTTTGAAAGGCATTTACACTACAATGACTGATCCATTTGCTTTTCAGATTTCATCCAGGGCCACAGCAGTTCTGCACCTAAAGGGGAAATAATAGTTAGGCTGAAAGCTGGAAACTATGATTTTCCATGTCTTTATCAGTGCTGAAATTCTTATGATTTTATTGCATTTTTATGATGGAAAAATAGGTTGTAGTCATTGCTTTTATATGTAGCTGAACATTAGGCAAATTTAATCATGTTCAAATATATGTGGTGGGTTTGAAGATGTACTTGAAAGAGTTTATACAGCACAGCCATTACTTTAAGGAGGGATGCGATTTATAACAAAGGCTTGGCTAAAAGGAAAGTCCACATAAACCCAAATTCAGGAGATACTTTTTCTCCCGTCTACTCCTTCTCTACCAGAGGAAGAACCCACCTTTTTTATGTTGACACCCCAAAATATACCTTGGCAGCAGACATTGTTTATGGTTGTCTATGCAGCTGCCTTTTCCTATAAATCATGTATTTTCTTTTTTTGCCTCTTTGGGCAGCATTAAAAATCACAGAGATACTACAACCTACAGTAGTTCCTTTGTGCATTTCTGCTATTTTTTGCAAAATACTCCCTTTACTATACCCTTTATTCTGTGATCAGAACAAATCTCTTGAACTGCAGAATCATTTTTAAAAAAAGCAAATGAATAAATGAGCTCTTTTGAGTACAAACTTGTACTAAATGGTATTTCATGTGACTAAATATTTTTTATTGAACATGACTTTACCTACAAAGAAATATTTTAAATATAAATGGTGAAATTTTTGTCTTTGGAAGGTCTCAGCAGCACAGTAACTTTCCAGGGGCACAAAAAGGTTCTGGTAGTTCTTGATAATTCAGTCTGGGACAGGACCTTGGGGCAAGTGCAGTGGCAATATAGAAACATAAGGGGAAGGACGCTAGAGTTCTCTTTTAAGAGAAATGGGCTTCTTGCTTCCCTTCCAAATGTATTACAGCGTAGTAAATAATTTTACTGTGTTCTGTGGAACTGGGTGGTATCACACATTGAACAGTATTTTAATACATTTAACAGCACATTGCATTCTTGCAGCATACAGGTTAAATGGCAGTTGGGAAATTGATTGCAGTGTGTGTTTTTTTTCATTTGGTTAAATCTACAGAAGGATGACAGAAGCTCATCATTTTTTCCTTGCAGTGAAGAGTTAAGCCATTCTTGACATTGATGCATGGCACAGCTATCATGCATTGCCAAAGATGTAAAGGCTTATTGATTACCATGCAACATCTTCAGAAACTATTGCTGCAGGAGCCTTGAAAAAAAATACACACACATATATATAACGTTTATAATTTTTGTAGTAAATTGTTGCGGTGGTATACATAATTCATGAGCATTCCAGGAAAGCACACATTAAGTAAATGATAAGTCTGTTTTGTTTAATTAATGATTACAGCTTAGAAGCTAAATGTAGGCGTTATATCCTAGCTACCTGCATTAACAAATCTATGCTTTACAGAAAAGTACGCTTTTTTTTTTGTTTTGTTTTTTGTTTTTTTAATGCTTCAAAAAAAGATTTTCAAAATGATTTTGGAAGACCTTTACTACACACAGTATAAGACTACTTTCTTGTGTTTTCTATTGACATGAGTGAGTCAGTTTGATAGATCTTCTGCCTTGAATCTAGCAGTGGTTTTGTCTCAAAATTGATTACATGGGAAGCTTCCAGTAATGCTGTTTATAAATGTTGGTTGTAACTTAAGGGCACTGTATTTTGAGCAAAGTCCGATTTCAGTGCACATCGTAAATGCAAAAAGCACTAGGTTGCATATGAAAAAGGCTGTGTGTCTGCAGGGATTCTACACTGGCACAAAGCAAGGACTAAGCACTGCTCTTAACAAATCTTTACATTTACCTCTGAGGTTGCAGAGAGCTAAGTAAAACCTAAAAGAAAGGCCAAATGTAAGAGTTTTTTCCCGTACCAGGACCTGTTGCATGATACAATGATTCACTGCCATAGATACTAAGCTGAGGTGGTGGATTTTTTGCATGTGACCTGGCAATGTCCCCAAATACAACACTTCTGGAGAACTGTCACATCATACCTTTCAACGCACAGGAATCTCCCACCTTTGCTGTCCCCCCAATGTTGCTTACTTAGTTTCTTTGATGGAGCTGTCACAGGTAAGTTCAGAGTGCTATTGACACAAGGTGCCATAATATTGGCTGAAAGGTGAACATGGGATGGTTGCCAGCAGCTAAGTGGTTAATAGTTCAGTGTTAAGAAATGCTCAGCTGTAATTAGTCAGACCGCGGTTACCATTGGTGGCAATATGGTGCAGTATTGAGCAATATTGCAGGTTAATGTGATTATTGGCTGGCTGAGGTCTGAGGGTTTAAATGCCTAGCACAGGTGGGAACTTACCTGTCTGTTAAGTGGTCCTTAAGGTGTTCCAGGAACAGGGTGGCACAGTGTGGGGAAGTCAGTGCTGGACGGGAGCGTTCAGTCCCTCCCACCCTATTAAAACAAACAAAAAAATTGTCACAGCTTTTATAAGAAACAAAGTATGGATTGGTATTCTGTTTTCTATTCTTGGACTCCTGGCAGTTAAGGCAGGAGATACATATGTATTTGGATACAAGTTTTGTTAAAGCTATTATATGCCTTTATTATTTATTGGCAAATAAATTGGTTCAACATGAACAATAAAGCTGTGGCCTTTTCCTCCAACTGCGCCCGGTGTCTGTGTGTTCTTTATTGTTTTAGTCTGGCATACTTATCTCATGTACTATGCGAAAAAGTGTATCATACTGAGCTGGATGAGATCTAAAACACCTACACCTTGTCCAAAAGAATGTGGACAAAACTGGTAATTGACACTATCCTAATGATCAAGCTCACCTACCTATCCAGGAGTTGCCCAACCAAGTCTGACAAAATCTGGGAACCCTGAATTGATGTGGAAGGACTGGTTCTTCTTGATCGATATGCCACAACTCATGTATAAACTGTGTAACATGTAGGGTACTATATGTCTTATAGCTGATCTGATCAACAGCACCAATACGGAAACCCCCAACAGCCTCATCCCCCTCCCCATCTTCTTCTACCGGAGCGCTTCGTTTTCCAAAGTAGCCCGAAGTTGCGTTTTTGGAAAACGCAGCGTTCCAACTGCCACCCCGCCGGCGATTTAGATTCTAGCTGGCGGGAAGGCAGTTCAGGGAGATTAGTTGCCTGAAGAAGAGGCAATTTGTCACCGGTCGACTAAATCTCCCCTTTTCTTCACAGGTCTCTGCCCTTACCAGTGGAGGGCAGCAGTACTTTATATTTTATTTACTTTAAAAAAAAAAAAACTAGTGCTAAACTAGGACTAGTGCTGAACGCTATTGACTGTTGTAATTTCAAAAATCTCTTTTTGTTATCTCATAAATTGAACAATGCAAACAGAAAAACAGGTTGTTTATGTCTAGTTTTTGCATGCAAATGTGAGTTAATGAGCTTTTTATTCAGGAGCTCTCCAGTTTGAAGTTTCAGAAATCTTGTTGCTAGGGTCCTTTTTCCCCTAGCAACCATGTATTGATTTGAATTAGAGCCTGAAATATGAATAGGTGAGGCCCTGAATGGGTAAAAAAGTAATAATAAATTTGTAGCCTTACATTAAATGGGATTGTTGACTTGCATTTGAAAGCTGGAAAGAGTCAAAAGAAGAAGGCAAATCATTCAAAACTGTTAAAAAATCAAGACCAATTGAAAATTTGCTTAGAATCAGCCATTCAATAACATACTAACAGTTAACTTAAAATTGAACCATCCATTGAAGCTACTTTATTCTGTCCTATGTCTAGAATAAGGCAGGAACTACACTATGCATCTTCTTGAGATCCGCGGCAATGAAAGTAAACAGATACAACGAAAATAAGGTAAGAAATAGAAATGTCGGACCTTGTCGCTGCGTGCATCTGACACGACACAACTGTCAGATGCGAGCGCTGTACGTTGCATCTTCATCCGACAGTCGTGTCATGTCGGGTGCACGCAGGACAAGGTCCGACATTTCTATTGCCTTATTTTCATCGCATCCGTTTCTTCTCATCGCGTCGGATCTCAAGAAGACGCATCTGATTGTAGCGATAAGCAGTAATTGTATTTTTTGTGTGTGTTTCTGCCTATTTATCTGTCCCTCCTTACAGCTATCTCCTACCTTAATACTTTTATCACACAGAAGTATTGTTGGTAGGCAAAGCTCCTAAAACCATTCACAAACTAAGCATTTCTAATTTATATATAGATTCAGACAATACAGGTTTTCATTCTCAGCAGACACTGGAGAGTCTCTTCACATATCTTTATGAGCTTGGCAAAGCAAACTATTAGGAAACAGTCTTTTTCATTTAAATATCTTTGTATACTGTGAAGCCCCCTAGAAGCCACCCACAGAGAGAGAGAGATATGTTTTGGCTCTTTTTCTCTTGGCAGTGTGATGCAGGCCACTAACAAACTGATGATGAGCTTGAAAAAAAAAAAAAAGTCCCATGCCTTTCCATATCCTATATGCCCACAATAATAATAATATAGTTGCAGGTAATTTATCATAGAGCACCCGCTTTATGACACCATTACAAATGTTGTACCGCCAAATCATTACTGTTTTTTTGCGACAAAAGTATAAAAAGGTAATGTACCATGTTATGAAACGCAGGTCAGTAATGTTTCAAAGAAAAAGTTGTGAGTGATAGTTGAGTTGTTTTGTTGTGCCTTTTGGAAAATGCATTATCTTGTTCTCTCACCTAGCACAAAAGGGATATTGAATAAAAGAAGCTTGCCTGGAGTGTTCTCTTTGTTATTTCACAGCCACCTATTAATATTTCAGAAGCTGCTGGCTAGGGCCTAAGCTTTAGAGACAGCATGTGGCATCTTAATGCTAACTAAGTACCATGACGACATTGTAACAGCTCGCTTTGTGTGCTTTGATTTGGTCCCGAATCCATAGCAAAACATCACAAATTTCAACTGGAGAGCTAGTCTTCAGGAAATTAACCAAGAAAATCACAAAAAGACTGTTATTTTTAGAATGAAAATCATTGTGGTTAATATTAATGTAAGTTTTTCCCCTGCCACTGTTATACTGCCATTTCCACAGTTTACCAGACTGCTTTGACATGATGTCCTGATACTGGGCTGCTCCACTAGATGTCTTCTGGTCAAATGTGGCCCTCTAGGGGTGTTTTATGGCCTGCTTAAAAGCTCCATATGTAATGACATTGTCACTTGAACATATGTCTTATAATTGCACCCTAGTGTGCAAAATAAGATGGGCAAGACTGACCTTATACATGGCTCGGTAAACATACCACATTTAATTGAAACAAATGGGAAAGAGTAATCGTTTTCCTATTATTAGTATTGTTAGTAGTATTATTATTATTAATAATAGTAATAAAGATAGGTTAGCACACATCTTAATAGTGGGGAACTTTGCATCAATGTGCAATCCATAGCTATTTAAAGTCAGATACTATTTATTGGGCAATAAATAAATTGAGTTTGCAGAGATTTGCTGTACTCGAGCAGAGTTGCCCAATGTTTGTACATGTTCCCTTCAGTATAAATTACTACATAAATCTGGATCAGTCCCTTTGTATTAGAACTTGATATTGTTTGTGATTGGGCATAAGTAGGGCAATGTAATAAAAGTCAAGTCTTTGCACAAGGTATGGTAACACGTAGCAACCAATGAGAAGGTAACCTCTGAGTGCTGGAAAATTTGGTGTTGGCCAATTTTTTACTAGCAGGATTGGAAGTTGCTAGGGTGCTTTGTTGCAACCCTGCATAGAATTACCTGAAGCCCAGGGTCACTACCACTGTAACTTGATTGTCAGCACAATAGTTTGTATCTAGAGTATGTAGGGTTTAATGCCAAACTCTGTTTAGGTACTATTGGTTGTGAGCTGTGCCCTGAGGCGCTTCTAAAATGCCAGCAGTGCACCATGTCAAAAGTAAATAAGCACTTATGGTAGAACTGGCTAATGCGCTTGTTTTGCTCTTTATAAGATTGCCCAAAGAATTCTTGGGGCCTTTTTTAGTAAATTTTACTGTGGAGTATGCAACAGTAAATAGTTTTAAAAAAAAAAAATGTATTTCATTTGAGAAAAATATTTAGACAGAAATAAATCGGTTATTTTCAGGTAATCTTCAAGTAACATGAAAAACATTTCATTAGTTGTTTGCTCCAGCAGAAGCCCAGCATTAAAACATAAAAACAATCAATACAAATCTACTTTCCCATGCTGATCATAAAGCAGACCTGATTTGCTTTCCTAGAATGGCTGTATCCTAAAGCAAATTGAAAGCATGTTGGCTATACAAGTTGGATTAGTAACTATCCATTGCATATATTGATCTCTTGGTTTTGAGTTGTTTTGACACATAAAACTTTTTGATTATTTTTTTTTTTTTTTTTACTTTTCATAATTAAATATTTCATTGCTGAGGAGCTGTTCTCTTGCTTTTTTTGAATGTGAATGACAAGAATCCAAGCGATTTTATGATAATACATCTTTACATATTTGTTTGGGTTGCTTGAAAAGAAATCACGTTTAAATTACTAATTATGTAGATGCAGTAAATTGTTAAAACCTAATGTGGACAATTGAACAATGTTTTCTTCTCCATATAATTTGCAATTTGCTAGCAGTAAAAAGGTCTTTTCTAAACTGTGTTCCTGAAGTACAAAAACTGAGCATCTTAAGATAACCTTTCTTAATGATAAAGTTAGATTGTTGTTATAATATTGTGCCACAAACTGAACATGTTATTTTATTTCTAACATAGATTATTTTCTTCCTGTCTACTACAGCGATGTGTTTTCTGCAGAGAAAGAGTTAACAGGGTTTCTGGAGCATGCATCCAGTGCTCATATGGGCGCTGTCCAACATCGTTTCATGTGACCTGTGCTCATGCAGCCGGTGTACTGATGGAGCCCGATGACTGGCCCTTTGTAGTGTATACGACATGCTTCAGGCACATGATCAATCAGAATATGGTGAGAACATTTTCTGGACACTTTTTATCGATTGGAAAGCTTCTAGACCATGGCCCCAGCATTTCTCCGACTGATATCTTTCTTCTTGTGATTCGCAATCTGTCATTTTTATTACTTATGAAGAGGGAGTTAAGACTAGCTTTGGGCAGATGGATTGATGCTTTTCAGATCATAAGATGCCTAAAATAATTGTGATTTTGACTGCCTCAACATGTTGTACTGTGGATACTGTAATGAAAGAATTTTCCTTCAGGTATCCTTCAACCAATGAACACATTAAGATAAGCTATTTATAAAAGAATGGCAGGGCAAGTAATAAGAAAAGAGTAAACTCATATATTATTTTATCAGATCCCAACAGAAGTTGCAATTGTTTTAAAGCAATACAGTTCAAATAACTACCAATGTGATAAAAGGCTCACTATCTCATTTGATTTACATAATTTTATGTAGTTAAACTTGCAGTACTGTGTCTTGAATTGGGTTTGCAGCAATGTGACTTCTGCCACTCCCGTGTTAGACATTGCACAGCACACGCTGAGTTCTGTAGTCCAAGTGATGATCTATCCTAGGGTAGTTCATTTATACAGGAGTCATTGGTGAGGCAAATTCCAAAGCTTATTGGATTTCCATTATCATATGGCACTAACTGTACCATGACAATAATAAGGTATGTTTTATAGTGTATTTTATTGTTTTTATTGATTTCTTATGGCATGTTTTGTGTTTTTTCCAGAGAAGTAAAATTGTTAAGAAAGCAATATCCATTGGTCAAACTGTAATCGCAAAACACAGAAACACAAGATATTACAATTGCCAGTTAAAAGAAATGACATCCCAAACCTTTTATGAAATTGTGTTTGATGATGGATCTACAAGCAAAGACACTTTCCCTGAAGATATTGTTGTAAGTGTTATTTAAATAATAGCATTATAGATCCCCAAATTCGAAAGAAATTGTTTTAAAACGGTGCTGGTTTCTGTCATATTTGTAATTTATAAATGGGTAATAAAGTTAAAAGCTATAAGCCTGGCCCTAGGTTCTCCAGTATAAAAAGAAACCTATTTCCAATATGCATTTACTGAAATGTCGAGGGGGGGGGGGTGTTAATTCTTTTCTTCACTAGCTGTGAGTAGTGAGCGCCCAAATCCTTAAGCACCCTCTGCTGTACAATTGTGAAATGATCAGTGCTGCATGGAGCACACTGGTGGTTTATGTCCCCACTTACGTATAAACTGCATCCATTTATGTGGCCATACTTGGAGTTTCACCACCAGAGGAAAAATCTATCTACATATATGCAGGGTTTGCTTCCATCCTCAGATTCTCATAAAATCGACAAAAAGTTTCATTCACATAAGGCAGTAGAAATGAGATGAAAAAAAAAAAAAATAGAGCTGGAAAAACATTTATCCAAAAAAATCTGATTCTTATCATTTTATGAATTTAACGTCACTTCTTTTAAATATTTTGATAATCAAAGGATTAATTTTTCAATATTTTTGACATTGCTGTTTTATCCTTTTACAACATCGCTGTGTACCTTTATTGCCTAATTATTTTCATTCTTTAAGCTGGCCATAGACGCAAAGATCCGATCGTACGAATCCTCAGTTCGTATGATTTTCGGATCGTGTGTGGAGAGTCCCGACATTTTTCGTCCCATGGAGATGGGTCGTTTGGACGATCGGCCAGTTTTAAAGATTTCTGTCTGCTGCCGATAATATCTCTGCGTGTATTGCTGATCTGATGATTTTCAGTAGGAGACTGTCACCAGCTTTTGTCGGAAATAACTTTTGTACAATTGCTGTAGCGGCAGAACATCGGCTGATCTGTTGTTTTACTACTTTATTTGATCTGAAAGGTTAGTGGCAGCTCTGGAGATGGGGAAGTCCGATTGTTTGAGGATTCGAATGATTGGATCTTTGTATCTATGGCCAGCCTAAGCTTCCTATTCAGGTAGGGGCACACTGGGCGATTTGGGGAGATTTAGTCGCCTGGCGATTAATCGCCTCGTCTTTGCAGTGACCAATCTCCCCAAACGCCTTACCTCTGTCTTGCGCTAGCTATAATAAAAAGTCGCCTACAGCATGGCACACGCGACTCTACTTATTCCGAAGTCGCCTGAAGTGTCATTGTGCCATGCCATGCCGCAGGCAACTTTTCATTATAGCTGGCGCAAGACACAGGGAAGGCATTCGGGGAGATTGGTCGCCGCAAAGACGAGGCGATTAATCGCCAGGCGACTAAATCTCCCCAAATTGCCCAGTGTGCCCCTACCCTTAAAGGAATTATTCAATAAAAATCCATCTATTACCAGAGAGAGATGCTGATATCTGTTAAAAGGGTTGTTCACCTTCAAACACTTCAGTTCAGTTGCTTTCAGATAGTTCACCAGAAATAAAGACTTTTTCCAAATAATTTCTATTTGTGATTATTTTTCTAATATTGATGTGTAAAGTTTCATTTTTCACCTTCTAAAGCAGTTCTGGGAGGGGGTGGGGTTCGCCGACTCTCTAACCGCTTTACATTGATACATTTAGTTAATACATTTTTTTCTTTGTCCCTACTGAGTGGAATCCAAGTGTCATTAAAGACAGCTGTTAGAATTGATACAATAGTTGCTAATATTCCACAGATGCTGCTGAGAAATGTATCGACTAAATGTAGCAAATTGTGACATTTAAGAATTCTCCTGGATCACTGAGTTGCCAGACTGAAACATGAGACTGGATCATTTAAACTTACATTTTGGGAAACTGATAAAAAATGGAAAGCAATTGAACAAAGTCTGTTTTTGGTGAACAATCTGAAAACAACTGAACTCAAAAAGTGTCTGGAAGGTAAACAGTCCCTTTAAACTAAAAAAATCTTAATTCCAGTTATCCTAGGCTCAGAATGTTTAGAACATGATTTTAGAACATAATGCAATGAACACTTTTTAAACATGTTCATTGGCACATCTAGCTCAGTGTTACGTGGAACTCTTGACGCAATGACAAAGTTGTACAGAGATCTGGGTTCACTGGAAATGCTGTACTGGTGACACTTCAATGCTTTCATAGGCTTAGAATATTTGTGATTTTTTGTTGTTGTTGCTCTATGGTGCCCTTTATGCATATGTTGGGGGGGGGGGTACTTACAGTATGCCTCATTAGCTTGTTGGTGAAGGGAATTTTATTCAGTTTGGCAAATTCTGGGGAGCAAGCCAAAACATTTGTTCAAATATCTACAAAATGTGTGCATCTCCCATAGACTTCATTTTAATCAAATAATTATAATATTTAAAAAATTCATTTTTTATAATAATAAAACTGTAATTTGTACTTGATCATACCTAAGATATAATTAATCCTTATAGGACTTAAACAATCCTAGTGGGTTTATTTAATGTTTACATGATTTTCTAGTAGACTTAAGGTATGACGATGCAAATGATATAAAAACCACATATCCAAAAAACTCCACGCCCTAAGCATTCTGGATACATGTCCCATATATGTGTGTATGTATGTCTAAGCAACATATGAAGGCTGAAAAATAATGCAAATCAATTTTTGCAACAAAATCTATATTTACAGACTAATTATAGGCCACATTAAGGTGCCTAATTGGTAAATCATAGCTTTTACAAATAACCCAGTCATTCATTATAATACATGATTAGACTTAATGTCAGTTGGTGTCAGAAGAAGGCTTGTTAGTTTGGCAAAAAAAGATATGCTTTCTTGAAATAAATAGTTGAGTATTTTTAGATGTATATCTTTGAGATGCTGTCAAAAGTGACAGTGATCCAATTATTATTTGCTTACTTTTCACTCAGACTGAGTAATATTTCAAATTGTTCTAAGCTTCTTTTTTCCTTCTGTCATTGTCTGGTATTATAAAATGTATATTTACCCTAAAAATATCTTGTTCCTGCTCCTCTGGTGAGGAAAAGGCATTTGTAAATAAATTTAGGTTAAGTAAAAAATTGCAACAGAAAATATGGCTATCTGATCCACCCACAGCTGGTATGGAACCTCAGATATCCTGAAAATCACCCTGTATGTTATCTTCTTAAAGGGCAAGTCAGCCTCACAGTTGTTACGGTCGGGTTGCGGGTGGATTTTATTTTCTCGACCCGCACATCAGACATATAAAAATAACTTAAAAACGATAGAAAAAATTTAATGAATGTATATTGCAAAGTTGCTTAGAATTATATTGTCTTTTAAGCAGAAAATTATTTTTTGGGCTGACATTCCCTTTAAATGTCTACAACGGTCCACAAACTTACTACAGCCCTTGAGTGTAAAATAGCAGTAGTTATTACAATGTATGTTAATTCCAAAAATGATAGAAATATGTTTTTAACTCTGCAGTTATATCATTTTCAAAACCAGGGAATGTGCTCTAAAGCAAATCTCATCAGATATTCATATGAAAACTTTTGTGGGAGCAGCCTCTAGGCACAACAAATGCATTGAAATTTGTTTGCATGAAACCACCATTTAAAAAGTGTCTGTGTTTAATTTTCCTTTTTTTGCACCAGGTTCAAAACACAGTTAACAAGTGAACCTCTACCTTATACCTGCCAATGACCAGGCAAAAGGTACAGGGGATTGCTATTTATTTTCATTTGATCCCCAACTGAAAATAATTAGCTTTTCTGTTAAAAGGATTATAATGTTCTTTATATCCTTGTTAAATGGGCCCTTTGCCAACATTACTTTTGGCTTTTTATATTATAATCATTTATAATCTTCCTGTCTCCCAGTAGTGCCCATGGAACATATAGTTGTACTTTACAATAGGAGACCTTGGTGACCTTGATAATGTAGTGGCTGAAAAAGTTTTTTTTTCTTCCTCACACTAATATTTCCTAAGATGGGTGGGTGATATAAATTAACATGTCCATGTTCTGTTATAGTCCTGCAGTTATGTTGTGTATATTTCCTATATTCGATTTTATATGTGTATGAAACTAACTAAAAGCTAACTGTAGCAGTGTCCCCACAGATCCAAATAGTACAGCACGTTGGTTGTTGTGTTGCTAGCCTTGTGGATATGTTATCCAAAATGTATATACTGTCAACAAATCTGTCATCCCTTGGCATCAACTCTTTCCCCCTGATGTAAGACTGTGTGTTTCTTTATAGAACAGAGACTGTCTTACGCAAGGTCCACCAGCAGAGGGAGAGGCAGTTGAGGTGAAGTGGTCCGATGGCTTACTTTATGGAGGAAAATATATTGGAAAGAATATAGTTTACATGTATCACGTAAGTACATGTTTAATATCTTATATTCTGTTTAGTTACACCCGTTATTTCTAAAAAAAATCACTTTCTCAAGGCCATTAGTAAGTTTTTTTCACATTTATTTTGCTGCACTGTATGTGTGGTGTGTAATGAATGTTAAGTTTGTGGGGCAGCTGAGGGGATCCTGTACAGTGTGGATCAGAGGACCAGAGGGCACTCTGGCTGGTCAGAGTTTGGGCTGGGGGACCTCATCTTGCAGTCTGAAAGCCTGCAAGGTGAAGATATTGTTAAAATGCTTTGTTGTTCTCCTTAATAGTCATGAAATCCAACTTAAAAAACAAACCAGGAGAAATTTAGGGAATAGACTTTGTTGGAGTGGCTGATACAGCAGCTTTTTTTTCTTGTTTGTTTAAATGTTAGAACTCAAAAGAGGAAAAGACCAACAACCAATGGGAGCCTGTGGCCAAAGGTGAAACTGCAAGAAAAACTCTAGGCAAAGCTGAAAACAAAATAAACATGCATTCTTCATAAAACCCTCCATGTTGACAAAGGAAGAATGTAATACAGTGTAGATACATTTTCCCAAATATAGATACAGTAATTACGATAACATTCAAACCTTCAATCTGGATGTTGCACAATTCATTTGTTTGAAATTTTCAGAAACTGATCTATTTTCAAATTGTTCAGCATCATTAAAGTAATGTCACATACAGTGATTAGAGTTTTGATGTGTTTCAAAACTCCATTTTCTCAGTTTCCAATGTAATTGTGCAGATTAGATTACATTTAATGCAAAACTTCAGAGCTTTCATTCGGCCTGAACATTTTGGAACTGACATTGTACACGGTTTTTATTTAACGGATATCTTATGCAGTGTCATTCAGGTTGTCTTCTCTTCACCTGCATTTCTCTCTGCAAATCTCCAAAGCACTGAAGGCTTTTCAATTAAATTCTGCCAGTTGTTGCATTGGGAGCAAATACAAAAAAAAAAAAGAAGAAATTAAATAAGGAGAGAGGAAAAAAGGTTGATGGATGTGTATGTAAAGAGCTTTTTGCACGACATTAAGTGTGACACTTTAAATGTAGATAATTAGGTGTTGGTTATCTTTTGTAGCAGATTGCATATTTAATGGGAATTCTGGAGGCAGACAACACAGACACATTAAAATAGTGATTCTAGTTACAGCTACTTACACACTGTGCTAAACTTTGATTTTTTTCCTATACAGCTTGGCAATAACTATTACAGCTTAAAGCTTAAAATATTTTGACATATGTGAGGTGCAGTTTTGGGTATGATAAAAAAAAATACATGACTTTGCATTTCTTAAATTCTGGTGAGTTGGGCCATCTGCAGTTCTTATAGCTTAGGTTGGTTAGGAGAATTTCCTCCAGATATGGAAAAGGTGTTACTGAAGTCGGTTAAGTATTCTTGCCGACTGCTTTGCTATTAAATCAATGTTTTTTTATCATGTGGCTGAATTGTGTTCCAAAGTAGGCACATTGTTTGCCTTTATTTGGTTGTCTGCTGTTTATTGTACTCATACACTTACTCAATAAACATCAGGACTGCCCCAGTAAAATGATATATTTGGCAGCCACTAGAGTACTGCAATCTTGTCATAGACAAATCTTGTTTCTTTAAAACTGGTCCATGTATCTTACATAAAAATGTTAATATATTAAATATATATTTTATATGAATGCGCCTGCCAACTAAGTGGGGCTTTGAAATACAGCTTAAAAAGTGTTTCTCTGTTTTAGGTTGAGTTTGAAGATGGCTCCCAGATTGTCACTAAAAGAGAAGATATTTACACACTTGATGAAGAGCTTCCGAAAAAGATTAAATCCCGCTATGTAAGAGTTTTAAGATATTATTTTTATATGATACATTAGATTTATCTTGACATTGACTCACTAGTGCAATTGTGTTAAAACTGTTCATATAACACAATAGCCATTCATACATTTTTACAGATGTAGGATTTATTATGCAGAATGCTTCGGACCTTAGGTTTTCCAGATAAGGGGTATTTCTGTTATTTGCATCTTCCATACCTTGTCTGCTAAAAAATAATTTAAACGTTAATTAAACCCAGTAGGATTGATGTGACTCCAATATGGACTAATTTTGTATAAGCTAGGGTAAAGTACAATATACAGTTTTATTGTTTAAGAGAAAAAGAAAACAATCCTAAAAAATTTAGTTATTTGATTAAAATTTAGTTTATGGGAGATGGCCTTCCCCTAGTTTTGGAGCTTTCTGGATAGCGAATCCTAGAGCTTATTTTAGTGACTGCTTTCACTACATTATTTATTAATCTGTTACTGTTCCCTCCCATCATTTATGTTTTAGTCCAGAGCCTCTGACATGAAATTTGAAGATGAGTTTTATGGAGAAGAGGTCATTTGTGGTCAGAAGAAAAGGCAGAGAGTGCTCAATGTGAAGTTAGAAAATGATTATGTTAATGATCCATTATATCATACTTTCCTAAAGAGCTCATTCCAGAAGACATGCCAGCAAACACTCTGAAGACTGCAAAGATCCCTACTACAACTTGCACTTTGGCTTAATAACGATAGAGACGTCTAAGGATTAAGATTCATATGTATATACATAACTTTGTTAGAAAAATGAATTGTTGTGAATTATTATCCAAAAAAATGACAAAGCAATGAATTGATAGCACAAAACGAAAGTCATATTTCATTAGACTTCAGTGGTTGATAAAGTTTAAAAAAACACAATTGGAAATAACTTTCTTAAGAAACTCAGGACTCCAGCGTACTACTTTTTTTAAGGAACTCCGTATAATCAGTTTAATGCAAAACTTTAAATTCCACAATTAAAAATTTCATACCAGCATTAAACTTTTGGAAGTGCATATGCAAATATGTCAGGGATTAAAATATCATTTATAGAAGTCTTTTTTTTTTTTTTTTTTTTTTTTATGTTGTAGACTTAATTTTTATTGTATGTTTGTGTCTCATGTTTCATTGTCCTCCATGAGAGATAACTAATTTGAATGGTTATTTACATACAGAAATGAACTGAAGATTTTTTTTAAATTATTTGTATTATTTATTCAAGAACTGACCATCCCTGGCCATCAGCTAGATGTTACATCTTTGCACACTCTATTTTTTTTTGTTAAGTAGGAGAATAATCCAGTCAATGGTCTACAACACCTGACACCATGGGGTAAAGAGAGCTGTTATCAATATATTTTTTTTCATGGACAATCCTAAGCAATAAACCATTATCTGCACATACCTTCTCAATTAGATGGGAAATCCAACTGTTTCATTCCTTCTCACAGATATTTTTTCTGTATAACAAATTACTATTTAGTTTCCTCCCCTTGGCATAGTCCAGAAAGAATAACAGATGGTCTGGAAAAGTCGATCTGTGATGGTCTGTGAAATAATTTGATATCTCTACTCTGTTTTGAACATTTGGATTATTTACTATTTTTGCCGTTAGATTTCTCTTCTTGTCCTGGAAGTTAAGCAGTGAAACCACAGTATATCACCTACAGTGTCCTTTGCCAAACTACACTCCAACTATATAATATTTTTCAGCAATAAGCAATGTTTTCTAGAACAAAATACAGATATTCTTTTTGTTTGGGATGTGGATTTTTCTTACTATTTGGCTACTTGCTTTGGAACTGCACCTATATTTATGCATATTTGAGACATAAGTGGAGAATGGAATGCAGTAATAAAATCATTTTTAAAAACGCTTGGATTTGTTGGAACTTTCCTATAATTACTCACTGTAAAAAGAGATCACTCCTTGCATTGAAATGAATTTAAAGATGCAGCTGTAGAGGAAGTGACGCATGTTATTGTTCAATTTTGTGGTCTTTGTTCTTTTGATAAAGCTGAATAATCAGGATTCATAAACAAGACAAAATCAGGGTGGGACTGGGGGGCCAGGCTCCTGCCCCAGGGCCCCCCTCCGGCCACCTCTGCTGCGTCGGCACCCCGTGGGTGTGTGCACACAAGAACAAGCAAAATGTTTTTGCTGCGACTGCCTGACAAAGGCTGGTCGAGGCATTAAGGAGCCTTTCTATCGTGGATGTGGGTGCGTATCTGGGCCGGCAGAACCCACAAGAGCCGGGAGCCCACAGGGTTTTTTCCCGGTGTCCCACCGGCCCAGTTCGACCCTGTACAAAATAGCAGGTTATAGCAGAGTTTTTAAAAACATGTATATTGATTAAGTTGTGTGTATCTCTTAATTTGTGTTTTCTTTTTTAAACGTATTCTCTGATTCTTCCCCTGCCTTTGCTATACCTACAAACCCACCCTGAATTCTGCTTAATATGTGAACAAAAACACGAGGCCATATATCACTTTGTCATTGACCCTTTCCCTTAACTAAGCAGCAGAGCATGAAACATAATTTGCTGGGCAAGGAGAGAGATGACTATGTAGGGAATTCAGGGTACAGGTATGGGACCTGTTATCCAGAATGCTTGAGACCTGGGGTTTTCCGGATAACGGATCTTTCCTTAATTTGGATTTTCATACCTTGTCTACTAGATCATGTAAACTTTAAATAAACACAACAGGCTGTATTTGTTTTCAATAAGGATCAAGTACAAGGTACTGTTTTATTTACAGTGAAAAAGGATTTTGGATTCTTTGATTATAATGGAGTCTATGGGAGACTGTCTTTCTGTAATTCGGAGCTTTCTAGATAACAGGTTTCCGGATAAGGTATCCCATACATGTATGTGGTTTGAATGAATGAATGAAAGTTGCCATACATGGCGCAATAAAAAATACTGATGTAGCCCTTGCAGATTTAGTAGGCAGCTTATTGGCCTGAATATTGGGCCTTCCTAGTGAATGCATGCATGCGCATGTGTTTATCTGCCATCATTTTAGTATGATATTTATAAATAGGAAAATACTGTTATAAGCAAATGAAGCCTTTTTATAAGGTTAAAAAAAAAATGCATTTTTGTCTTAATTAGTTTGTGGCAGAAATGCAGCTTTTTTGGGTTGTTTTTTCAACTTTCAAATCTTGGGTTGTTTTTTCAACTTTCAAATCTTATTTCTGGTTTATATTTTGTAGCCTGTGGGTTGTTAAACGAACGGTAAAAGCCAATATTTATGTGATAGCGTAAAAATATATGTAACATTGTGTTTTTAATATCCAGTGCCTTATCCAGAACCACTGAACTATAAATCTGTGGGCTAAAGAAGATGCTACTTCTCTATAAATAGTGCCAAGTGTGTTCCACTATTTTTCTAATTGTGCATTAATGTGAGCCATTCAACTCCTATTTAAATAGCTGTGCCACAGTCAGTAGACATAGATTGATTTAGACTTGTGTTGTTCTGAGCAATGTTTCTCCTTTTCTGTTTGCTTGGCATGTTTTTCTTGAGGACTATATATTACATAACTGACCACGGCAATGTGTTTTCTGTTTACAGCTTTTGGCTGATTCTGTGGATAAATGCAGGCCAAGGATCAGCTCCTTCACTGGCATTGGCCTTCTCCTGTGACTTCACATGGAGCCTAGGTGCATGGACAAGGAGCATATTTTTGTTGCAAAATGAGTGAGTATGCATTTTAGCGCCAAAATCAGCTCCATGTGCTTGCACCTGGCCCAACACAATGGACAATGCAGTCACAAGAGAATTCTTATAGTAGCGGAGTCCTCTGGTGACAGCCCCAGTGTGCCCCGCACAACCCAATCTGACACTGCTGCTGAGAAAGAAGTAAGGGAAAGTTAGGTAGGGATGCATTAAATCTTTTACGTCTTTGTTTGTGTGAAGAAAAGTCATGTGAGTTTTTAGATTCTGATCCGGTTTGGCCAGGCACTTGGATTCGTTCAATTCCTGCTGAAAAATGACAAATCTCAAACCAAATCCTGGATTCGGTGCATCCTTATAGGACACCCAAGGCAAGGAAGATGTTCTGAGCTTAATGTAAGCCATTAGCCAAGTTAATTATTTAATAGCACTATCCTTCAAACCAAATATAGCTTAAAAAGCACCTGTTGCCAATAGATATATAATCCCCAACTAAAGGTGTGGACTAATAGACCCCGCACTCCAGTTGGGGGTAACCGTAGTTTTTTTTTTTTTCTTAAATGCCCCCTCCCAGCACTAGGCCACTCGCACCTAGAGGAAGCTCCCGATTCGAGGTGCCGTGTTGGGGCCCATGCATGTGCTTAATGAGAAACTAGAGGTAAATGTTATTGTGATGTTTGTACAGGATTTGTTTAAACTGATCCTGCAGGGACTTTTGGCTCATGCTTCCTGAAACTGCTTGTGTTAAGAATGAGTGAGTTAGAAGAGCTCAAAATTAAGATTACTTCACTTTCTGATTGACCCTCTCCAGCAGCCAGCAGTCCAAATGAAGTCGATTCCAGTTAACCTTCTTAGTCATATAAAGTGGGCTAGTTGGTGCTGTGAGGTCTGCTCTGCCTTCATTCATTTTTATATCCCTGTGTACTAGAGTATTGGTATGCTGTTACTTAAAATACACAATGCAGTTTCATCCCGAGCATTAAATTAAACAACCCACTTTATCTCTTTTCTGTATTGTTCATTTACACATTTTATACTCTGTTAATGTTTATTTTTAACTTATTGCAATTTATTTCCACTTCAAGGTATATGGCGCTTTGTATATTAAGTCATCTTTTTAATCATAATTTATTATTTTAAAAATATACACCTGTAAGAGTGTCTTTGACTCGGTTTAATATAACTTGAGACATTTATGTTTTTTCTCTTAATAATTTGTGTTACTTTTCAGTAAATTCCATTCAATTAAAGGCAATTGTTTGATACAATTAATAAATACTTGCTCCTC
This sequence comes from Xenopus laevis, assembly GCF_017654675.1. Taxonomy (NCBI): domain Eukaryota; kingdom Metazoa; phylum Chordata; class Amphibia; order Anura; family Pipidae; genus Xenopus; species Xenopus laevis. The sequence goes on along the minus strand of NC_054372.1, from coordinate 116,050,591 downwards.
CAAAGATGTCCAACACTCTTTTGGTAAGTGTGCACTTATCTCCATTATCTAGTCACCTTAGTTAGTTGAATTCAGACCTCGTCCCCAGAAAAAGTAATTACTAAGGGTGGCTATTTATCAACATTCATATTTTTTGTGCATTTTTTTGCGTTAAAAGCCATGAATTTGGATCAATAAAAAACACACACTTTAAATATTTATTAAGCATAAAAAAGGTGAAACCAAGGTCATGTGGAAGTAAATGGGAGCTGCCCTAGGCATATGGTAACTATTTATTCAATTCGAGTTTTTTTTTTAGCTAGTTTACCCATTAAAATGTTGAAAGAAATACCTTATATAGGAAAAACTCAGATACAAATTGTAACATTTGGATTTTTAAAAACAATTTAGTTTATTTAAATCGGAAAACAATACAAAAGTGACACAATTAAAATTTTAATTGATAGGCTGCCAATAAGGATTTTTTTTTGTGTTAAAGATGTGATCAATTAGGGATGATTAGTTTTATTGAATATTGATTATATGCAATTTACATCAAATAGAAGTTGTAATGTAACAGGCACAGGTTGGTAGTTCAGCTCTGTAAATGTTATCAATCAGATATATAGTCACAACATATAAAGTTACATATCCAGTATATTGTCAAGTTACTTTATTTTCAATACCATATGCATAGCTCCCTACATTTGGAAAACAGAAAGAAGGACAAAAACATTTCATATGTCAAAAACTTTTTGGACCACGTCTATTTTATGGGCACACCCCCTAAATACCACATCCATTTTATAAAAAAAAATTCAGGTTATGGAAAGTTTGAACATTTCTGTAGGTTTTAGGGTCAGATGTTATCACAGTTTTGCTAATGAAGATGAACTGCCCTTTAAGCGGCAAGTCACAGTTTCCCCAAGAGACCTGCTTATCTTAAATAGTTACAATTGTATCTTTGCTCATCTTAACTAGTTACAAGTGTATCTTTGCTTATCTGAAATTGCTACAAATGTATCTAAATGCACCTGCCATTCTGGGCTCTCTGCCAAAAGCCTCAGTTTTAGAAACGTTGTATCTTCTGTCTGTTCAGTGTAGGAGATCAAAGAGAAATTTGGGACATTTCAGTAACAATCCGAGACTGGGTGCTATCAAAATCGCGACTGTCCCATGAAAAACAGGACAGTTGGAGGTTTAGCCATGTGATCCCTCTTTTTTTGTGAGGTAAGAACTGTCCAGTCTGTTAACTGTGCTCTACGCAAACTGAGGTGGAGAACAAGGAAAGTGGCTGGGGAGGGGGGCAGAAGGCTGGTTACAGAGGTATCAGTCACGCAAGTCAAGTTAAATCTAGTTGGGCTGTCTCAAGTTCTGCCCAGGGGAACCATAGCAATTCATTGTCATATTTCTTGCCCTGCCGGCGTGCCCTAATAATTTCCATTGTTCTGAACATATAACTTTGGTGATGAGTATATGTGTCGTCAGTTTTGTAAGTCTCTGGGGCTTTCAGTGTTTTGATGGGTAGATGTGTTGTAGCCCGCTCGCAGACCCTGGCCTTCAGTAGTTCAGCGCCTGGTGCCGCGGTATTGGAGGGATCGGCGCCCTCCTGCTGAGGAGGGCGCTGATATGGAGTGTCTTACTTTTGGGGTCCCTAGAGGCCACATACTTTGATAAACCTAGGCACATTGGGCATCACACTGTTCAGCAGACCACTGTCCTTAGGGTGATTTATCTTGGTACCTAATTTTATGTGAGAGATAATATAATGTAAACTGGAAGCTTTGAAGCCATTTTTTCAAAAATATCAGATCAAAACTATAAATATTTGGTATTGGGGTAATCTGGAGACACCGGCCTTTCCAAATCAGTTGAAATGGCATGTATAAAATAAACTGTTTCTGCTACATTTGTTTAAATTATGGAAAATATTTTTTTTCAAAATTCTAGCATATTTCGAATGTTTAGGTTTTTTTAACCTTAAGACAAAGGTCTTTAAAGTGAAAGATCACTAAATGTTTAAAAACTTGACCAAATAGTGACCAAATAGGCCAGCAGTGAAAAGGTAAAAGGAAAGACCAAGTCAAATGGATGTATCCACCTACTGTATAGAAACAAAATGTATAAAGCTGCATCAGCTGAATACAATAAGTTTCTGCCTTTTGTGAAGTTTTTTTCGTTCGAAATTCTAGGATGCTGCTAAGCTTGCACAAATCAAGCCTTTTCGCTTAAATGAAAGATTTTAATATTTTTCATAAGTTTTACATCTCTCTGTTTTCAGACAGAAGTAAAGAAACAAGTTCGGAAAAGTTCTAGTTTTGCCTACTTTTCTTCTTTGCTGCTACACTGTCAGAATTTTTTTTTCTAAATCCTCTATTATTTTAAATGGGCTGTAGCTTCAAAACAAAACATTTAAAATAATAAAGATGATTAACAAAGATGATTTTTTTTTCTGATAGAGGCTATTCAAATTCAAACTATTGCCTGAAGGTCAACAATCCACTTTAAAACAGCCCTTGATAACAGTGGGGGCATTCTTCCACATATACACATTTTGAGCACTTAAAGGAGAACTAAACCCCTGAAATGTTCATTTCCCACTGGCCCCCTCCGTTGACCCTCCTCCCTGCCTCCCCCTGCACAGTCTTACCCCAGAAGTGAGTGGCGTAATGGCGCATGCGTAGTTGGAGCAATGTTCTGGTTCACGTCGATTGTGCATGCTCCAAAAGAGATGAAAGTTACCAAATTCCATGCGTTCACTCTGCATGTGCGGTCACTATTTCAAGGACAGAATTCTGGGGTAAGACTGTGTAGTTTGGAGGCAGGCAAGGGGGCCAACGGAGGGGGACCAGTGGGGACTTAACATCTCAGGGGTTTAGTTCTCCTTTAAAGGATGAAATAGGGGTGTCAAACTCATGGCTGTTCAGTCCTTGGAAACTACAAATCCCAGCATTCCACAACTTGTTTGAGAAACTGGAGATTGCTTGACACACTCTAGCTAATATAATTGATATGATGGTAAAATTCTAGCTCATATAATTCATATAATGGTACAATTTGGAAAAACAACAGTGTTGCAGAATTAAACAGCAATATCTCTCTGTAAAGTTTTGTCTCTACACTGTCACTAGCTTCCCTCACCAAATGATAAACACATACTTAGTCCAGTTTATTGCTTTAACTGTTAAAACCCCAAGCTTTCTCATGCACTCTTAGAGTAAAACACCTTCCAATAATTAGGAACAGGTGACATATAGATAAAAATGTCTATTGATGATGCTACAAATATACGGCAAAATACACCAACAATTTTATATTGCTTAAAAATAGTTTATAGTAAATAAAACGGTGGGAATTCCAGATGACAAATATCTATTCCTAAGCTGAATAAACATTTTATACAATCTCTGTCCTACTTATGAAGTGTGCCAATCAAACCACTGCCTTGTTAAAGTGGCAGTCTCCTTAGCGAGCTGCTGGCAGTTTATTTGTCAACTGGCGATCTGCAAGTGGAATAAAACAAAATGACCAAAGTCGTCTATTTGCACTTTATTTTTGAATATCACATTATCCCATGGTAAAGATTAATTTTAAGATGAAATTCCCCTTTCAATGAACGGAAAGAAAAATAATAAAAAAAAAATCTTAAAATGAAACATGGGAAAAGGGGAATTGAGATCTTGTTGCGAGATTCCTAAAGTTATATAAATCCTAACCTACCCTAATAATTTAGGAAACAGTTTGTCCTGCCTCTGGGACTGTAATTCTCTGCTGACATTATCTGATAGGAAGCAGTTTTTTTTTTCTTACCTACAGTATCAGAGCTGTGGCCTTTTTCGGATTATTTGCAGCTGTCGAGTGGATTAGTTACAGGTCTGCTGGGAAGTTTAAACACAAACATTTTGCTATGGATTACAGAACAGTTTGCAAACTTACTTGCTTTCCCCATGGTGAATATATATTTTTGAGTTATAGCTGTACTGTATCAACAACCTTCATCCGAGTTATTGTAAATGTGCACAACCCATAGGAGGATATTTATCTCAAAATGGGAACATTGGCTTCTCATTATTAGCTCTTTGGAGATTTCTTTAACTTACTGATATCCGCTAGCTGGATTTTCTATTCTGAATAATGCCTTGTTATAACTATATATTTAAATGCATGCAAAAATACACATTACTTGCACACCTAGTTTCCCTCTCCTTAATTTATTATTAAAATAATGAGGTTTTTTTTTTGTCCATTCCCCATAAACGTTCCTTTCCTTTTAGTATTTGAATGTACCACAGCAGCACTCATTTTATCCATCATGAAATGACTTATGCCTGTATGATAACTGCTCCTCTGTTACTGGGATCAGATGTGGAACAATATGCATATACAGGTATAGGATCCCTAATCCGGAAACCTGATATCCAGAAAGCTCCGAATTACGGAATAGACTCTATTTTATCCAAATAATCCAAATTTTTAAAAATGATTTCCTTTTTCTCTGTAATAATAAAACCGTAGCTTGTACTTGATCCAAACTAAGATATAATTAATCCTTATTGGAAGCAAAACAAGCCTATTGGGTTTATTTAATGTTTAAATGATTTTCTAGTAGACTCAAGGTATGAAGATCCATATTACGGAAAGATCCATTATCCGGAAAACCCCAGGTCCCGAGCATTCTGGATAACAGGTCCCATACCTGTAATATGATGGAAGTTCAGAAAGCCACGGAGTCAATAGAAAATTCTGGATTTTTCTCAAATATATTTTTGGTCCTAAATTGCTATTCAGCCCTGCAGCATAATGATAAGGAAACAATCAGTTATTTAAAGGGATACAAAACGCATGAGTTAATAGTGCTGCTCAAGCAGAATTCTGCACAGAAATCCATTTCTCAAAAGAGCAAACAGATTTTTGTATATTTAATTTTGAAATCTGACATGGGGCAAGACATATTGCCAGTTTCCCAGCTGCCCCCAGTCATGTGACTTGTGCTCTGATAAACTTCAGTCACTCTTAAGGACAGGGCACATGGGCAGATTCGGGGAGACTTAGTCACCTGGCGACTAATCGCCTCTTCTTCAGGGCGACAATCTCTCCAAACTGCCTTCCGCCTGCTAAAATGAAAAATGCCTGCACCAATGTACTAGCGGGATTTGATTTCCGAAGTCGTCAGAAGTCTCCTCGTGAGGCAACTTTGGAAATTGAAGCGCCACGAGTGCCATTGCGCTGGTGTTTGCTCATTATAGCAGGGGGAAGGCAGTTCGGGGAGATTGTTGCCCTGCAGAAGAGGCGATTAGTCGCCAGGCGACTAAATCTCCCCAAATCCCCTGCCTTTACTGCTGTTCTGCAAGTTGGAGTGATATCACAGAGGGGGCCTTTCCCCCCTGCAGCCTAACAACAGAACAATGGGAAGGTAACAGCTGCCTGGTAGATCTAAGAACAGCACTCAATAGTAACACCCAGGTCCCACTGAGACACATTCAGTTACATTGAGAAGGAGAAACAACAGCCTGCCAGAAAGCATTTCCATCCTAAAGTGCTGTCTCTTTTGAAAGCACATGACGAGGTGATGAGGCAAAATGAGCTGAGATGGCTGCCTACACACCAATATTACAACTAAAAAAAAATACACTTGCTGGTTCAGGAAAAACAGTGTAATTTAGAAAAAAAAACCTACATCATAAAAATCATGACAGAATCCCTTTAACTTGAATTTTATAAATATTTAACCCAAGCCCATTCCATTTCAAGGCCGGCATAAAGCATTTTGCTAAAAGAAAATGACAAATCAGTATAGGATGCACAGGTTGCCTCACTGCCTGTTAATAAATTGTCACCTGATGTGCTACTGAATTCATTGTTAATCCATCCTGTGTTTATAGCGTAAATTTAAAGGGTGATATGGTGACCCTACAAACACCGCAGAACTAGATTATTCTCTGAATATACATTAATATAAAGTATTTTTTTCACATGGTGTTTTGTGTTTTAGATATGTGCAGGGGTGTGAAGCTCTCTCTGCTGTTACGTGTATATTACACCAAAGATTGTTGATTGCACGTATAAAATGTAGTGGCTCTCAATGTCAGACTTTAGACTTCAAATGTTGTTTTTTACTTGCTCACAATGAATTGTTTTTTATGCCCCCGGCAAAGTTAATAGTTGAATGACTGGACTGGTGAAGCTTTTTTTTTTTCCCCCTGAGACTACAATTGTACTTTTGATTTCTTTGTTTTGCATTGGCTACTTTTTTTTTTTCTTTCCCCTACCATGAAATCACTTAACGTCCCTATCGCCTCTAAAAGTTGCTTAGCTGTGACAATTGTAATGTACTTCTAATTGAACTCAGAAGGAGTTGCACGGTATTTTAAAAAGTACTATCAGCAGTTTGACTGATAAACTGGATGTCTGCCACTTATCATTTTCTATCTAGGCAGCTTACAGCACGAGATATTTTTCCAGTTTATTTGCACCCATGTTAAACACCACATACAGTAATAAGGGTCATTTAAGTCTGTAAGTGCAGTGAGCAGTTTGAGTACAACTGCCATGATTTTTTTTCCCACAATGCAGTGTTTCCTTTCCAGAATTTAAGTGTTGTGCAGCCAGGGGGCAGTTGTGCCTGAGTGGTGCTCATAGGTGGATTTTAATGAAGGCTAGTCTCCCCAAACCTAATTCCTCTGTAAATTTAATTTAGCCTGCAGCATTATGCTACACATGTCCACATGTCTAACTCATAAATATGAGGGAGGCGACATACACAGGTGTTCTACGAGGAAGGTTAAAATGTGAAGGGATGCAGGTGGAAAACCGTAATTATCGGGCCACAGTGTTCTCCACCTTGCTGGCTAACGAGAATCTTCTTTGGCTCAGACTCTGCTGCTCTTGCCTGTCTTCCTTCCCAGTGTAGGTTTAGAACAGCCCAGCAAGGACAGGGACTTCACGGAGGAATTACTAAGCAGGGGAATTTGTGTGTAGAGGAGGAGAAGTAGTATAACTTAATATAATAAGCATGCAGATATTCATGTATTTAACTTAGCTACTATGCTATAGATAGGATTTGTGTGGTAAATGGGTGTTGAAGGAGTATTTGCGGGTAGGGTTGCCACCTGTCCGGCTTTGAGCCTTTTTTGAAGGGCTGGCTGATATTTCAAATTAGGAAAACCGGGCAGAATTTCCTATGATTGACGCGTAGGGTTGCCACCCGGACGGTAAAACACCTGCCAAGGCCGGGGCTGGTATTACAAATTTACCGGCAATGTAGCTGCCGGTAAATTTGTAATACCCTTAAAAAGACCCATTGGCCAGCCCGAAACCCCTGTAAACTTCGCTTTTGTCTTCCGTCTTGAAATCTCTGTGCCGTGGCCCCGCCCCCTTTTATGTCATGGCCCACCCCTGTATGCATTACTGCTTGTATTCAGCAGTGCTAATACAGGGGGAGAGCATGGGTGTCCCCTGGTGAGAGTGGAGATGCAAGGTACTAGAGAGAACTGGGAGCCTACAGTTCCAAATTGTAATTTGTTATGATTTGAAGACTCATAAGGGGTTATTTACTAAAATCCAAAAATGTATTTTTATATGAAAACCACTCCAACCAAACTTCCCTGCATTTTTTGTATTATCAATACATTTTCTCCAAAAAAATCTGGTGCTGGAAAACACTCGAATAAATTGCAAAAAAAATCTGAATCATACGATTTTATCAGATTTCATGGCCAAAACTGCAATTTTTCGGATTTGACGCCCGAAAACTGCGACCTTTTGGATTATGACCTGAAATTGTGCAAACAATTTGCCATGTTTACAATTCTAATTGTAAACGGGACATCTGCCATTGACTTCTACATGACCAGGACAGGCGTACTTTTTTAATCTGACTTTTAACACCGTCGGGGTTTAATCAATCACGAAAAATTCTAGTTTTTTTTCCTATGAAAAAATTGTGTTTCCCCCTTTTAAAAGTCTGACCATAAAAAATTGGACTTTAATTAATAACCCACATAGAGTTAGCCTCTGATCCAAAATGTTGCTCTACCCAGAACATAATAAAAAAAATTAAAAAAATGGATGGGCTTTGCCATGGCGTCATCTTTGAATAAGTTTCAGTTATACTAAGCACCTTACTTTATCTGCACAAAATATTATTATTGCTGTATGGGAGTGACATCATGGGAGTTATACTAGAAGATATACAGTACTTGACAAGGCCATTTTGGATGTTCTTCATGATGTTATGGTTGAATATATGAACTAAATGTCAGAAGCTCAAAATGTGTTACAGGATCTGCTGAAAGGGTTGGTTCACCTTAACAACATAGTGTAAATTTGAATAGCCTCAGTTAGAAGAAACATTTTTGTAATTTATCTTTATTATTTTAAATGGATAGTTTTGAAGCTATGGACCATATAAACTGTGGATTGCTGCTGGTAAAAGCCGATCTCCTCTGCCTCTCACCTAGGGATCTACAAATGCAAATGAAACCGAAGGAAGCAGGTGCAGAACCAATTCACTGTGATTTTTTTTTTTTAATCACATTTTCTAAACTCGGATGAATAGGATCGACCTGAAAACTAGATCAAATTCGAATCGATTTTGATTAACTCGATTTAAGTTATTTTATCTAAAAAAAACCTTGAATGTCAGGAAGGTTGCAAACAACTCTAAATTGTCTCCCATTGACTAAAACAGCAATTCAGCAGGTTGTAGGTGGTGAATAGTTTAATTTGAGTTCTTAAATCTATGATAAATCTCGAAAATCATATTCGAATTTTTTAAAAAAAACTCAAATCGAATTTCAACAATTCCCTAGTAGAATTTGACAGTTTTGCCCATAAAAAACTTTGAAAATTAGAATTTTCAATTCGACCCTTGATAATGATGATTTGCAAAAATGTTTATACTCACAGGGGCGATTCAAATGTAGAATATGGTCTAAGGTGAACATCCTCATTATTGAGAATGAAGAGACCCACAAGAGCTACTTACCACCCTTAGAACAAGTTGAGTTTTCAATACCTTATTATGGTTCAGAGCTTCTTTACCTGACAGTGCTGGGCTTTGGACAATGTGCACATCAAAAAGCAACATTAAAAGGGACAGATGTATTGCTATAAAACACACAGGACGGCAGTTGCACTTAACACTTTGTAAATAGGTCTTGCAGTCTCATTCTACGTTCCTGGAAAAAATAAAGAAAACAGTTTTAAGTCACAGGTTCCTAAAAATGTAGTTTAGAAAATCCATAAAAATGGTTACCGCTGTGTATTTTCATGTTTCTTGTATGAGAACAGAAATCAAATAGAGATAGAAAGGCATCCACTTAAACCTTGAAAGGAGTCACAACACAAGCAATTGAAATACGAAGGGGAAAAAGGAAAGAGACAGACATTAACATGTCAGCAGACAACTATCATCAGCATCACATAACTGTCTCCTGCACACAGGGCCCACCAGTCCTTTGAAATGTTTCAGTGTATCGTTGCAAACACGGCTTCCAGGGACAGTTACAGTACTGGCTGCTGATAATACTGACAGCAAATGGCAATGCTGAATTGTTGTCAGCAATTTGACTGACAAATTGTTTCATTTCTACTGCATTTGAAGACATATTAGCAAATACACAAAGCCATTTTTAATGGCTTGCAAACGATATCATTGTGTAACTCTTTTTATAGCAGTATTTTTAGAGCAACGGATGCTCATTACGGCCAAGGAGTGGTGTATATTAGTGGTAGTTTTTTCCACCAACCGTGGAAGGTCCACAGGTAAAATTGTTTACCTTGATGTAAAATGAATTTGTGCCAATTCCATTGCTTCCTCTGTGCTTCCTGATGCCCCCAACTCCTGGCTGTCAGAGATCGAGAATAATTCTCCTGTATTAGGCACTGAGAGAGGCTTAGCAACTCAGTCGTACTGAATGTTTTGTTCAGCATCATTTCATGCGACCCAAGTCGTTGGTTTCTGTATGTTTTTGTCTTAACCAAAGATATTCTAATGCTGGCTCTGAGGTTATATTCACACACTTCATATTTGAGAAACCAGAAGTGATAACTACTTTTTAAAGGGCCTTGATCATTACATTCACAGCCTTTATGGCCATCACCACAATGGGCATCATACTGATTAATGGACCCTTGCCAGTGATATTTAGGATGTTTTTTTCTTTCTAGAAAGTGGAAGCTTTGAGGTGATTTCCCAGTATTACATCAAAACCATCAATTTTTGGAAAGCACTATGAGTAGTTTCAAGTAGAAAGTCATGGTTACCCATTTTGGATTCAGCTGAATGTGCACGTTCCACAAATATATGGTTTTTGGGGGGTCAACATATCTTTGTGTTTTTTCCTCACAAATAATTCTGTAAATGTGTTGAATTTGAATAGCCGAAGTGACCTCTGGCAAATTTGTATGTGCTAACTTCAGTTTGGAGTCTCTAAGCCCCAGATAGTTTGGTTTTTAGGATGGTACCTAATGTTTTGAAAAATCAATCGGAGGGATGCACCATACAGATGCATACAGAAGAAAGAAGCAGAAGGATGAACACTCTCAGCTGATCCCTCTCATTCGTTCTAGCTGCAGGAATACATACTCATAAAATCAAGAATTGCACCATAGGATTGTGACGCTGAGCTAGGGTGTGGAGATGCAACCAAACTTGGTTAAAATCGTGAAAAAAAAAACTTTATTAATCCATTTGAAATCACCTTAAACAAGGCAGGCAGGCAAGTTGAGACCGGTTTAATGAGTTTTGTGACCCACTGGTCACTTCATCAGATGAAACGTGTATTGTAATATGGGTAATATGTATTTCTCATAGTTGTTGGGCCTATTTATCACATACCAGGGATCATGGATCAGTTTCAATACATATAAATACTTGAAGAGGTCATGTTGCCTTATTCTGAAGTGGAAATGCCTTTGAAATGGGTACCCCAAAACAACCCCAAACACACCAGTAAACACGCAAAATTTAGGTTCCTGAAAAGATTGATATTATGGAGTGGCCAGGCCAATCCCTGGACCTTAATCCAATAGAAAACTTGTGGGATGACATCAAAAATGCTGTTTCTGAGGCAAAAACCAAAAAATGCAGAAGAATTGTGGAATGTAACAGGTGCCAGAAGTTGGTGAAGTTGTGCGCCCGTTCTCAGAACCAGTGGTTATACGACAAAATATTAGTTCAGTGATACAAAGGAAAGCAAAATCTTGAAACATTATTCAGTTTATTCAGTGAATGTTTGAGTGGGTAAAGAAGAATGCAGACACTATTTTTGCAACAGCCTAATACAGTATTTCCCTTTTTCTTTCAGAATAACATAATTCTGATACATTTTTCTTCATGTTTTGATTTGGAATAGAATGTGCAGTGTTCCCAATGCATTTGCGTGGAAATAAAAGCTATTCTAACACACTGCTATTATTCTGGACACAGCCATATACATACATGCAGTTTTTACTCCATATTTATAAAACAAACGCAGTCTATTTTGTCCAACATGCAGAATATTGTAGGTGAAACATTTCAACTCCAATTCACATTTATACATCTTGGCCAATATCTTTTTTTTTCCCTTTTTACATACTCTTTTAGAATGAGTTTTAATAGTTATTCAAACCTATTAGTTGTATATAAATTATTTTTTTTAATAAAAGGATGTTCTAAAAATCAGCATTTAGCTGAGACAGGTCGAGAGTAACACCACATTATAGAAGTTTCACCTCTTAGTTGAAAAAAAAACTTTTATTTTTGTTGGTGGAAAATGAAGCCAAGTTAAATTATGTTTCATCTTCAACATGCCTCAGTTACAACAATATCATTATCTTGGATTCAGATGAATTTAATTAGACTCTAATGAACAAAATTGGTTGTTTTATGTAATTAGAATGCCATTTAGTAGAGAATGCAATGAATAGGATGGTAATTGTATCTGTCAGTTGAGTAGGGCTCCGTAGCTTTACGTTGGAATCACACAGATCACTTCAGACTTCCGTGGAAATAAGATTTATGTATGAAGTAACAGGGTGCTTCAGTTCTTTCATTCCGTTCCCAGTTAAGGATGAATTTCTTTCATTCCATCAGTTTACTTGAATTTACTACAATAGAATATATTGCACAGTGGGACGTCGCTACCACAAAAGCTTGATCTATTTGATATCATGTTATGCAAGCCACCTGTACAACACAAAACTTCAGCCCCTTTCCTGAAGATGTCTTTGTTTTGTTGAATTTACAGTAAGGTTGGTAAAAATCACTGTCTTATAAACAGGCACACATTTCTAAGACACTTCCAAAAGGCAAGAGCAGGTTGGTCTAGTCTAGTCTGGTCTCTGACTTATATACAGTATGTTCTCTAGGGGAAAAAAATTCTGATAAATACCATATATTTATTGTTAAAATACATTAAAGGACAAGAAAACCCCGGATTCACAGAGGAGTATAAAGATGTTAGACATCTCAATGAATTCAGTGGTTGAATTAGTTTCATAGCCCAGCACACCTTTTAAAAAAAAAAAATGCTGCTGCCCATGGGAGCTTTCTATTGCAGAGCACTACCATTTAATTAAGTCACCAGTATATTCTACATGCTGATTGGTTGCTATCGGTCACTTCTCCTGGGCAAACTTAGTGTCTTTTATTACTTAACCCCACTATATGTATTTTTTTTAACTCTCTGTCTCTAAATGTGGAAATTACAAATCAACATTTATTTAAATCTAATTAAAACAGCACTTTCCTTGAAATGTTACGTATTTCCCATTATGTGCCCCATTACCCCCAGAATGCAGCGCTTTTCAGCCTCACGCTCCTCCTTTTGTAGCTGAACAAATAAAGAATGAGATAAAATAAAAAAAAAAAAAAAAAACAGCACTTTCAGCAGATCATTCCTAAATAATACCCTGTGACATCTTTACATTGTATGCCAATGTACCAATGTGCTTTCTCAGGAGGAATAGTGAACTGCCACCTCACAGAAATATATATCTAAAGAGGGATACATAAATACATAATCTAATTACTATATACAGGTATGGGACCTGTTATCCATAATGCTCAGGACTTGGGGTTTTCCAGATAATCCTTCCGTAATTTGAATCTTCATACTTCAAGTCTACTAGAACATCATGTAAATCTAAAATAAACCCAATAGGCTGGTTCTGCTTCCAATAAGGATTAATCCTATCTTAGTTTGGATCAAGTACAAGCTACTGTTTTATTATTACAGAGAAAAAGGAAATAATATTTAAAAAAAATTAGATTTTTTACATAAAATGGAGTCTATGGGAGAAGGCCTTTTCTGTAATTTGGAGCTTTCTAGAAAATGGGTTTCCAGATAAAGGATCCCATACCTGTATATAAAAAAGGATGACATTTAAATATTTTCATTAAATTGTTGGGATATACAGTATAATCCTATTGTTAAAAATCCAACACTGCACAATTTAACGTACATTTTGTTATCTTTTTAACCTCAATACATTAAAGGGATACTGTCATGGGAAAAAATTTTTTTTCAAAATGAATCAGTTAATAGTGCTGCTCCATCAGAATTCTGCACTGAAATCCATTTCTCAAAAGAGCAAACAGATTTTTTTATACTCAATTTTGAAATCTGACATGGGGCTAGACATATTGTCAATTTTCCAGCTGCCCCAAGTCATGTGACTTGTGCTCTGATAAACTTCAATCACTCTTTACTGCTGTACTGCAAGTATATTTGATACTGATATCACCCCCCTCCCCTTTTCCCCCCCGCAGCCAAACAAAAGAACAATGGGAAGGTAACCAGATAACAGCTCCCTAACACAAGATAACAGCTGTCTGGTAGATCTAAGAACAACACCCAATAGTAAAAACCCATGTCTCACTGAGACACATTCAGTTACGTTGAGAAGGAAAAACAGCAGCCTGCCAGAAAGCATTTCTCTCCTAAAGTGCAGGCACAAGTCACATGACCAGGGGCAGCTGGGAAATTGACAAAATGTCTAGCCCCATGTCAGATTTCAAAATTGAATATAAAAAAATGTATTTGCTCTTTTGAGAAAAGGATTTCAGTGCAGAATTCTGCTGGAGTAGCACTACTAACTGATGTGTTTTGAAAAAAACATGTTTTCTGATGACAGGATCCCTTTAAAGGAGAAGGAAAGGTTAAAACTAAGTAAGCCTTATCAGAAAGGTCCATCTAAATATACCAGTAAACCCCCAAAGTAATGTTGCTCTGAGTCCCCTGTCAAAAGAAACACTGCATTTCTTTCCTTCTATTGTGTACACATGGGCTTCTGTATCAGACTTCCTGCCTTCATCTTAAACCTCCTTGCCCTGGGCAAGAGCATGCTCAGTTTGTTCCTCTTCCCCCGCCCCCTCCCTTCTCTACTGTAATCTGAGCCCAGAGCAGGGAGAGACTCAGGCAGGAAGTGATGTCACACCATGTTAATACTGCAGCTCCTATCTGTCAAGACCGCCGGGAGCGCGAGGAGTCGCGTCCGCTCCCGGCGGCGAAGAATTCAAGATGGCGGCGCCCAGTCAACCCACGTGGGTTCCGACGCCGGCGCCGTGACATCAGCGCGGCGCGACGGTCGCAGGCGCGCTGACGCTGGCGCAAGGGCGCCAAATTCAAACATAAAAGGACGCCTGAGACGCTAAGATGGCGCCCGAAAATAGGATTCTGTTCCCTGAGAGTTTCCTGGGTTCCCTTGCTGTTTTCCCTACTTATATCTGCCTGATTCCTTGTCGTGACCCTTTGCCTGGACCTGGACTTCGCTGATTCTCTGCCTGCTATTGACCCCCTGCCTGGACTTTGGACTTTGATTATATTCTGCCTGCCTTGTGACCTGTAGCCTGAACCCGATTACCCTTTCTGCTTAATCCCTGGATACCACGATCCTGATCCCTCCTGAGGGGCTTCCTCCTAGATCCGGACTACTCCCCAGAGGGGGCTCCCGGCTCCCTGACATTATTTTCGGGCCATGGATCCTTCTGAGGAAGCCACACCTCATGTCGGACGAGCGCTCCGCGGACTGGCATCCCGCATGGAGGACTACGAAAACCAGCAGGTTCGCATTGGGCAAGCACTCGATGTCCTGCTAGCTCAAGTGCCTTCTGAGCCTTCCACTGCTCCACCTACTGGAGATCCCCCCATGGCGGCAGCCCCTACGAACGCAAGCTACCCGACAGGTGAGCCTCGCATTCCACCTCCCCCTCGCTTCAGTGGGGACCCACAAGCCTGCAGGGGGTTTGCCACGCAATGCCAAATTCAATTTGAGTTCCAACCCACACAGTTTCCTAGTGAGCGTTCCAAGGTGGGGTATGTGATGTCTCGATTGGAAGGCAAGCCACTGGAGTGGGCAACGTCTCTTTGGGAGAAGAATTCCCCGCTGACTTTTGATGTTAAAGACTTTCTCCAAGCTTTTCGTTTAATCTTTGATGCTCCAGGTCGGGTTACGAACGCCCCTGCCCGTCTCTTGCAGCTCCGGCAGGGAAGCCGCAGTGTCAATTACTATGCTATAGACTTCCGAACACTGATGGCGGAGACTTCCTGGTGTGATGACGCTTACAAGGCTGTATACTACCAAGGCCTATCCATCCGCATCAAAGATGATCTCGTCTCCAGAGAGACTCCTGACACCTTGGAAGGGCTGATCGCTCTATCCATTAAAGTGGACACTCGTCTCAGAGAGCACCAGGTGGAGAGAGAGCGCAGCAGACGATTTTCTCCCTTGTTGGCCCCTCGCTTTCAAAGGCCGATTCTGCAAACACCCGCTGTTCCTGTGACTCATGTGTCGACGTCCCCCTTGGAGGAACCTATGCAAGTAGGAAAGACTCGCCTCTCCGAGCAGGAAAGACTCCGAAGACGTATGGCAGGTCTCTGTTTATACTGTGGTGGGCATTCCCATTTTGCCAACGCCTGTCCTGCCAAAGCCAAGAGTTTTGTACCCCGAGGTATGTCTCAGGTTTCTCATGTAGGGGGCATCACTCGAGGTCCTCAGGAGAAGTATCAAGAAAGTTCACGCAGACTTCTTCTTCCTTTGCAAATTCACCTGGCAAGTAAGTCTATCTTCGAAAGGGCCTTCCTCGACTCCGGAGCGGATGGCAATTTCATGGATGCCTTTTTTGCCGAACGCATGAAGATTCCCCTGCTTCCATTATCTTCACCCCTGCGAATTACCGCCATAGATGACAAACCCCTGGAGTTTGAATTCGTCACAAAGTTCACGGCGGAACTATCTGTACAAGTTGGGGCGCTGCATCAAGAAAAACTTTCATTCTTCATCATCCCCTGTCCTTCTACTCCAGTAATATTGGGTCTTCCGTGGTTACGTCTGCATAACCCCACCATAGACTGGTCCACTGGGCAGATCTCTCGTTGGAGTTTATTTTGCCTGCAACATTGCCTTCCGTCAAAACCCCTCGAGAAGGTGAATGTCTCCTCTGCGGAATTAAAGACTTTGCCCTCCACTTACAAGGGATTTTCCGATGTGTTTTGTAAAAAGTCGGCAGAGTTCCTTCCCCCACATCGCTCCTACGATTGTCCGGTTGAACTCCTGCCAGGAGCTATGCCCCCCAGAGGGCGCACCTACCCTCTCTCTCCTGCAGAGACTACCGCTATGAAGGAGTACATCCAAGAAAATCTCCAACGGGGGTTTATCCACCCTTCTACCTCTCCTGCAGGGGCTGGGTTCTTCTTTGTGGAGAAGAAGGACGGAGGCCTTCGGCCTTGTATAGACTATCGGGGTCTGAATAAGATCACCGTGAAGAACAGGTACCCCCTGCCCCTGATTGCCGAGCTCTTTGACCAGCTGAAAGGGGCAAAGATTTTCTCCAAGTTGGATCTCCGGGGGGCCTACAACCTCATTCGCATCCGGGAGGGTGACGAATGGAAGACGGCATTCAACACTCGGGATGGGCACTATGAATATCTCGTTATGCCCTTCGGCCTATGCAATGCCCCTGCCGTCTTCCAGGAGTTTGTTAATGATGTGTTCCGAGATCTTCTAGGAAGGTTCGTAGTCGTATACTTGGACGACATCCTGATCTTTTCCAAGGACCTTGAAAGTCATCGCTCCCAGGTGAAGGAGGTACTCTCTCGTCTGAGGAAGAACTCTCTCTTCGCCAAGTTGGAGAAGTGTGTCTTCGAGGTATCCAAGATCCCCTTCCTAGGATACATTATCTCTCCAGAGGGATTTGAGATGGACCCCGTGAAGGTGTCGGCCATCCAGGAGTGGCCTCTCCCACTGAGTACCAAGGCAATCCAGAGGTTCATCGGATTTGCTAATTATTATCGACAGTTCATCCGGGGGTTCTCTTCCCGCATTGCACCTATCCTGGCCCTCATCCGGAAAGGGGGTAAACCCAGCCTGTGGCCTCAAGCCGCCATAGAAGCCTTTCAGTCCTTAAAAGAGGCCTTCACGTCCGCTCCTGTTCTCCGACATCCCAATCCTGCACTGCCCTTCTGCATCGAAGTCGATGCTTCTGAAGTCGGAGCCGGAGCTATCCTGTCTCAGAGACACTCCACTGATGGAAAATTGCACCCCTGTGCGTTTTTCTCCAAGAATTTCTCATCCGCAGAGCAGAACTATGATGTCGGAAATCGAGAACTCTTAGCAGTCAAGCTTGCCCTTGAAGAATGGCGTCACCTCCTGGAGGGCTCTGAAATTCCTGTCCAGATTTTCACAGATCACAAGAATCTGGAGTTTATACAGTCCCTCAAGAGGCTAAATCCCAGACAAGCCAGGTGGGCCCTTTTCTTTTCTCGTTTTAACTTTGTTTTGACTTATCGCCCAGGTTCCAAGAATCTGAAAGCCGATGCCTTGTCTCGTAGCTTCACTCCGGTGGATCGTGACCCTGAGAGGCAGGAGTCAATCATTCCACCAGTCAAGATCATTGCCTCTCTGTATCCCCAATTTGCCGACCAGATTCTGGCTGGGCAGTCCTCGGCTCCTCAAGATACTCCGATTGGCATGGCCTTCGTCCCTCCAGAACTTCGCCTGGCCATCCTGCAACAAACCCACTGCTCCAGACAAGCTGGACATCCTGGTCCGGCCAAGACCCTTGAACTCTTGAGGCGCCTAGTCTGGTGGCCTGATATCCGCAAGGATGTAAAGGACTTTGTGGCTGCTTGTAATGTCTGTGCCACTTCTAAGCCTAGCCATTCCCGCCCCAGCGGGTTGTTACAGCCTTTGCCGGTTCCCTCTCGTCCGTGGACGCACCTCTCTATGGACTTTATTGTCGAACTTCCTCCCTCCGGTGGGAATACTGTGATCTGGGTTGTCATTGACCGCTTCAGCAAAATGGCCCATTTCATCCCTTTGAAGAAGTTACCCTCTGCGGTGGAATTATCCCAACTCTTTATTAAGTACATCTTCCGCCTGCATGGTTTCCCGGTGGAGATCGTCTCCGACAGAGGCACCCAGTTTACCGCCAAGTTCTGGCGTTCTCTATGTAAAGACTTGGGAATAACACTTAAATTTTCATCTGCCTACCACCCGCAGACGAATGGGGCAGCTGAACGTGTGAACCAAGCCTTAGAACAGTTCCTGAGGAACCACGTGTCTCTTTGCCAGGACGATTGGTCTGACCTCCTCCCGTGGGCAGAGTTTGCTCATAATAATGCATGTCATTCCTCCACAGGAAGGTCTCCATTTATGGTGGTGTATGGACAGCACCCTCAAGCCTTTCCTCAGGACTTCGTGTTGTCGGACGTCCCGGCTGCAGATGATCTGACAGCCCATATGCTTGCTATTTGGGCTGCAACCAAGTCTAATCTGGAGAAGTGTGCTCTAGTCCACAAGACTTTCGCGGATCGCCGTAGAAGGCCCTCTCCTCCCTACAAGGTGGGTGATAATGTCTGGCTCTCTTCCAGGAATATTCGCTTGAAGGTGCCATCTCCCAAGTTGGGTCCGAAGTTCCTGGGTCCGTTCCCCATCTTGGAGATAATTAACCCCGTAGCCATCAGACTTCAACTCCCACCAGAGATGAGAATCCCCAACGTGTTCCACGTCTCCCTGGTGAAGCCCACCGTCTCCAACCGTTTCTCTGGTGTCCAATCTCCTCCTCCTGCTGTCTCTGTGGAGGGTCAACAAGAATTCGAGGTGGAGAGAATCCTTGATTCCAGAATCTCCAGAGGGTCCCTTCAGTACCTCATCCATTGGAAGGGCTTTGGCCCCGAAGAATGCTCTTGGGAGGGACATCGTGATGTGCATGCTCCTCGTTTGGTAAGAGACTTCCACTCCAAGTTTCCCCAGAAACCAAGTCCCGGTGGTCCTGAGGCCCCCCGTGAGGGGGGGGGGTACTGTCAAGACCGCCGGGAGCGCGAGGAGTCGCGTCCGCTCCCGGCGGCGAAGAATTCAAGATGGCGGCGCCCAGTCAACCCACGTGGGTTCCGACGCCGGCGCCGTGACGTCAGCGCGGCGCGACGGTCGCAGGCGCGCTGACGCTGGCGCAAGGGCGCCAAATTCAAACATAAAAGGACGCCTGAGACGCCAAGATGGCGCCCGAAAATAGGATTCTGTTCCCTGAGAGTTTCCTGGGTTCCCTTGCTGTTTTCCCTACTTATATCTGCCTGATTCCTTGTCGTGACCCTTTGCCTGGACCTGGACTTCGCTGATTCTCTGCCTGCTATTGACCCCCTGCCTGGACTTTGGACTTTGATTATATTCTGCCTGCCTTGTGACCTGTAGCCTGAACCCGATTACCCTTTCTGCTTAATCCCTGGATACCACGATCCTGATCCCTCCTGAGGGGTTTCCTCCTAGATCCGGACTACTCCCCAGAGGGGGCTCCCGGCTCCCTGACACTATCCTAAACAAACAGAGAGTTTCTAGAGCTTTTTACTCAGGTATGGTAAAACATTCTACAGAATAAATATAGCATTCTAGCTTGCACTATTGCAGCTAATCTATTGGCAATAAAATCCCTCCGTAGCTTTCCTTCTCCTTTAACATCCCAAATGGGCTCATATATCAGATTATGTTGCTGAAAATGGTTAACATCTTAATCACCTTCACATATTTGTTACTATTAACCTGTTCTAAAATATGTCTTTTAAATGGTTCATTCTTATAGATATTCTGTTAATCACACATGATTTAACATGAAATATGTATTTACTGACATAGAAAACCAGCATACCTTGTCATTCATCCCTGTCCCCCACTTCATCTTTTTCTCTTCCTTGTACCTGGTACTGTTTAAACTCTACCTAATGCTTTAACCTGATTGCTCTTGGTTTCAATGGCAGAAGTCTATGACGCACTAGATCTGCTGATAAAATTGGCCATTGCTTCTAGCGAACATTTTGGACAGAAGGCAAATCCATGTCCTAAAAGGTGAAAAAAGCAAATAATCTCTCCCAAAGAATCCCTTTCTATTGCGCTTATCAAGCAATATAAACTTTCTTAAACAAAATAAATAATTAAAATATTTTGCAAGCTTTGGATCATTCTTGTTTATGCTCTAGCATGGAGGCCTGATGCACATGCCCATGGACAGACTACACAATTATAGACTTGGGGGAAGATGTAAGGAGTGCAGTGACATCTAGAAAGTGAAGAATGGAAAGTCAAAGTAATTGCACACTCTGCCTCTAAGCCTGAGGCATAGAGAGTGTGCAGGCAATATATGATAGCTGAGATTTTTAAATGCCTTTATAACGGGTATGGATCTTTTAATAAAAAAGAATTTGGGTTTCGTGTTTAGTTTCAAAAGGACTTTTATCATACAGTTTTTTATGTTTGGGTGACAAGATCCCCTATAAGGGCAAAATAAAGTTATTTAGCCCATCTGTGCCTGTTCAAGAAATGTATTTGCCCGTTTGTAGGATGCACATCAAATCACGAGCCAAGGAATATGAACTATGAATATGACACAGTGGATGAGATGCATACTTAGTACTGGAATGGGCCCTAGAATTAACATTATTGACCTTCACAAGGGGCAGGTGATTTCATGGTCTAACCAGTCCTGCGCAGAGCAGTATTACTTTACTATAAAATATTAATCCAAAGAAAGCCGTAATTGTAAGGATTACCAAAATGTGAAAATATAAAGATAAAGGCAAATATATTACTAATAGACTTAGAACTGAATATCATATAGTGGAGTTGCTGTGTTGTTGCAGTTTCCCTAAGAAAGCGATGTGGAGCAAAACATGTTGAGTTGACCGAAGAATGCTTATGAATAACCTTATTGCTGAAAGTGCTGTTTTTATTGAACTATTGTGAATGCATTTAATAAGCTCTGCCATTTTAATATAACACTTGTGCCCTTTTTTTGTTTCCCACTTTAAACTGAGTGTCACTTTATAGCAGGTTTCCATGGATACCTGCTACTGTGAACATTATACAAATTTTGACAACATTTACTGTGGGAACCAATATTTTATTGTTTGTTTTTACATAATGTTGCACTGACTGGGTTCAGACTAGTTGCTATGACAACTTATCAACTTACTCAGAGTGATTTATAAGAAGGTTTACTGTTTAATACAACAAACATTTTGGATCTTTAATAAACCAACTCAATAGACATTTCAGTCCTGCGCAGAGCAGTATTCCTTTAGTATAAAATATTAATCCAAAGAAAGCCGTAATTGTAAGGATCATCAAAATTTTAAAAAACAAAGCTAAAAGGAAAATATATTACTAATAGAAAATAAAGTTGACGCATTATCAATGGACACAGGTTTGGCTTGCATTAAAGGAAGATTATACCCACCGAACAATGTAGGTCTCTATAAAAAGATATTGTATAAAACAGCTCATATGAAAAAACCCTGCTTCATGTAAATAAATCATTTTCATAATACTCTGTTTTAGTAGTATGTGCCATTGGGTAATCATAAATAGAAAATTGCCATTTTGAAAAAAAATAAGGGCCACCCCTTGGGATCCTAAGATTCACGGTGCACACAAACAAACTAAACATGTTAGGTCACATGAGCAAATTAACAAAGTTGTGGCTTTTGCTTCCATACTTCTTCCTGTTACTGTTAGAGCTGTAGTATTTCTGGTCAGGTGATCTGTGAGGCAGGACACAGACCATCACGAAATGGTTGTTCAAGACAAGAAATGTTAAAGGGAAATATTTACTTATACGCATATATACCAGTTTGTGAGATTCTGTTGCTTAAGTATTCATTTTGGGGGTACAGTTTTTTTTTTTTAAAAGTAGGTTTACCATTGCAATAAAAGTGTGTTATAGCAGCAGGAAGAAGTAATTCATTATGTTTAAGACAGCTGCTTCTTCTTGGTACTTAACAATATATCAACAGCCTACCATGCTATTATTTATTTATTAAAATATAAGGCTTGAAGGATATCAAGTCTATTACAGCAATGGATGGATCCAATATCTGTGCAATGGTGTGTTAAACATGAAAGAAGCATCATTATAACTCAGATACACTATTAATGCATTCTGTTCCTTACTGGAATAAAATGTGAATTCCTATATTACACCAGGCATTCTGTTTTCTAAATGACTCTTCTAATTATATTTTGGCCATCAACATTCAGAATGTATATTTATTTAAAGAGCTCACATAGTAAATACATGCACCCCAGAAAGGAAGAACTGAAGACTGCTTACTGTTTGCACCCTTAAAGGGGCACTAATATCTACAATATATTTGCTACCCCAATAGAAAAAAGAAGCAGGAGCGCTCCAACCCCCTGCAGTATGTTTAATTTAATTTATTGGAGGATTTTTCTTTTTAGCGGTCGGTGTTCTATTCTAAAAAACACGCTCACCGCAATTCTAAATTTGTTCGGGTGCACTTGCCTCGAACCCTCCGCTTATAACATTCCATTGCAGAAAACCTGGGTCACTCACCTCTCCTGTTCAGTGGCCCGGGTGCTGCGCCCCGAACCCTCAGCATAGGGGAGACATAAAGACTTGAAATCGGCAGTTTGGCATGCACTCAGCAGGACTCCAGGCAGCGGTAAAATTCATTTTACTTTATTACACAACCATAAATCGTCCTAAATATATTTGCTACCCTCTCAATGTGGAAGCCATTTATTAATCTACTAGCAAAGGGCTATTTATCGGATAGTAAAATCTTAATATCTATCTCTCTAACTAGTTAGCAGTTTAAAATCAACACCTTAGGAGACTAAAATGGTTCTATATTAGGGAACTAACCAGCATCAGACTGGGAGAGGTCAGGCACCCGCCCCAGCTTTAACACCCCTCCACCAGTGCGTACCTTCTTATCTCTCGATGTGGCCGTGATTGGGGCAGAGGAGGTCAGGGTCGTAGGCGGCCGTGGGGAGTGGATCTGGGCCAGCGGGGCCAACTGAGTTTTTTCCTAGTGTCCGGCAGGTCGAATCTGAGCCTTGAATTAACCCTTTCCAAAAGATCTCACCTGTTACATGGGAGGAATATCATCAAAATAGTTAAACACTCCACTCTAGCTCATATATATATCTAAATGGATATAAAGGGCCCATTTACAACAGCAGAATTGCTCCCATTAAAACAATATACATCAACCTTCTTTAGTCTATAGGGTGTGGTGTTTATACAAAGGGCCTGTAGGTGTCACTGTGCACAAGAGTTATACTGTGTATACTTTTTACACTGTTTTAAAGTATTTGAAGTGTAATGGCTGCATGAACCTGCTAATAAAGCACTGTTATACTCTACTCATCCTCGGCTACCAAAACATAACATAGAGCATGTGGCACAATAGGCAATCCTTCTAGTACAAGGAAGCCCTGTACCATAGCTGGCCATACACTTCTGCTTGTCTAATTTGGCCAGCCAAATTGTGCTGATCTGATCGTTTGCATCACAAGAGAGGCAAATTCAGGCCACCGTGCCAATGTGGTCTATACCTGGTGGCATTTTCAAACCTGCCAGACCATTTTAAGCCAGATATCTGTCAGGGAGGGCCAAAACACTGGCAGATAAGCTGCCAACATGGTTTTAATGGGTTGCATTACCAGCTTAAGTCTGTCTGTGTATGGCCAGCTTTAGACTTGCCTTCACTTGATGTTTTGCCAGTTAACAGCGAAGTAATTAAAGGACATGAAATTTCATTTTGTTTCCATCAGTTACCCTACAAGACCAAATTTACACAGTAGCAAATGTAGTGCAAGTGTGTCAAACCTTTGAACTGATTTCTAGGCTTAATCATGCTGGAATCCTGAGATAGATTTTTGTTTTGGAAAAAGATGTGACATTTTTTATTTTACATCTTTAGCAATGAGCTTTAATTTATTATGGTCAATGTGGCAGTCTTGTTATGTGACGTTACTTGATTTGGATCTTACTAGAGGTACACCTAGTTTATACACTATATACAGTACCACTGTCAAAACTGGAGGCAAATTCTTTCCATATACAGTGAAACCTCAATTTTACACCCCCTGATTTTAAGTTTGCCCTCATTTTACATTGTTGTTTTTTGGTCCCACCTATATATTGTGCATTTCCCTGATTTTACATTTTCCTGGATTTTACACCATTTTTTTCTGATCCCCTGAAAAACTTAAAAGGGTGTTCTACCGTATTCCAATATTTTTCCCTTTCAGTTTATCACTGAAGCTGGCATTTGCCAAAGCTACTGATTAAAAGACTTAACATTTTAAAATACACACTTAAATGGAAAAGGAAAAGATTTTGTGAAGCTGCAGAAATCCATTATTACAGCTGAAGCATGTTAAAGCTCGAAGGCAGAGAAAATAAATTGCCTCCAAAGTGATACAAACTTAGTTTGATTATTGTGTTACACCCAATCTATCATAATGTCCCCAAACCTTTTCTTCCTGTAACTCAAAATTAAAAATGCTGTTTTGCAGCAATAATCTTAGTTTGAATTTGCATATTTATGTTCCTTTATAAACACTAGAATTTACATATTGCATCAACCAAATGATGCAATTAATAAGCACTGGTATGGGATATATTATCTGATTTCTGGGGACCTGCCGTTTTCCAGATAATGGGCCTTTCTATAATAGGAAGCACCATACCTTACGGCTACTAAAAATATTTTTACAGTAAAAAAAAAAACAAACTGATTTATTAGCCATCAGTATGAATTTATTCTAGCTTAGTGAGCATCTAGTAAAAATACTCTTATTTTTTGCAAGGAAAAAAGTAAGAAACCATGGCAAATGACTTCTGCATTTTGGACTTTCTTGATAATGGGCTTACAGTTTATAGATCCCATGCCTGTATTAAATATACCTTCTGCAATTTAAGGGAGAATTAAGCATCACAATGCATTTTAAACAGTTTGAAACGTACTATATAATTTCTGAAATGTAGTCCAAGGCAGAAAATAAGTTACTTGCCATAGAATCTCTCCAGTTGTATTTCATTTTAAAATTTGTCTATACTAATTTTTTTAATCCATTTTTTCCATTAAACTTGTTCTGTATTAATCTCTATCACAATGCTATTCTGTATCAGTCACTTTTTCCTTACAGTAGTTTCTTCTTATGTCACCCTTCAGTTTTTTTCTATATCTAGCTGCATATTGTGTCCTCTTGTTCCAGCTATCCAACTTTTCTGAAAAAGGCTTTCCTTTAAACACTATTCATTTCCTAGATATATCTTAAAGTTTCTGTCATTTCAGCTCTCGCCCTTTGGCCTGCTAAGCTGTGCTAAGGTCTTGAAGTCATTCCTGATATGTTTTGTTACTTAGACAATAAATCATCTAGCAGTTTTTTTTTAATTGCTATATTTTATTAACTAAATAAAACACAGAAGCTGAGGTCTCATCAGAGTAAAAAGCAGCACAATATTATTTTGCCATGTTTTCGAATTGTGGATATAAACAAATAAATAAATCCACAGATAAGGGTGGGTCCGTTTGATGCAGATCCAACTTCTACATTCAACACATTGATTGACAAACTTTTGACTTGTGCACAAGTACATTTCCAACTTTGTCTGTCAAGTTCCCTAATTGTCCTATTATTTACACACTATGAAGGTGTACAAGTGCCTTTCTGCGCCTTCTGGAAGATTATTTTGTTGCAAGGTTCTTTGTTCTCTGGTGTTGTTCTCACAATATTTATATAGTTTTTTACAACCTTTATGTACTAAGCTGGAATCCCACATTGATTATATGCCTGCATTGTTATTTAAAATACGGAAAAACTTTTGGCTACGTTAGATGTATCTATCTTATATACAATAATCCACATAATGCAGCCATTGATGCATGTAGGGAGGCCCTTTTGGAGGCACAGAAAAATTCACCACCAGAGGAATTTTTATTCACATTAATGGAAATAACTTTAATGCATAATTATTTTTGCTTTGAAGGGATTTATCTTTTGCAGCATACAGGAATGGCAATAGGCTTCAATGTGGCTCCCTCCTCGTATGCCAACAATTTATGGATCAGTTTGAAAAACTGTTTATCAACATCAGTTTTCTGACAGATTGATTTTTTATTATAGTTTTATTGATGACATCTTTTTTATTTGGCATGGAGACCAC
This sequence comes from Xenopus laevis, assembly GCF_017654675.1. Taxonomy (NCBI): domain Eukaryota; kingdom Metazoa; phylum Chordata; class Amphibia; order Anura; family Pipidae; genus Xenopus; species Xenopus laevis. The sequence continues at coordinate 116,024,160 of NC_054372.1, read as the reverse complement.
ATTGGAATCCAGTTGTTGGTTTCATATTTAAATTCAGTACTGTCAAATTTATGTTGTCATGTGTGGGTGTTTAGTTGATGTTTTTGATGTCAGAATTTTTTGTAGTGGTGATAGAAACAACTTTGTACCACAAGGTACTCCATATGCATAGTTTTCACCCTCCCATTTTGTTAAGATCAGTTCACAATTTATGCAGGTTTTTCACAATGATTCCATTGCAGAAGTAGCACAGGAACAATCAAGAGATATGCTTAATAAGTTTGTGGAGAAAGGCTCCAATGGCAATGAATACACCTGGAAAAGGAATTACAGAGGGTTTTTAATGCAATTCAGAATAATGAATCTAGAACTGTCCTGAGAAAACTTGATGGATTGGTGTTCACTTCAGATTATACATCTATGAGCAGGGAGGTGAGAGACATTATTAGAAAAAAATAGCAGATTGAGCAGGTGGATGCCAATTTGACATTCACTGATGCTTCTCTAACGCGCGCATACTAATCTTTGAAAGGTCTTCTAGTTGTTACATATGAGCAGGAGGAGAAATGAACTCTGCAAAATCTGGATGTGATTGTTGTAGTGGATGCCAAACTCGTGGTTTCCTCTTGATGGAAAATTTGTTTCTGCATCCTCAGACTGGGAAGAGATTTAAGATAAACTATAGCCTCATTCTAATATTATGTTGTACATTTCATCACTTGTCCATGTGGTAAATGTACCTCTCCTTATAGATTTAGTATGAACAAGCATAGATCCAGAATAAAAGTGGCTTTGACCACAGGTAGAGCAGATATTCCTTTAGCAAAGAGACATGGCTTACCAACTCTGCGGTCTATGCTGATTGATTTTGTCTCACCACCAATTAGGGATGGGGATAGGGACAGATTTATATTGCAACATGGGGCCAAATGGATTTGGCTGTTGGACACTTTAAATATGGGCTCATCTAATAACACAGTTTTATGTGTTAACATCAACAATGTAAGGACCAAAATCCTGATGTGTTCTTTGGGACTATATGGTTAAGTACTTTGAGACAGGTTACTTAGGATCCATGAATGGGTGGGCAACACAAAAGTAAATTAAATTTGCTCTACTTGCCCCACACCAGTCTAATAGGGGCCTATCCCATCCTAGGTAATCCACACTTTACATTGCATTGTATTTTACTTATATTTTACTTAGCCTTGGATTATTCTCACAATCCTCTTTGAGTAGAAAGTGTAGTAGTGCACTCTTCACTTCATATTGTGTTGCCCAGTTTTCCTTTACTGTAACCAGAAAATAAATTTCTGATATCTATTTTATGATATGAAATAGGTTATTTCTCTCCAGTCATCAGCAAATGGTTAAATATTTTTGACAATCCAAAGGTCCCCTGTGGTTTTCCACAAATGACACCTGTTGATGAAGCAGACAGAGCTTACAATTTAATTTCATGTGCCTGCAAACAATCTCTCTCATTAAGCAAAATGATGATAGAACTCATTGAGGCATGCTGCTTCACTTTCTACCGGGTAATGTATAACTACAGTAATCATTTGCACAATTATCCTGAAACCTCGTTGTAGAAGTTTAAAAAAGCATTATAAAGGCAGGCTGTGTAATTTCACCACTTCTCTTGTTCAATCGCAGTTTGCGGTGTAATTATTGTGTTCAGCGTTATCTGACAATGTTACGCTGCAAATGACAGAACAAAAACATTTAAGTCATCTCATATATATATATATATATTTACACATATATAAATTTCATCCTACACAACTTTAGTTGGAGATTGCTCATCTTTGATATTTTTAAAGAGGATGTTTTACAAAATTCTATTTCACATAATGTAAGAAGATGTAACTTTCCAATATACTGTACTTTAGTCACAAAATTTGCAATCTTTCAAATGTTATTTGTAAAAGTAGTTGCTGCTGAAAACAGTATCTGTTTATGAGGCGGGGTGCCGCTGATTTTTTTAGGTGTTGTCATGGGTCATATTGCTAGTGCAATAGAGCCCAAACGTTGATTTTAACAATTGCCAATTTGGCTCTTGAAGTTACCAAAAATGGCTTTTTGCCGCCCCTGGTAACTTGTGGAGTGCCACCTTTGATCAGAAGCCAACTGTCCTGGATAGTGAGCCCACCAAACTTCATTTCTACCGTTTGTATCCATGAACCTTGATTATCTGGCCAGTACTCAAAACTCATGGATGTAGGAGTAGATAGGGATGCAATTTAACACATCCACATCTACTGCCACCTCTCGCCTCAAACCTTTCTATTTTGCAGCTCCTAACCTGGAATTCCATCCCTGTATTTATTTGTTAGGCCTCCTCTCTAAATCCCAAGAAACTAAGAGTCTACCTTTTTGTGCACTAGCACATTAGTTTAGTCCTGGTACCTATTGGACAATGCCTTTACCTTGTGCACTTTTTCCCCTTCAATTTGTGCCTGTATGTTAGCCACCCACCCACCTGTCTCTTACCACATAGAACTTAAAGGACAAGAAAAGTTAGACTAAACAAGTAGGCTAGAAATGTTGTACATTATGTTTTGGGCTTCTTTACCCAAGCCAAGGCAACCACAGCCCTTTAGCAGTAAAGATCTGTGTCTCCAAAGATGCCCCAGTAGCTCCCCATCTTCTTTTCTGCTAATTCACTGCACATGCTCTGCGCTGCTGTCACTTACTGAGCTTAGGGATCCACTCACAATATACAGTACACATAGAATATAAATGTCACAATAAAAGGCTGATTAGTAATTAATACAGATAATTACTACATGGCAGCACAGAAACCAGTGCAATTAGCATCTGAATTTAATAATTAGCCCTGTAGCATCAGTTTTACAGACCAACCTCATTTTCTGCTGGATAATTTGCAACGACCCCCAAGCTTAGCTTCTCAACAGCTGCTCAGAGCCCACTGAGCATGTACGTGTCACAGACACTTTCCAAGATGGTGACCCCCTGTGACAAGTTGGAAGTCCTGGATCATTGCTGCTATTGACAAGCTGAAACTTTAGGCTGGTGCAATAAGTTCAGTATATAAAACATGGCGTTTTTAGTCCTATTAATTTTTAGGGTTTCCTTCTCCTTTAAGCTCTGTGTCCTTACATGAGCTCTGTGTATATTTATTGTGTTTGTTGAATGACTTATCCTTCTTGTGTGTACTTTTATATATTGTACAGGTATGGGACCTCTTATCCAGAATGCTCAGGATCTGGGGTTTTCCGGATAAGGGAGCTTATTTTCATCTTCCTCTCTTAAGTCTACTATAACATTATTTAAACTTTAATTCAACCCAACAGGATTATTATACCTCCTCTAAGGATTAATTATATCTTGGTTGGGATCAATTACAAGGTACGGTTTCATTATTACAGGAAAAAAAGCAAATCATGTTTCAAAATCTGAATTATTTGATTATAATGGAGTCTACGGGAGATGGAGTTTATGCATTGTTCAGCACTACGGCTCCTTAACAGACCTTAAGGTACAAATGCCACCTGCTGATTCGTTTATATGTGCTAAAAGACAAGATGCAAAGTTTCAACCATTTATTACAATAATCCCTTTGAATGTTAATAATTCAAACATGCAGTGGCAATACTGAGCCAATGATCTTGGCAAGCCACGTCTACCACACAAAGCTTTATCACTCGGTGAACCGTACACATGCCATAATGTTTCTAAAAATAATAGAAAGAAAGCTTTAGAGCGCACACAATAATAATATGAAAAAGATCAAAGGCTTGCAAAAGATAGATCTCTTTTCCTTTGCTGCTCTTTGAAAAGGACCTTTCTATCCTCTTGAACCCATCTGCAATTTCCTAGTCCTCAAATGAAAAAAAAAAATCGTAACAAACATGACTCTAGAGATGGAAAATTGATGCTGTGAATTGCCATGGAAATCAATGAAGAGGAATATTAAAAACGAATTCATCCTTAGGAATTCTTTGTGAAAAAACCCACAAAAAAGGAAGGTTATGGTCAAGAACAAATCATTGTGTGAAGCGAGGTGTAACAGTGTTTTTAAAGGTGGAAGCAAGACTGTAGCTGCTTATTACTGATTGATTTCTCACTGAGTTACAGTGATGAAATAAGAGAAGAGGCAAGAATCACCTGTTGTGCTTCAAACAGTGGGGTGCCATGATACACTTATGCCTTTTGTAGCAAGCCCCTGTCATTGCTTTTAAGATTCTCAGCTCAAGTATACCCCTGTTTGTTTCAGTGCAGTGTAAATACTTGAAACACACAAAACGTGTTATCTTCTAGATTTATAAAAGGAGATATTATTACGTGGTGTCTCTGTTGAAAAGATATATGGATTGCTTTGTTGCTAACAGTTTAATATACGTTATAGACACTCATAAGTCAGTCGATGGCTCCTAAGAATAGTACACATTGGATGCATTAGATGCATATAGAGCAGATGCTCTAAATAAAATAGCAACAACATAAAAACTCAGGTGACTCAGGTTATGAGAATAACCCTATTTTGGTACACTCTCTCTTAAATAGTGATTAACCCTTTGCAATCCAGGGCCCTGAATTCTCTTTGCATATTAAAGATACTGGGAGAACTGGGATTTACAGCACAGTGCCTCCACCTAGTGGGCACTGGGGATCACACCTTCAGGGATTTCCACTAGGAAAATAAAACACACAGTTTGCAGTAAAGCAATTTAACTTTATATAAAATAACAGTTTTTAAAAATGTGAATCCAATATTATTCCTGCACTGGGAAACATGATATTAGGACTTACCGTGTCCTAAAAATGTAGACCCTGCTAATAATTTAACATTAAATTATACACAGGGTTTTTTTTTAACATGTAACGTCACATACCCGGAAGTATAGGAAGCCCGTGAACGGAGAGCCTCTGTAAGCATTTAAAAAGGGTATTTATACCTTCATAAAATTTGGCACAACTCAGAATCCCCTTGACAAAGACCATAGTGCCGAAACGCTGGGGCTATTCTAATTTTCTTGGTAGGTGTATCCGCTCCTCGTTGTTTGTCTTTTTTGCTAAGCAATACTATTGGGTGGTATATGCAGTATATGTTCTGTTATATGATGTATATATGATGTATTTACACATATGATGTATGTACTGTAGTTAAATATTGAATTGTTTTTGATGTTTATCCAGCATAACAGTAAAACATTTTTGAAATATACCACTCTTGCCTTTAAATTTGTGTACTTTTGAGTGTGCGAACCCATGGATAAATTGTTTTTTACCATTGCCAGGAATCCTTTTGGGTTATTGCTGTGTTCCACACTGTTAGGTACAAGTGCTCATTTGCACTGCCTAAATATCATGGGAACTAGAGGGCATTCCTGGGTACAACTACCTGCTACCCACCCACTACTCCCTATGGATGCAGCACTGGTGAACACAGAGGTAGTAGTTTTATAATATCTCCACATACCACCTTTTCAGGAAAACACATAACCCAGAGTCTAAAGGACTCATTTTTGTCCAACACCGCAGTTACATTTGCACAAATTTACCCTTTTCTGAATTAAGTGCAGTTGCACCTATTAACATAGAGTGGTCCAGGCAAAAACATGGAAATCGCTTTTGAAATTGCCCTTTGCTCGCTGCACTTAGGGATGTTAATGAGCCCTAATAAGGTTTGCAAAGTAGAACAAACAACTTTGCATGAATGAACTTAAGAGTCTCAGGAGGTTATTTATCAAAGTCCAAATCTATCTATATATTCTGCTACAAACTCCAATAAAATCTGCTCGAGTTTTTTGTGCTTTTTTATTATTACTTTTTCCTGAAAAAATTTTTGCGGGAAAAAATCTGAATTTCACTATTTTTTAGGATTTTTCATCCCATTTTCATGAATTTCATTATTTTTTCAGAATTTTCACCCGAAAACTCTGGGGTATTGCACAAAACCCAGTGCACATCATAAAATCATTGGGACTTCTCACAATGACTTATCTGCAACCTCGACAGGTCTGAGATGCCGGATTTTCAGATTCTGACTTTTCCATCCTCAGGATTTAATAAACTCCAAAAAAATTTTTATTTTTTTAAGTCTGATTTTATATAAAAAAAAATTTTCGTGATTTTTGCATTCGCAGTTTAGTAAATAACTCCCTCAGTGTGTAGTGTATGTGTTATATATGCTGCCCATACAGCCATAGAAAATATCTTGCAGGTGTGATTACAATATATATTTTATATCTATTTTGTATAAATGAATGTATATCTGAATGATAACGTAACTTATGTTTGAATCACTGGCAAAAGACTGTAGGGCATTGAGGGTAATTCGCCAAACATTTCCCAACATTATGCTGAATATTATCATTTTCTTTATTATTTAAAAAGAGAATACATAAAACTGATTTCCAAAAATATACTAGGGCTCAACTGGCCATTTTACATTTTTATATCTTATGGTTTGGAAGGAAGGTTATGGTCAAGAACAAATCATTGTGTGAAGCGAGGTGTTTTTAATACGTGAGCGCTATTATAAATATATATTATATATTATTACATATAGGTAGCAGGTCACTTTATTGTATTTCACTCTTCCAATATATATAATTTATTTTAGACTGATTTTCTGTAAAATGCATATTCTGCATGCAAATAAATCAAATTTGCAAGATTAATTATCTACATAATTCATAATAACGTGTGACATTGAATATCGTTTTGAAAGTTCTTTCAGAGAAAGTGAGTCTGTTATAGTGATCTCTTTATTTATTTAAATACGTACTTAATGTCTCCATATCATGGTGACAACAATCATATTTTCCAAGTTCATTAATGCTATCATGCAAATTACATTTTAGTTTTGCATAATGGCTGAATACATAACTGTATTTTGATGTGTCTCCTCATGCAACGAAGATATTGCGTCTGTTTTTCATCTAGTGCAGATAGGTTTAACTTTTAAATACACATGCTTTTTAAACCTTTAATAGGAATAGTGATATTCTTATCTTATATGAAGCAGAACAGGGAATGTATGCCATAATGTATAAGTCAGTGAGGTATTGGGCTATAAGAGATCTTTGCACAAGGCTAACTGTACTAAATAAGAGGAATATTTATATTTTCTGTTTTTTTCTGCAGGGTTAATGATCATTGTTTCATATTTAACCTTACTGCCTCCCATCCTGCAATAAGTAATGTTACTTTGGAAAAAGATAAATAGCTCTGTGTAATGAGTCCCTCTCTTCCCCTACTGACTAAATCAGCACTTTAATCATATATAGATGCAAAACCAGGTCTTTAGGCATGCATTTAAATCATTGCTGAATTGCTACATTATTTTTTATAAAGTGTCCACGTTTAGGTGTGTTCTGGTCAGCTAAGATACTAATTCTGGCTGGTCATTTATAAATCATTTCACATACATGGTGAAGACTGAATGTGAATATTAAGAAAGCATGCTTAAAGGAATTGTTCAGTGTGAAAATAAAAACTGGGTAAATAGATAGGCTGTGCAAAATAAAAAATGTTTCTAATATAGTTAGTTAGCCAAAAATGTAATGTATAAAGGCTGGAGTGACTGGATGTCTAACATAATAGCCAGAACACTACTTCCCACACCAGTCAGTTGAACTGTAGAAGCTGCTCGGATGAGTAGTGAAACTTCTTCAATGATTACTCAGCAAGTCCAGTTGATTTAGATTTACCTGTACTAGATTTAAACTGAATTGTTTCTTTAAGGCAGCTGAATTACTATTGATTACATTCTTTGCTGACTGGCTTTCTACAAATGTATGTACTAATTAACAATCAGTTCTTTGACCTTATCTGACTTTTCACTTTAGGGGCCTTTCCTGGTGGGGTCATTTATTTTACCTAGCTTAACCTGTAAAGAACTAGCATGTAACACAACAACGCATGGAACTTTTTGGCTACTAAATCAGTAATTTGAATGGAAGGACAACATGGTTAGTCTAACCTTTTGAAGAGGACATAGGTTCTACTTTACTTTCGTCATGTGGCGAAACACTATCTCCAACACTCTCCTCAACACTCTCCCCATTAACAGCTGCCCCATTCTGTTGAATTGGCAAGCCCACGTCTCCATGTCTTTTTGTTCCCTTATTTAATTATTACCACAGTACCTTACTTCTTAAGGTACATAATAAGTCATTTTATTTCTGTGGCTTAATGACTGTCTCTCTGGCCATCCAATCTGGGGGTCACCAATAACAGATGGAAGCATCAGCAGATTTTGGACCCATGCAGTTAACCCCATAAACCAGTCTTTGCCCAAGACATTAGGGCTTGTGCCCTAAGGAGGCTATAAACAATGAATGGGGGCCAAAGATCAGGCGCAGTAAACTTTAAAGGTCAATGCTTATTCTGTGTTTGTGTATCCCTAGAAATACGGGGGCACTATTCAGACCATGTTTTGTGCTTGACCAAATTTTAGGTAACAAATTGGGGCCTTAACCAAAAATGTCTTGAAGCCTCTAAACCCCCTAACTTATTTAATTACTTTTTATATGACTTCAGGGCAAAGGTACTAGTAATATGTAGAATGTTTTCCCAGTTTTTTCCAAGGGCAACCATCCCTTAAGTTCAGGGCCAGATTTCAAGAGGTTTCACCCATAGGCCGCACCCAACCTCCTACAATCCTCGCACCAACTTGTTTATTCATGCCCAATGCAATCTCTTCCACTGGGTACTGGGTGGACGGGAGATTCAAACCACTGTCAAAATCTCCTGTCCAGACCCAGTTGTGATGCGGGCAGCCTGCCCCCCCCCCTGGTGTGGCCTGCCCATAATTCCGGGCCCGCTTAAGTTTCTTGGAGTGGATATCCTTGCTAATATTTGTAATATGAATGTATTGATGGCCTGTTGAACTGTAACCTATTGTACATTTTATAAGCAGGCGGTGTAAAGGGTTAGATGTTAAACCATGACGTCTATGTATTTGCTAAGTCAGGGATTAATGAAATGAAATTTAATAGCAATTATTTGTTGGCTCTGTTATATTAAAAAATACAAATTTCAGCAGAATTTTATCATTTACTTCACTTCACGGTTGGTATAAAAAAATCCTTCTGATCAAAATATCTGTTGATCCCAAAGAAAGCTAATCATGCAAGTGAAGTGCTATAAGTTAATCAGCAGAAATACTGTGTTAATTATCAATTCTATTCATGTTCATCTCATAAATGGAATTAAAACTACTGATTACGGTAACCCAATCTGGCAGTCAAAGATATTCTTGCATGTCTAGAGTGAAGGAAAGTCTGATTACTTTGTCAATAATCACTTCATCTTCAAAATCATTTTCTTGTTTGGATTTCATAAAACAACCAAGTAAATGTACAATGTTTAAATAAGGAGTTTGTCTCTTACCAAGAAAAAGGATACCGTGATTAAAGAAAATAGGAATCGCATTTTGATTCACTGTTTTCCATTTGTAATTATCCTTGTGAAGTCCTTTTGTAATTTTTCATTTTTCTTTTTGCCATGCATTACAAATTTAATCCAAATTGCTTAATTAGGTAGTGCGTGCACATTAAAAATGCATAGGAGTTTCATATAAGTTAAAGGAAAAGGTCATTTTCCAACCAGCAGCACATTAAAGAAGAATGATAAAAATATGACATATTGACATACTGTATCTAGAATAGAACAGAAATGTTAGATTTGTTGTATCCTGTAACCAGCTGATTTAAATCAAATTAAGAAAAACACATTTCCCATATTTCTTTGTACCATCAATAGATCACTGACACAGAAACAATTTTTATACCAGTAAAATGCGTGATCTATAAATCACATTTTATTATTTTGAGCATCAAGGCTAGAATGCAAGGTTTACAATATACATGCATCTTCATTTTTATTTTCCCACGTGGCGCTGGAAGCTTAGAACATAAAATGAGAATGATAATAATTTCTTAGTACTTTCATATAATGTCTATTCTCCAGCTTACTTTTAGGGGGTTATTTACTAAGCTCCGAATACCCGAAATTCCGGAAATCCGAAAAATTCGTGATTTTTTTAAATAAAATTGGACTCTTAAAAAAATCATGAATTTTTCGAAATTTATTAAACCCCGAGGGCTAAAAAGCCTGAATATAAAAACACGGCATCTCAAACCTGTTGAGGTTGCATAAAAGTCAATGGGAACAGTCCCATTGATTTTTGGTTGTGTCTGGGTTTCGGGCAATTTTACGATGTTTTCGGGGCTTTCGGGTGAAAATTCTCGAAAAAAATCTTGAATATCTGAGCTTTTCCCGCAAAGCAAATTTTCGGGAAAATGTAATAATAAATAAGCGTTAAAAACCCGAGCGGATTAGATCGTAGTTGGTAGCAGCTGATATTGAGATAAATTCGGACCTTCATAAATAACCCCCTAAATTATGTTGTTTATCTCGAAGATTTTTTTCTACATTTTTTCTTTTACAAACTAAAGAAACCATTTATAAGAAACTGATATGCTTGCCACCACATCCCTGGCCTTGTTATGCTACCCCTTAGAATCATTTTATACAAATATGGTAAATATATGTGATCTTTACATATACAGTAAGGGGCAGATTTACTTAGCTCGAGTGAAGGAATAGAATAAAAAATAGTTCGAATTTCGAAGTATTTTTTTGGCTACTTCGACTATTGAATTATCTACTTCGACCTTCGACTATGACTTCGACTTTGAATCGAACGATTCAAACTAAAAATTGTTCGACTATTCGACCATTTGATAGTCGAAGTACTGTCTCTTTAAAACCTTCGACCACCTAGTTCGCCACCTAAAACCTACCGAGCATCAATTTTAGCCTATGGGGAAGGTCCTCATAGGCTTTCCTAGCTTTTTTGGTTTGAAGGAAAATTGTTCGATTGATGGATTAAAATCCTTTGAATCGTTCGATTAGAAGGATTTAATCGTTCAATCAAATGATTTTTCCTTCGATCGTACGAACGAAGGAAATGTGGTAAATCTTTCGACTTCGATATTCGAAGTCGAAGGATTTTACTGTCGAATATCAAAGGTTAAAGGGATATTGTCATGGGAAAAAAAACATTTTTCAAAATGAATCTGTTAATAGTGCTGCTGCAGCAGAATTCTGCACTAAAATCCATTTCTCAAAAGTGCAAACCGATTTTTTTATATTCAATTTTGAAATCTGACATAGGGCTAGACATATTGTCAATTTCCCAGCTGCCCCAAGTCATGTGACTTGTGCTCTGATAAACTTCAATCACTCTTTACTGCTGTACTGCAAGTTAGAGTGATATCACCCCTCTCCCTCCCCAAAAGCCAAAGACAAGAACAATGGGAAGGTAACCAGATAACAGCTCCCTAACACAAGATAACAGCTGTCTGGTAGATCTAAGAACAACACTCAATAGTAAAAACCCATGTCCCACTGAGACACATTCAGTTACATTGAGAAGGAAAAACAGCAGCCTGCCAGAAAGTATTTCTCTCCTAAAGTGCAGGCACAAGGCACATGACCAGGGGCAGCTGGGAAATTGACAAAATGTCTAGCCCCATGTCAGATTTCAAAATTGAATATAAAAAAATCTGTTTGCTCTTTTGAGAAATGGATTTCAGTGCAGAATTCTGCTGGAGTAGCACTATTAACTGATTCATTTTGAATTTTTTTTTTCCCATGACAGTATCCCTTTAATTAACCCTCGATATTTGACCCTAAGTAAATGTGCCCCTAAATGTCTTTTTACATGCCCACGTTCCTGTCCAGCACGTTTGTATGCTAGCTTCCTTTCTTGGCACAGAAGAATCTCCATGGTGTTACATGTTACATGTTACATCTGCTATGGCTATGTTTTACTTTCATGGCAGTGGAGTTTGTGATCTAAAGTCCCTATTGCATTCACTCAAAGAAATGGTCATTGTCATCACAAGCCACTTTATCTGCCTCTAGGTTTTTGGAGTTTGGGTGGAATCCCATGCAGATATATGTCCTTGAATCTAGGCCAGAACGAAGGGTAGGAAGAAGACACACGTGCCTAGGACGCAATGGTGGAGGTGGGATGGGGGCATGAAGCACGTACGTCTTTAGTCTGCCTAAAATTAGTCCATGCCCTCATCCCCTTCATCATTGCTCATCATTGGGCATGTGTGCGTGGGGGAGGAGGACTAGGTGGCCAGCCATGTTGCCTTGTTTGAAAGATTTACACCGTTTAAACCTTTCAGACCAGCCATTTTAGGAAATATAATTTACAGAGTCTTTAGGTACTATTTAAATAGCTATGAAAAATACTTTCGTATGTTTACTTTCTTTCTTTACACATACTGTAGTTGATTCACTAGAAAGTCACAAAGTTTTCACTGGTATTGCTGGTATTTTATGCTGGTGACCAATGTAACCTGAATAAATTTTTAGTCAGTGTTTTATTTTATTATAAAGAGTGTTCACCAGTAGTTTCATGGGGTCTGGGTGCTCATACCCAACAACTTCAGCTTGAGGAAGTGGCTAACTCTACAGATAGAGATGGGTAGACCCTTGTAAATCTAATAATTTGGAGATATGAGTATGCGGGGGTAGTTATGAGTGCAGAAACATATCTTTAATGGGAATTCAATATAAATATATATTCTATATTCTTAAAATACTCTGAAAATATTAACACATGATATTCATGCTAATGAGTTATACCAATTTAAAATGTACAATTATTTATCACATTATCACACAATCCTTCCTCTATATATATATATATATATATATACACACACACACACAGTATATATATATATAAATATATATTTATACAAACACACACACACATATATATGAACTACATTTTGCACTAGTTTGCTTTCCACTCTAGCTTGTCAGAGAAAGTTGAAAACATATTTGTCAACTTCACACACACAAAAATTGCTTTGAAAATTCATTGCATGATTCAATTTTAACTGCAGGAAATCCCTTGACGAATCAGTAAATAAGCAACTCAGGAATTAAATTAGCCCCTAGCTACCTTAAGCAAATAACCAATACATAAAATTGTGTTATCTAGCTGACCAGTTGAAGCTGGAAATTTTCCATTTTAAAGAAAGAAATTAAATGGCATGGCAGTGTATTACTCTAATTGTATATCCTCTGGAGAAGAAAATATCATCATGAAGCTGGCCATGGGTGAAATTTATATCAGTCGCGACTGGGGAATGATGATTTAAAAAAAAACTCACAAAAATTGACATAATAATTTAATTACAGTGGCTCTAAATATTGGATTTCAAATGTGGATCATTTCGCAGTAAAATGCTGAATATATGTTATAAATGCAAATTGTAGGGAGCTAAAGTACAAACAGAATTTAAATATTTATTGCTGTTATTCATTCTGTGCAAGATTATAGATATACATCAAGGCACATGTATTCTGAGGATAGCGTAGCAGAATAAAATAAGAGCTGCTCGTCTATTAGCTCTTACTGTAGCTGTGTTCTAGAGATGAAAAATAGCCAAATGGTTATTTGTACAGTGACATCCTCACCAATACTTTTTAAAAAAATATTTATTCAACCTGAAAAGGAACCCAATCAGCTTAGATTGGGGAATATTTGAATCATAGATCATAGCCTATCTCACAATTCCCAGTTTGTTTTTACTGACTGGATACCCGATCACTTTATTCCATTGCCAAACAGAACACACATTATATCTATTATAAGTGCACTATTTAACACTGATTTGTGCTTATTGCAGGAAAAGAACTTTATCAGTTTAGTTCAATGCTATATTGGATCATTCATCTGACACCCAACTCCTAAATGAAGACAGAATGAAGAGAAACAGATGCTGAGAGAGGAATAGTGAAGATGAACTTGATTATTTCAGAAACAGTACAGAATTTTTAATTGATTGTATTTAGTAAGTTTCTTATTTCAGTATGCTGAAGCTTATATTTAATTTTCATTTTTGTGATAATTCCCCTTTAATGTTGACCATATCTTGATAAACAGAATTTGCTTACCAGCCGTGGATTATTTTGGCATTTTATAAATACATGAAAATAATAATATAATTCATTTTAAAGAAAATCCTATAGGTGGACACTGAAGTGTACTATAATGCATACTGTATTAGCTATGAAGAAAGTATAGATCTGTGTAATAATGCAATTATTATGTCAATATTTTGACTGCTTTTTAAAAAGTGTAACTGTTAACAAACTGTTGTAGATTCACGTTGAAGTTGTGTTGTGGCTACAAAGCATGCATCCCACTGAGCAAGGAATTAAAAGTTATCTATCTGTCAGAGGAAGATATATGAGGCTGTCCATGCTTGCAATGCTGTAGGAGCTTTTCATACACAAAAGCAAAGTATATGCCAGGTTTGCCCCTAGCCTCCTGTGGGTGATACAAATAAAAAGGCCTGATTTTAAATTTTTATGCAGTTAACAAACAGTATTAGCCCAGAAATGAAAACTGTTTTTATTGCTGGCGGCTTGAAGAGTTCATTAGAAGGAGTTTAGTTTCTTACACCTATAGCTGGTAATTAATTTAACAGACACTTGATTATCTAAGATGCATCAAATCTATTATATAAAAACATTTGTCTCAGCACATTTATTCTTAGTCAAAATTGTGTGGAAGGCAAAAGGCAGAGGGGACTCATTTGGCAAACAGCAGAGATCCTCAAATGAAATCCCTCATTCTTCTGCATAAAGTATTCTGAAAATTGTTTAGAAACCTTGTTGTAAATTCTGCAAGTGGTACTTGGCAGTTATAAAGTCAAAGGATACTGTTATTATAGGTTATGGGTTGTTGTATTAATAAAGTTCTTGCTAACATTGTTGTTTGCTTCCCTATGTTACCATTGTCCAATGTTGACTGAACTTTACTTATCACTTCCAATAGCCCTGTAATGTTTCATTTCAAGAAGGCAACAGGGAATGTGGTCTTATATGCTTGGCATGTAACCTGCAAAACATCACTAGTAACGGAATACTTAGTCCCAGTTACAGCAGAAATAGTCCTTCACTTTAATCATTGTCCGTATAGTGATAATCCAAACTAGAGAAAGGTCCAATAATTTAGGTAACACCTGGAGGTATACGTGCCTGTTCCAAACCTATCATCTTATGGAGCAGATATTCACTAGAAATTTGCCTGTATGTTATAGTGAATTTAATAAGGAGAATAATCGTTTACAGCCCAATAGAAATATATAATAATAGGAATACTGCCATAGACCTTTATAGATGCCATATTCTATTGGAGAAGATAATCACATTTAGGTAGCTTTAAAAAGAATTATCGTAACTATTCTAACCCCTAACCTGGAGAGTCCATGGATGGGAAGCCGTCAAATCATGATTTGATGATTAAATAGCACTTTATATTACACTCAGCATCAGATTAATAGATATAAAAGAGAGCAGGTTGATTTATCATTCACTTGCATATCTGGTATTTATTTCTGATGGTTTAAACACCTTTTATTAAGGAATAAAAACAATATATATATATATATATATATATATATATATATATATATATATATATATATATATATATATATATATAAACAATAATGAATACAAGCTTAATTTATAAATGTGTGATGTGCAAAAATAGCTTTAATACCAAATAAAAATGCAATGATTTAATACACTGTTACTTTTACCCAAAAAAATTTCATTGTACGGTGAAGTGCTGTATTTGTTATCTGTTTTGCCCACAACTAATGCAAGCTAAGATTTTACATACATTTTCAATAAATAAATCAATACATGATACATTATAGTCCAACAAGCTGTGTTCTGGAAAGTGTCTGTGCATGTATTGTTGGCATAAAAGCTCTCAAGGGTGCCATATATCAGAAACTCATTTCTAAAACCTATTTCTTTCCCCACAGATACACAAAGCATCATTTCCGACAATCCACTAATTATGGATTAGACTTTATAATGGCAGGGATGAAACCATGTAATAACCATTTGCAAATGATGTCTGTTGCTAACAATTTGACTAAAATTGCAGTGTCCAATTAATTTAAAGCATTTCCTGCTGATAGCTAATATCTCAGCTTCCACTTTTTGTTTTCACCCTTCACTTTTTACTTTGTATTACTCTGCCAAGTATTTAGTTATACCCATGTAAAGACACATTGGTGTGAGATTATGAGATATAAGTTAAACTAAATGGACAAAAGACCCCAGAGGTAAGTACATTTTTCAATATTATTCATGTTTTCAGAGGCGTTTTCAACAAATTTTTGATTATTGATAATAATGTTTATGGCTCTGGCCCTTAATGTATTTATATATTTTACGTCAATTTAACAATTTATGTGTAAAACACAGTGGCAAAATACACATTATATTTTAGTATATGCGCATAGTCAATAAGCACACATATTTAAAAAAGTTTAAATATGATATGATAAAATAAAATATGATAACTGATGAACTGTGTATAGTTTTTCAGTAATGGAACATTTTAAGAAAGAAAATAAAGTCTTTCCATAATAATGTTCTGGCCAAAAAAAGTTTGTTCATTCCCATTGCCCATTACTCCATATGTAGGGCCCCCAATAGATTAGCATCCAATTCAAGTGGCACTGGACAGGATAACACTCTAAAATGGTGTCACTCTGGGTGTGATTAAACAGCAGGAAGCAAGTAGGGACTGCAGTTACTGTAATGTGATCATTTGGCCTAGGGCAGAACAATCCATTTGGCCTTCATTCTAACAAGGGCACATAAGTAACAGATTGTGTTCTCAATACTGAAGCTGCCAATGACCAAAAAGCAACTGAGAATCTTTAACATTTCTAATTATTATTCATCAAGGGTCTCATCTAAAAGCTAATGAAAGTCAAGGATTTGGTGCTTGACAAATTCTTTACTATTGTAATTTTTAATAAAAATGCAGGATAGCTCACACAAGATAAGCAATCTCTAGCATGACAATTATTGCTATTAGCAATGAAAAATGGAAAAGGAGGCTTATCTCTGCATTTTTATATTAAGTAGAAGAAGGGAATGATCAAGAACGTCAACTTCATTTTTGATTCCTTTTAGAGTGTATATTTCCCTGACCATGTTTTTCCACCAAATAACAGAATAAGGCTAGGAGAAACAATAATTAATAGTAATGATACATTTAGGTATAAAAGGGTTAAAAGTAAAAATGTTCCAAATACAGCATAGACTAATCTTTATTTAGTAGAAAAACTTAGGGCAATGCAGTAATAATGGCCACAAAGTCTACTTCAGACTTGGTAACACTTAGGGGCAGATGCATCAAGGGTCGAATATCGAGGGTTAATTAACCCTCGATATTCGACTGGGAATGAAAATCCTTCGACTTCGAATATCGAAGTCGAAGGATTTTGCGCAAAAACTGCGATCGAACGATCTAAGGAATAATCATTCGATCGAACGATTAAAACCTTCGAATCGAACGATCATACATCTTACGATTTTTCGGCCGACATCTGTCGGGAAATTGATCGGCCAGGTCCCAGTGCAATCTATGATTATGATTATAAGCACATACCCACTTTTGAGGTCATATGACCAACTTTATCGATTTTATTATATGCAATGGTATAAATCAATTAATTCTGCACACAAGCACTTTAGAACATATATCTATATGTTTTATCTATATGATAAATTGGTTTTTTGTTTTGATCTGTGATTAATTAGTAGTATGGTTTATATCCTGTGTTGCTGGATGACATTTGGTTGCTATGTGAACTATCGTGAGTTACCCCATGTTTTGGTTACCTAGCGACAGAGTAAACATGAGCGCATGCTTTCCCTGTAGTGCAGGCAAGTACAATGAATATAGAGAGCCGTGTTGCTAAGCGGATGACTCATCCGCGGAAGTGACATAGGCGGAAGTGACGTCACACACCATGTGGTAATTGAACAGGGTATTTATAGCTCCACACGATAGGGCAAACGTCAGAATCCCCTTGACAAAGGCTTACGCCGAAACGTTGGGGCCATTCTCATACTGGTGGTAGGTGTATCTGCTCCTTGCTGTATAATTGTAATACTTACTGTTTACTGTTATGTAATTGTGGCTATGTTTAAACGTTAGGTATATACCATGTAAGCTTATGTATTGTATTATACAGGCCTACTATTGTGGCTTTGTGTGTATTATTTGCATAAACAAGTAAAACTTTATTTTAAATATACCATACTTGCCTTCTTTTGAGTGTGCATACCTATCTATATATTGTTACGTTGTGGGGTACCCATTGTAGGGGTACCCTTTTGATGTTTGCACCTCTTGCACTGTTTACCTACAGCATTTGCTGAATTGGTGTGCCCTCCACCCATTACTAAATTCCCAGTGCAATCTATCTATGTTTGCAGGGCCAAGCAGGCAGCTCCCCTTTGTTTTCCTGGCAAATTGGTCTTTTTAGTTGATGGTAAATTCGTACGATTGTACGATCGTTCTGAAAAGATCGTGGTCTCACGATCAGGATCTGATCTTTTAAAAATCTCAACATCTATGGCCAGCTTTAGTCTATTTCTGGAGATGTTTGGTTTCAGAGTTTGATTTCAGAGTGCAGTGTGTAAATTTGGGAGTGTATATTCTTTTTGGAAATTAAAATTCTGTGCTGAGACATTAAGGTTTTCAGTAGTTCATCCTGGAAGTTCTCCGTAGTTCATCCTAGAAGTATCTAGATATAGTTTAATAGAGTACTTCTCATTGGTGAGGTTGCTAACATCTAAAGGTGGCCATACATACAGAGATCTCCAAATGAGCGGATTTCTCAACAATATGGCCACTTTGAGATGGGCAGTATCAGGCTGGCGGGTCCATTGGAGGGGGTAACACAGACTATCACACAGAGTATTTAAAGGGGCAGCTTTAGGTTTTTGTACCCACTGTGCTCTCTCTATTTCAGTATCAACTGATTGGTGTTTATTCAGATTTGGAAATATCTCTTTATTTTGAACTGATTCAGGCACCCCTCCAGGCTTCAATAATGTTTCTTTACCCTCTGTTTCCCTGGTCCTCTGTTTTTGCAATTCTATTAATAAAGAGTTCCGAGATTGTTTTTGTGTCTATAGAGCTTTCTGGTTGGAGAATTTACTTTGATTTTTCTCAGTGTCCTCATAGATTTGATCATATCTCTCTTTTATCCTGTAGCTCACCTTTAGGAGTAGATGTCACCTCTTGCAGCATATCCCTGTTGTCTGCTCTTGGAAGTATGAGGGGATGTCTACCTCATTGTTGGCTTCTCTTTAAAGGGTTGGTGTTGGCTCTGTGCAGTTCAATGTTGTTATCCTGTTCCTCAGCTACAGGTACCATCTTGAATTGGAAACAATTAATTTTTTTCTTGAAAAGTTTTTGTTTTCTTTTTTCGTGGTTACAGTAACTCTGCCTGTGCTAGCGAATGGTATCTCCCATGATGCCTCTACTCTATCAATTTGTCCATTTCTCATCTTTTTTCTAGTTATTATGGCCAATCTGAAGTACTGTAACTGCCTGGAGTTCACTTATCATTCAGCCATCCACCAACCAGGTAAACCATCACTCATAGTTTTAGTTAATACCATATTTACTATTGTATTTCCAGAATATATAAACAAAGACTGCTAAATATTCAATGAGAGAAGCCCACCACACTTAAGGGCTGATATAGCAAAATACAAGCTTGTGAAAAAAATGAGGATGAGGAAAAAAATGCAGACAATACCCTTGTGATTTTTTTTCTCAAATGCTAGCTTATTTAAGAAAAAAACATGACAAAAGACTCCCACTTTGTTTTTTCACAGAAAAAAAGTTGCATGCCAGTGAGAATCTCATTGTTCCATTCATTGTGAATGGGGGTGAAAATCTCTAATGTTTTAATAAACTGGCAAAATTCAATTATTAATAAAGTTGTTAGAGAACATTCCCATTGACTTCTATACAACCCCATAAGCTTTTACTTGCCAAGATTTTTCTGGTGACTTTTTGTATTTTTTTCTCTCTCTGGTTTTCTCGAATCGAAGAAAGAATGGCCAACTCGATTTTTGATAAATCAGTCCATAATAATGACTATGATAAGAGATAAGAAATAAGTATCTATCAATCCTCTTTCTATCTTTACAAGCAATCTAGGATTTTGCAGTAAGGCTGGCCATAAGACTGAGTTATTGCCAAATATGTAGGGAATCAATATTTTAAGAAAATAATCAAAATTCATCCATGTTCGGAAGGAGTAATCTCCTATATTCACTTAAGTACTTAGTAATGTATTAATGAAAATATTTTAGACATTTAGGAATAAAAATTATGAAGAACAAATAATGTGCTGTCAGTTGGCATCTATTTGAGGGAAAATGAGAAAAAGAGCACTAAGTTCATCAGTAAAGTCTATTACTATCTACTGTTATCGGCCAGTCCAAGATCCAGTGAAAATAAATTGAATATACCTCCTGCAAATGTCTTGCACATAGTATGCATAATGTATAGATTGATATCTATCGTATGATGTATTTAGAGTACTTATGATGATGTAAAAAGTCATCATCTGGAGAATACACAGTTGTGTGAGCAAATTTTATTTAGTGATCATCACTAATAATGAGAACATTAAGAGGCCTATTTATTATGCAACCAATTTTTCTGGTCGGGTTTTTAAGGAGAAACATTTTAAAGAGGAAAAACAGCTAAAAATCAGAATACGAAAATACTCCAGCTAAAACCTGTAGAAATCATGTAGAAGTCAATGGCAGATATCCCTTTTACAATTGGAATATGTATCTTGCCTTTAAGATCTTCGTGGGTTTCAGACATTTTGATGCAAATTTTTGTCTGACAATCTGAAAAAGTGTCATGGTTTTTCCAGCACTTATTGGATTTTTTTTAGTAAATTAAGCCAAATCGTGGTTAGAGTTAGGTCCAATTTGTATTTTTAAATTAATGAGAAAAATGCAAGTTTTAATAAATATTGCATGAGGATTTTTATCAGTTTTTATTCTTGTACAACTTTATTACATTACCTCATTTGACTTTCTAATTCAAAAAAATAGAGGGTCCCAGCACTGCAGGCAAGTTACTATACTGCTTTGCTCTGCCCAGTAGAAGCAAAAATACTCCTTTTTCCATGTCATAGAAATTTATTGTTCTTTCCAATAATTTTCTTATGATGTGAGCTTTTATTTTAGTAGTTTATAAGTAATCACATGAAAGGCTGTTAAAGACATACAGTAAAAGGTTATAGACATGAGTATAGTTCCAATTATCATCGGTTAGAACTCTGTAAATCAGTTGCAAAGTGGTGTCTTCTTAGATTTCTCATAATGTGCATATTTTTCATTCCCAATTCACATTCTTTTAAGATTAGGATAAAATCCTTATTTTGGTCTGCGGTTGAGTATCTGTCTAGACATTATTAGTGGTCTTGGATCAGTTACTCTGGTATATAACAATTTAAGAATTGTTTTGTATTTAACTGGATTTATTGTGTGGGAATTGTCTTAAATTAACATATTTTTGGAACTACTCATTATCCTAATTATTAAAATTACTCCGACTTTTAAAATTCGGATTTGTTGGCTTAATGTCACAGTTTATGGACCGTCAAGCTTTGTACTTAAGTTCAGGACAGAGCGTTATAAACTAATGAAAATGTATTAAGGCCTACCATCTATACATTTCTGCTTTATGGTTACAAAGTATCCTGTATCAAAAACTTAACTGAGCACTCAAGTCATGTTTGTTGCATGGTGAGCAACATTTTGGTTGTATCCCCCCCCCCAGTAAAGAACCTGGACCATTCGAACTCAGAAAATTCATTTTGAAATCTGGAATGATTGATTTGCCCCAAGAGGAATCTTTTATTTTATCTACTATTCATTATATTCTCTATATTATGACAAGTCAACCGCCTGCACATGCACTTTATGGGGGAATTAGCATTTGTTAGGGAGGTAAGTGTAGGATCTGGAGCTTAGAGACAGGGACACCCTAATGGGTTATTAGGCATTAGGCATTCCCAACAAAAGGCAACAGAAAACACAGGTCAGCAACTTCAATGCAAAACATTCAGGGGTTTCCCACTCTGGGCTCTCACCATCCAGGGAAACTCTCACCCTCTGGAACTTCAGAGCATTCAGGCTTCTCACTCAGCCCTGCTGGCTTTCCCTCGTGGGACTCAGGGTCACTAGCCTCTGCCAGTCCCTTCTCCCCTCCAGGGATTTAGGCTCACCAGCCTCTGCGACTATCTTGCTGGCAGCAAGACCCCCTCTGCCAGGCACTGTCTCTCCCTGCAGCACCACACTTCCCTCCACTCTAGGAGGTGTCTGCAGAGCCCTAAGGTCTGGTAACACAGCCCTTTTACATTTCCTGGTAGCTCCTCTCTCAGCTGCCACTCAATTATTTGGCTGAGATGAAATATTAACCCTAACTTTCCTGGGTATCCCTCTGCAACCCATATCATGCAACGTAAATGCACTCTTTACAGTGCATTTTCCTCCAAGAAAATATTCAATATAAATTAAAATAAAATACAAAATTCAACATAACAATTTACAGGTTATGTAATGCTCATACTGATTCTTTAACCTAATGAGACCAACTCTAGGTTGTTATTTTTAACAGATGTTAACGGTTATTTAAAGTGATACTGACACTAAAAATTTTCTTTCAAAATATTAATCTGCATGAAAAGTTACCTATATGTCATGTTGATTGTTTTTCACTGATAGTTCTGCTTTTGTAAGTAATAACTTGTTTTCCTATACCTGACTGTTTTGTCAACCTGACTGTCCCATCTCAACTTGTCAGTTAGAGTTTCTAATGCTAACAGACTCCTGCTGCACAAATATGGCAGCTCCCTCATAGAGGAACATGGGGGTAAGAAAGGTAATGTAAAAGCATCAGGCAGATACATTTATGGCAAACTTTTAAATAACATTCAAAGATTAATGGTATGATAGATGTTAAAAAAAGCTTATTTTCTGGTGTCAGTATCTCTTTAACTTCTATTTTACCGAAAACTTTAGATGACTACCTGTGAGAGGCTTTTCCCATTCAGGCTATACAGCTCTGGGAGGACAAAACGACTCATGCGATCATAGGGGGTGTGAGTATTTTAAACAATCTGATTTCTTTTTCCTCTGCATGGATGCACACCTAAAAATTGTTTCACATAATGGGCAAGGCCCTTAATTCACCCCATAAACACTCCAAGGCATTTGTATTTTGTAAATCTACCCATGCCAACATAGTTTGCATTTAGGGAACACATTTCTCTTAGTCATTTGCTCCCAAATACCTCTCTCGCAACTTTCCCACTTTTTATCTTTCTTCAGGTCCTGACAAGACTAAAGGGGTACTTATAGCATTTAGGAATACCTACCCCTAACAAATTTCAGATGATCATTTAAACAGTCAGCCTGTTTGATAGCCTTGTCACTTTGGTAACACATTATGCACCAAATACTCAGCAAACATCCTTTTTAATTATATCCTAGACAAAGTCATGCACCATCACTTAGGCCCCATAATTATTGCTGGCAATACCAACTTTCCCCTTGATAATTATTGGGATAAATTGCATCCCACGATAACATCTTTATCACCTCAGGATCCCCCCCATATCAAATAAAAACAATGGTTCAGCGTCTTACCCTAATACACTCCTGGAGAGAACAACATCCAAATTCCAAAGGTTTCACATACTCTTCCAACCCCCACGACACTTATTCTAGGATTGATCACATTTTAATTTCCCAGGTTTTATTCCCAAATATCCATCAGGCCCGAAATTTTGACCACTCCTTGATCAGATCACCCACTACCTTAACACTCACAAGCAGAAACCCAAAAGGTTCAGTTGGTGATTAAATGACTCCTTACTAAAGTGTAATTCCTCCTTTGTACCAATTAAACAGGCTGTGGAGAATTTATTAAAAAAAATCGAGGTACAGTTTCCTCCCCCATTAATCTTTGGAAAACACACAAGATCGCAATTAGAGAGGAAATTATAAAATGATCCTCCACCAAGAAGAAACTAACCCATCAGAAAATCAAATAATTAGAACAACCACTTCATAACAAGGTCTTACAAAACCACACTGGCCCTTCCCCTACCCGGAAAGCATCTATACGGCAATTATGCACAGATTTAGACCTCCTCCTCTTATCCCAAGCCACAGAAAAACAGTTACATTGGATCAGGCAAAATTTGTATGCCCACAGTCATACGGTTGGTATACTTTTAGCTTTAAAATTAAATCAACCAATTATTCACACAACACCACCAACCATGATTCTGACCAAAGCAAATAACCTCATAAATAATCCCCAAAAATAATTTTTCAAGAATTTTCCACTTACTACTCATCATTATATGCAAAACTGGAGGCCTTTCCCTCAACATTAGATAATAACATGTTCTCTACTTTACAACTTCCTAAACTTTCCACATCACAATCAGAAACTCCATTTCCATTCCTGACCGTGACCTCAAACCCATGGATTTTCACATGAAAGTATCACATGGATACTTAAATTTAAAGGGTTAACAGATGATTGGCATTTTTGCAATTTTCCACTACTTTTTCCTGGTAAAATGCCCTATGTGCCACTGCCCTTAATAATTGTAATTAATTCATACAACTGCAATGTTTGAAAATGCCAAATGACCACTTTTATAACGATACACATTGTAATTAGACTTTCTGATATTCTCTACAAAGCTCCCATAATTTAAGGTTTACAAGAGATTTTTCCAAAGTGCATTACAACTAGAATTTCTTCAGGAAAAAAAGCACACTGACTCCAATGCATTTGCACAAAAAAAAAACACTGACAAAAAACTCCCATTGACTCCAATGCATTTGGCGAAATACCTGAATTTTTTTGTGGTTTCGCAAATTCTTCAGTTTTCACTCATCACTACTAGCAAGCATAAAATATGAAAAGATTCTTAACATGCTATAATATCATACATCATTTCTGCTGCTCTGTGAATAGACACTTTAGTGGATCATCAGGCAAAAAAGATACAGAGAGCAGTTACAAGACAATCATGCAAAATTATGATATGTATATGTGTGTGTATACTGAAGAAATGAAAATATTATCATGTTTATCTATATGGCTTATCAGTAACACATAAAACCATACCTAAATCCTATTGTGAAAATCTTGAGATATTTCTAAAGTTTCATAACTGCTTTACTGGTTGCTTTTCACAACTTCATACACACAGATGTACGTACTACCTATATACTTACATACTACTAATATACTTAGGGGCAGATTCACTAAAGGGCGCATTGTCGCCAGCGACTGCACATATCGCACTACTTTGCCAGGCGCAAATTCGATACCACTACGCTAAGTGACTAATTTGCACTTTGGAAGCCGAATGCTGCCGACTTTTCACTAGCTTTACTTTGGCAGTACGAGCATTTCATAGCGAAGATGCGCTAGCGGTTGTTTGTGCCTAGTGATCTTGCGCTTAGGTCAATTTGCAAACAGCGGGTAATTTAAAGTTTTATGAAGTTTTTTAATTATATGGGAGCTATCTATGGCAAATGTAAGGGCTACTGAAATGATATTAGTAGAAAGTCAGTGTATTACATTTTTTTCCAAAAAAATTGTTGTATTAGTAATTTGAAATAAATAAGAAAACAGACAATTTTTTTTAAAAAAAATTGTGTTTTTTGAAAAAGTTAAAAAAAAACCCCCAAATTCAAATTTTGGTAAATAAGCCAACAGGATTTAATCCCTTATCCACCTAAATACTACCAATTTCCCTGCAGATCAGGAGAGAATCAGTTAGCAACACGCCCACTTACATCACAGTTCCACCCGCATTTGTCATGGCTTTGTCTACTAAAGTCAGACTTAAAGACATCTCAGGCTATTTCAATGAAGATTTGTAATGAACCAATTAACAATCTATAATTGATTAATGGATTATAAAATATATCATGATTTTAAGAGGCACATTTACTAAGGGTCAAACTGAATTTTCAAATTAAAAAACTTAGAATTTCAAAGTATTTTTTGGGTACTTCGACCATCGAATAGGCCAAATTCAACTTCGATTTGAATTGAAAATACTTTGAATATTCGACCAATCGAAAATCGAATTACTGTCTCTTTAAAAAACTTCGTCTTCGACACTTCGCCACCTTAAACCTGCTGAATTGCTATGTTAGCCTATGGGGACCTTCTAGAACCTATAGCCAAAATTTGGCTAAGTTTTAAAAAGAAAAGTATTTTTTTTGAGAATCGTTCGTTCGATTAAATAGTTTGAATCGTTCGATTTGAACAATTCCTACGTTTGATCGAACAATTTTAATTCGACCGAAACCGGCTAAAAAAATTCAAAAAGATAAGTTCGACTATCGTATTTGGCCAATTCGATGGCCGAGTTTCGAAGTTTTTTAACTTCGAAATTTGACCCTTGATAAATGTGCCCCTTAGTGTCTTTCTGAATAGGAATATATTCTTTAACCACCATAGCATGTAGAATTTACTGGGCAGGCTGAAGAGGGTTCTGACTGCAATGGACCATAGATTCTATGTTTCTGCATTCTATTGCCAGCCAATTGCTTGCACAAAAGGTTAAGCCGAATATGAAATAACAATTTCAGCATATAAGTAGTAAATTACCATTTTAACTCATCTCCAGCAATATTTGTTTGACAATAAATTGAGAGTTTGACATAATCTTGCTGTATGTTTTTTTGTTTATATAATATTTTCAGATCTGCTGTTGAAAGCATCATTCGGCTATTTAAGTGAAGAAAATAATGTAAAAATGAATATAATTCTAAATAAGAAGCTAAGATACAATTGCTTCTTGGTAATAACAACACATTTGTATATTATTATTCTAATCTACTATCAAGTGACATTTAGAAATGGAAACTGACAGTCTAGTAATGCTAGAAAATGTTGTAATATCATCCCACTAAGTGTTTTCCACCTGCTGAAGCTATTTATTACAAATGCAAGTACATCATTTTGGGTTAATCTCATGCACTGTTAATGGCAGTATGCAACTACATAAAATATCATAAAATATCACACTTTACTTTTACCTTTTTTATTTTATACCCATCTAATAAAAGGTTTTTAAATTGCTTATTATTCAAAGATTTCATCCAACAGGAAAAAAAAAAGGTTCAATTTCAAATACTAGTATAGTATCTTTGCCCATTATGTTTTCAGGCACAAACCATAATATCTGAACCAGTCAACAATATACAGTATAATGACATTGTCAAAAATCAATTAATATCATATAAATATCACTCATTTATCATCAAACTTGAAGTGTAATATTGAATTTTAGACCACTTGGAGGCTGATTTATCAAATTTTTCTTTCAGTATTCTCTTTGCAACTCACATTTTTTTCCCTTCATTTTTGTGTATTTGCCATTTACCACTTATATTATCTCTACCATGAAAAAGCCCAAGAAAAATCTTTACATCGGGTGAGGTCTTTAATGTTTAAGCAACTTGAGAATTCTTGAGTAAGTGGAGAGATAAGAAGATTTCCATTAATACAAACACGGATGTGCCCATGGGTTTGAATGGATCTTGACAGCTTTGGATTTTCTTATTGGAAAAATGCTAGCAAGAAGAGATGATAAATATTTTAAAGTCTGGATCTGCAGGCGAGCTTGAAATACATTTTCCTCTCCATCTTTGATAAACAGGCCCCTTGATATTTGAAGGTGACTAGACCTTTTTTACCAGCTGGGCTTCTTCTAATCTTTTGCCACAGTCCATCAGTCAAAGTAAAATGCACAAGTATATATAACATATTATTTTATTTGCTAGAGAAGTTAAATAGTCAATACAAAGCAAGGTGTTCCATGAACATGAACGTGATGTTTGACCTGGGTTGTCAAACTCAAGGCCATAAGGAATGAGTGCTATCTACAGGAATACCTGAAACACACAAATGACATTAAATAATTTTTTAAATATTGAACATTAAGTCCGAATTTATCTCAATATTTTCTGAAAAAAACTCAGACCAAATCCGCATGGGGTTTTTTGCCTTATTTATTAATACACTTTCCTGAAGCTGGAAAAAATCATAAAAAAACATAAAAAATACGAATTTTACAAATTTTTTGGAATTTCCACCCAAAAACTTGGGTTTTTCTAATTTTTGCCAGAAAATTTCGAATTATTGCATGAAACCCAGCGCTGAACAAAAAATCTTTGGGACTTCTCCCATTGACTTCTCAGGTCTGAGATGCCGGATTTTCAGATTCTGACCTTTTCCATCCTCATGGTATGATAAATTCCGAATTTGTAATTTTTTTTCCACTAAAGATTGGGATTTTATACTTAAAAAAACACGATTTTTTGTGTTTTTTTGCATTCAGAGTAATGTCGTAATGTCGCCCATCGAATTTTCTTTTGACGTGCATCTTTTTTTTTCCGCACAATGCCATACAAGTCTATGGGCGTCATTTTTGCGTGAAACAAGGCGAAGAAATTTGCCCATCCCAATTTATTTTTACACCAAACAAGTATGCTGCCTTCAAGTATGACTAAAAGTGCAATATGGACAATTAAAATTCAAAATACAATAACTTTTCAACAAAGAATATAACATTGCAATATATAAACTTTATGAATGCCAAAGAACTCAGAAAGATCAGGATTTTTTATTGCTTATTGTAGATGTTTTGAAATAATAATAAAAAAAACAAATAAAAAGTCGATATTGATCTCATGTCTCCTGTTTCAGCTTAGAGTGCAGAGTGACCATATGCTGTCTGAGTGCCGTGTTTGTAAGAAACTAACAACATGGGAGCCTTTTATTCTATGAAGAATATAGGATCTTAGTTGAATATTGGAAAGTAGCTTCTCTAACAAGGTAGGACAATGCATATGTTATTGCAAAGCTTAAAAAAAGCGTTAATCACAATGTTGTACTTTTTCCCCTGCCAACAATGTCGATTATACATTGTTTGCATGATGGTTGATAATATGCCAGAAATGTAGAATCTTCATGGCAAGAGTGCAGTGTCTAGAAACAAGCTGTTCCCAGATCAGCCATAGACAGCAAAAGGGTCAGTAGGAACTTTTTGAAAATAAAGCTTTAGCTGTGGGAACAATTGAAACAAACTGGTAAAGGCCAAGGTCAGACCAAAATGACCCTAAGTTTGTTAAAAATTTTTATGATACTGTGGTACATCCCCTGCATAGAAAATAAAATGAAAGTTGTCTGGATGATACAGCAGTTTGTCTTTGTCTTTTCCAAGTCTGAAATACTGTTAACTTTTATTTTTTGGGTGATTGCAAGTGTGCATCAATATAACATTTCTTTTATTAATTAAAGTGATAAACAGTCTCAGTGACAGATAGCTTCTATAAAATTAATTGAACCATTAATCTTAGCCCTTCTGCTATTTCCACATAAGCAAAGCCAGTGACCAATTACTAAAAAACAAAAACGAACCTAAAAAGGCTGACTGAGTGTACAGAAAAGGGAACTATTGAAACAATTGATGTAACTGATTATAGTATCATTACGTTTGCTTAGGAAATTAAGTGAATTTAAAGATTTGGGAGAATATTTCTGCAAGTCACAATAAGTTCCAATATACTTCTCATGTGGAACTGTTACAGACTACTGAATCTGGATTGTGGCAAAAGTTGAAAAATGTTACTGATAGAAAAAGTGACATGAACACCAAATAAAGTGCCGGTAAAATACTATTCATAGGCACATTGCATACACAATAGGAAACATTTGCAAAACATCTTTTGTGCCAAATGGTTGTAGTAGGTTTAGAACCATCTGAAAATACATGTGATTGGTGTTTCCAACTTTACATTAGACCATATGTTTAGTATAGGGATAGCTCCCATAACAAAGTCAAAACCTGTATATGCGTTGAGGTATAGGTCATTTAGGATACGACTGAAAGGTTAATTTGCTGTTCTTAACACCCTTCAAACTAAAGTTACTACAAAAAAAAAACTGGTTGTATCGATTGCAATCGAATTACATTTATATTAATTTTATCTTGAATTCTAGTATATTGGCAGCTTTTAACATTGCAGAGTGTGTAAGTGAGAGATCTCTTAGATCCCTTTCTGACAACTTTAAACACTTTCTATTCAAGATGGTGTTCCACTATGGAAACAATGATTCTAGATGCTTGTTGTTTTTATGGTGTTTTGATTGTATGGTATAGTTGACAATTTAATTGCTGGGGTTAATATTGGAAGTGAAAACATATTAATATGGAAGGGAAAACATTTCATGTATTATACTGGTAGCCTGATTTGATTGCATGCAGTCCATGATAATTCGGAAAGAAGGTAAGTACCTTGATGACCCATCAAAGAACATAATTTTTATTGATGACAACATTTATTCATGTATACTGACAGCTCATGTTTATTGATGCATTTGGTGTAAACAGAGCTCACGACACCCTCAAGGAGGTATAACTGTATTTTCAAGAGTCTTCCATTACATGCTCCCTCTGTAATAGTGGAAAGCCAGCTTTATATTTGCACATACATATGGATATGCTAAGAAGGATTTCATGTTGCTAGATTAAATAATTTACAATTATATCACCTACTGTGCATCAATTAAAATATTTGCATAGAATTATTTTATTATTATCACTTTAATTGGATGAATTAAGATTAGGGAAAATATGATGTGATGGATTCAGTTCAGGCTGTAAGACTTTCCTGAAGAATCCAATAAACAAAAAAAAATACAGGAAAATATATTTGTTATAAAGCACCATAGAGAGATCTAGAAATAGAGAAATAGAGAGAGAAGTTCAATGGCTATGTTAAATATCAATACAACGTTATAAAATTGAGCTAGCCAAGAGTCAAGTGCACAGTTAACAAAACACCCACAATAAAATACATTTATTAAAGGATGGAGAAAAAGTAATATTCTGTGGATTTTTTTTTTTTTTGCCAGTTAACACAGATACCAAAGGAATGTGAATTAGAAACAGAAAGCTGGAAAGTCTAAAGTAATTTAACTTGAACACTACAGATTATTATCTTTATGTCAGTTATCCAATTTGTATACATCATATAAAATGGAAAGCCGTGGAGCTAAAAGAGCAGGGGCTGCATGACAAAGGATCTGAATGACCAGCAGTCAAATTACACTGGTTTATGTTTAGAGAATCAGATGTAGCTGTGATTGGGTGAGAAAGGATGAGTTTGATCCTGACCTCTATTTTACTGGGCTACTGCAGACAGAAACTACATATAGTAAAAAATCAGACAGGGGCGGGGCAAATGAAATCGGAGGCGGGGTGGGGGCAGGACCAATAATGTTGAGGGCTGCCGGTGACATGGGGGGGTAGTGACATGACGATCAGCAATTAGCCTCGTGTTTCTACGTGTCCAGACAAATGAACTGCTTCTTCCCCTGATATCACATCCCTCTCTTTCTCCACCCCCAGCCCAGCTTTTCCCTGCCTTAACTAATTCCTTCCAATGGAATGTTATAGTGGTTTTTGTTTTAGTGCTCATCTAGTTCTCTAACATTGAACTATTTGGCAAGCAACCTAGTGGGAAGTTAGCCTTGGTGTAACCTGTCCAACAATTAGCTGACTATGCTGGCAATTGCACATGGTCATAGATTATTTAAAGGTATTCTAATGAAGGAATTGAGGTAGTCACCTCTTCTGGTAGAGAAAAGAACTCATGTCGTTGCAGTTAAATTTCCCTCAGTTTGAGGTGGGTGTGGTTTGATTAGTGCACCTGAACATATTGTTTAAATAGAACCCCTGGAGTTACAAACACAGGAATTTCAAACTAAAGGAGGTTTAAACTAGCTCCAAAGTCAAGTATAAATGCTATTTTTTTTTGGTTCCTCTTTTTTGATCTGTAACTGGGACAATGAGTGCTAGCTAGATTGAAGATCTGACCCAGTGCACAGTCTGCCATATGTATGCAGATTTGAAGCACGAGTTCCAAACTGCTTACCTCTGTGGCGGGTATGTGCAAATTGCCACTTTACAAGCTCGTGTAAGAGCCCTAGAGCAACAAATTGTGACACTGTGGTCGACTGACAATCTTGAACGGAGTCTCTTGCTTACTGAGTAAGACGTAGCTGGGTCAGATAGTTTTGGAGGAAGAGAACATCAGCAGGACGTTGAGGTAGTTAGCTGGGTGACAGTTAGAAAAGCTAGTGTGGGCAAAAGTAAAAGGGAGGCTGCTCCAGGATTTATACATCACAAAAGCTTCACCAGATTTTATGAATTCTGGATTGGCAGTTCTAGATGGGGCTGATCTTTCTAACAGCTGGAAGACCATATCACTTGTAGTGGTGGGGAGGACAGCAGAGCCAGGCCTAAACAGATTGTAGTTATAGGGTATTCAATGATTAGGAAAGTGTATAGGGGAATTTCTTCCTGGAGTTCGGTGGTTGATTGGGTAGACAAAATATTGGGTGGGGCTGGGCATGACCCAGCTGTCTTAGTATATATTGGTACTAACAAAAAACTTAATTGTAGATGGAGGACCTTAAAGAATGAGTTTAGGGATCTAGGCTCTAAGATTAATGGAAGGTCTTCCAATGTAATTTTTTCAGAAATTTTGCCTGTGCCACGAGTTAAATACATAGCTAAAGTGTTGGTGTAGAAAGGAAGGGGTTTGGAATTTGTATTTATGTAAAACCTGAAATAAAGATGTGCTCTTAAGATATAACCATGGATGGCACTGGGGAGGGTGTTGGAATCCCTTTGGGTTGAAATTTCGACTGGGCAAAAGGTCAAAAAGAAAATTATCTTTGGAGTATGTTGCAAACCACCTCATATAAGTGATGAGAATCAATCACTGTTTTTGGTAGAAATTATTATTTCTACATGGCAAATAATTTTTTAGTAGGTGTAACAATCTTGCTATCAGGAACCTTGTTCAGTGATAGTACCTTTGGACGCAAAGGTGGACCCTGTGGGTTCCAGTGTTCACTGACGCCCTTTCTGCTGCGGAAGCCAACAAGTAAGGGTGAAATAAGTTTGAGGTACCGGCAGGGAATTAGATAAGACATAGTCAAAGTCAGACGAAGAGTTCAAGGCAGGTGGCAGAAATCGTAGTCAAGGGTCGGGCAGAAGTCAAAACCAGGAATTCAAATCACAAACAAACGCTTCAGCAGGAACAGTTAAACTGGAACCAGCTTGGGCACTTCCAAAATGGAGAATGGGCCTTTTAAGGCTGTTTTGGTGCAAAAATTCAAATTTACGCCAAGTGATGATGTCATGACGCAGGCGCCAAACCACAGGCGGCGTGATGCCAGTGTTACCCGACGTCAACGCTGGATCCACCCCCGCAAACAGAGAGAGACGGGCTGGGAGGTAAGAACCCTAGATAATCTTCATGACATATATGCTGCTGATTCTGTGTAATTGTACCATTAATTGAGGCTTGTTCAAAATAATAGCAATGTTCAAGACAATAGTAGCTTGTTCCAAATAATAGCAGTGTGGAGTTCAATTAGTGAGATCATTCATTCTGTGAATTTAAGGAAGGCAGCAAATATTAATATTGTGCATTCTGGTTATTGTGCATTTCTCTCTGAAAATCTAAGTAAAATAGGTTGTTCCAGATATTGTTCAGAAGAACAGCGTACTTTGATTAAAAACTTGATTGCAGAGTGGAAAATATATACAGAAATGCAGAAAATTATAGGGTGCTCAGCCTAAATGATCTCAAATGCTTTAAAATGGCAACCAAAACCTTAAACACGTGAAAGAAAATGGAAAACTACAATTTGAATGGATAGAAGACTCGGCCAATGATCTGTTCCAGGAAGATCAAAGAAGGTCTAAAGTTACCTGTGAGTACTGTTACAATTAGAAGATCCCTATGTGAAGCCAAGCTATTGGCAAGAAGCCCCTGCAAAGTTCCATTGTTGAAAAAAAGATGTGCTAAACAATTGACACATTGACTGGTCTAAAGAAAAACTGTGAAACATTTTGTGGATTGATGAAAGCAAGATTGTTCTTTTTGGGTCGCATACAGTTTGTCACATGACACCCCAAACACTGAATTCAAGCCACAGTACACTGTGAAGCATGGTGGTGCAAGCATCATGATATGGGGATGTTTCTCATACTATAGTGTTGGGCCTATTTATCACACATCAGGATTCATGGATCAGTTTCAATACATCTGTGACATATGGAATCCCAAACCCAGAACTAACTCCAAGGTTCCAAGGTCTAAGCCTACGCTTCTGCCTGTAGCAGCCGCCTTTGGCTTGGGGTGGAGCCCTCCGCTACTCAGATACCGTCTTAATGCATGAGAACATGGGAGAAAGTTCTGGGCGAGCAATGGAACAGTCCATACAACTGGAATGGAGAATAGGAGCATGGTGAAGGGCCAGTCAATACAAATCTGGGCAGTGCAGTACACAATCAAGAGACAGGAGCATAGTTGAGGTCACAGGTTGGGTCAGAATACCAAATCAGACAGCAAACTACAAAGTCGAGAGACAGAAGCGTAATCAAGGTCATAGGCCAGGTCGCAATACAAGTAAGAGGGTACAAATCAGGATCCGGGAGAATAGTCACAATACAGGGCAGGACAGGCAGCAATCTGGACAAGAATCAGGATCAGGCAAGGTCAAACACAGATAAGCAAACTAGAAATAGCACCAGGAACTTTCAAAATAGAAACAAGTTTGGCAATGACACAGTGGACACCGGCTCTTTAAACAGGCCCGGATTTGTGGAAAGGCCACCAAGACCCGGGCCTAGGGTGGCAGAATTTTAGGGGGCGGCATGCTGCCCAAGCACACCCACATTGGTTCAGAAACACTGGGGATGCACAGGAGATATGATAGTTTTTTTACATTTCCTGTGCCC
Organism: Xenopus laevis; assembly: GCF_017654675.1. NCBI lineage: Eukaryota > Metazoa > Chordata > Amphibia > Anura > Pipidae > Xenopus > Xenopus laevis. The sequence goes on along the minus strand of NC_054372.1, from coordinate 115,989,376 downwards.
CAATCCCCTTTGCTCTGGTCCCGATGTATAAAATTTGAACGAATTAAAGGAAAACAGGGGAGAACTAACGGCAGTGGGCCTAGGGGTGCCCGCTATGTCTTAAAATATTTGAATTTTGCGCCTATGCACAACGTCACATGGCCCGACTCATCAAACCCTGGAAGTGGCAATTGCGGTTCCCACAGAAGACTTGGCGTGCAGAAGAGAATGCTCATGCCAAAGAGGAAATAAAATGGGTATATACTGTAAGTTGGGCACATCTCCCCCACCCAAGCAGCATCATTTGTACTTCTTATATCCATTCACTAGCTCTGTCATATTTTCCTATGACAAATAATAGCATTCGCCCAGCAGCCATTTTCCTCCTGACACATAATTAGCGGCATTTATATTATGCTGTATATTATTATATTTATGACAGCAAATGTTTTGCAAAGATTCTTATTCAATGTAAAGTTCATGCAATCAAGAATACAGGCTAAGGATAGGGTAAAGGAAGACTGGAAAGAGTGGTGCATCTTTTGTCTTGAGCCATCATTAAGTGATGGTCTGTGTGTTACTCACTCATCACAAGGCAGGAAATAATGTAGCTCATTATTATACTTCAGTGTGCCAATTACTGAAAATCTGGCACGGTCAGTTTTGCATTAGAAAATTACTGATCAATAGAATGATATTTGCATCAAAAATGTACTGAGATGCATCAAAGTAAGTTGTCTGAAAACAATTCGAATCTACCTACAAGTTAGAATGTTTTCCTTCAATAAACAACAGGGTCGGACTGGGCCGGCGGGACACCCAGTGGGCCCCTGGCTCTTGTGGCCCCACTGGCCCAGATCCGCACCCAGATCCCAGTTCCGGTGGTTTCTTTTCTGCTGCAACCTCTATTTTTCAGGAGATTGCAGCAAAAAACAAAATGCGTGCACACATGCACGCACACAAGTTCAGCAGCATGGAGGTGCAGTGGAGGGGGGGCCATAAGACAGCAGCCCCGGTGGGCCCCGGGTCCCCCAGTCTGAACCTGATAGACAATATTTTATTGAAGAAACTCTAGTGCATTATTCTCTCACCCAATCTCTTTATGGGTGACCAGTGTAGCAAAGTACTGATGTGCCTATTTTAAAATGTAGACACAAAAGAAAAGGTTAAATAGCACCAGACACTTTTTGCACTGGGAGCTTTTCTGGAAATAATGCATTAAAAATCTTCATAATAACTTAGTCTGAGGTCATCATCTTTAGAAACTAATTGCCCTCTGAAGCATAGTAAATGCATTGGCTCTGTAGAGAGATGTTTGCATAACAAATTATCTATAAATTTGAACATTGACTGAATAATTCAGTTCACTGTTTTATGTAGACACACTGAATGCTTAAAATCCATCACACAGTCTTAAAGCTTTCCAAGTATTCAATCTAAAGACGTCTTTTAATAGTATTTAACATGCAAGCTTTCTGCACAAAAAGGTCTGCATTGTAAACTTGAATAATACAATAGAATAGTATTTAAATGTCACTGACCCAAATTAAGCTGGCAACTATGGGAAGATTTTCTAAAAGTAAGTTAGATTTGAAATACTGAGAGAATGCATTATAAGCAACGGGTTATTACAGAGTCATGAAACAAAACAAGAAGAACAATGGTATGGAATTATAAGCACGTTATATAAATCATCAGGGGCACTGCAGCCATGAGGCAGCGTCAGCAACAAGTTCCTAGGGATGTTATAATACTCTCTGAAGTCTGTACTAGGAATGCACCCCCCAGCGCAGAAAAGGTAATACATTTGTAGCCTTACAGAGCATTTTTTTTTTAGATGGGGCCAGTGACCTACGGTTGCCACCTTTTGCAACAGTGGAGACCGGGCAGGGGGGCGGCTGTGACATCAGGGGTGGGATGTGACGTAGGTAGTGTCCATGACATCAGGGGCAGGGCTATGACATGGGGATCAGCGATTGGCCGATCACAGTGGCAATCAAGGGAGTCTTGCCAGTTAACTTTAAGGTGAACCACCCCTAATATTTTGCTAACAAATATAGGAGAAAATAAATATAATATTTGGATAAGTAACAATACACAAAAAAGTGGGGCTGCAGAGCACCCTAAAGCTAAGCATAATACACAAATAAAACGGAAGTACAACTGAACTGGTAACGTTAGCTACACACATACAAAAGACAGGGATTTGATCAATGCAGCTCATTTTTATTTGCACTGGTTTCTTTAAGTATGGAGACTGTGTTCACACAAAACTCTGCTTACTAATCTGAATATAAAAAAAGAGAGGGATTTGATCAAAGCACATTTCCTGGTACCCTGTTTCACTAGTCATTTAGTGTCTATGCAAGTGCATGAACTGTACAAAAACAGCAAGTTGTGATCATAAAATTGTCACCTTCCTGCATAAAAGCATTTCTTGGGATAAGTGACTGATCTCAAAGGGGTGGCATGACGTGGTATGGTGGCTTATCAATTTTGTGATGACTAAAAACCCCTGTTTTTGTAAATACGTGCACTTGCATAGATACTAAATGACTAGTGAGAAATATTCTAAAATATTTAAACTATGATTCTGACTGCTGATTACACTAGGCAAAAAAACCCCCATAGATTTTTAAAACATTGTTTTATTGAATTTTAGTGATTTTATTGCATTTCACACTGTTCTTTGCTATTTTGTTTTGCCCGTGTACATTTTGTCTGCTATTTATCCATTTGGAGGTCTCTGTGTGCCACATTGTTTGGTAAATCTATGCATATTGGGCATCAAACTGTTCAGTAGACCCCTGGCATTCATATTTAGGATGAAAAAACTGCTACATTTAGCATGCAGTTAGGTCGTTTTCTGTAAAAAGAAATATTAAACCATTTTTGTTTTCTAGGGTCTCCATACTGTTAGGGAGACTTATGGCACATAATGTGCATGTTGGGTGCTCATATTGCAGCAGCCAGAGTGTCAGCCATGCAAATTCATATGCACTATTTTCATTTGGGTGCCTCTGTACACCAAATGATTTGGTACATATATGCATATTGGTCATCAACATATTCTGTAGACCCCTGGCGTTTATATATAGGAAATTATATGATGATATGTTACATAATGTGGGGCATACAACGGGGTAAAATGCACGCTTTGCATCCATTTTCAGAAATTTCATTAAAAATGCTACGTTTAGCATGGCTTTACAATTTGGTAATTTGCAATAGAAAAACATGGTTACCCACATGGATTTGTCGGAATGTGTACTTTTGAAAAATATATGGTTTTCTAGGGTCTTATGGCACATAATACAAATACCGGTTGCTTATATTGCAGCAGCCAGAGTTTCAGCCGTAAAAATTCATCTGCACTATTTTTATTTAGGGGACACTGTATGCCACATAGTTTGGTAATCCTGTGCACAATGGGCATCAATGGGCATTTGTTTTGGGTTTTTACAAGGCAAAAAAAATGCAGTAAATATATTGATTATTCAGTAGCTCAAGTGACTTCCTGGACAAGTTGTAAGCGATAACTTCATTTTGGGGTATCTAAATGCCATATCATATGCACAATGGGCATCAAACTGTTCAGTGGACCCCTGGCATTCATATTTAGAAGGTTTTTTTTCTTGGTACCTAATGCTGTGTGGGAGATAAGAACTTGCAAAGTGAAAGTGTTGAGGTGATTTTTCAGAATTTCCATACATTTAATAGAGTACTTGGAGTAGAAAGACATGGTTACCCATTTTGGTTTCTGCAAAATGTGTACTTTAAATAAATATATGGCTTCCTGGGGTAAACCTAATGTTTCAGGATTTTTTGGCTTTTGAATCTAAAGTATACCATATTCTACTGTAGTGCTTAAAAATTCTGTAATTTACTGCTAGGAGTCTTTGATCTATAGAAGTCAGAAATTGCCATTAAACTACACATATCTGGTATTGGCACATTTGAGACACTTAAAGGGGCAGATTTACTAAGCTGGGTGCATTACTGGCCTCCACCCACAGCAACAGTGCAACAAGCCAGGATGACAAGCTGACGTTTCTCAACACATATTCTCCAAGCACCCGGTCTTTCACTAAAGAGATCCATAACCATTGGTCGATTGTACAGAAGGACAAGACATTACCTCCATGCTTCAAACAACCACCAAGGATAGCCTACAAACGATGACAGAACCTTAGAGACCAACTAGTCATCACTGATCCGACACTTTGCTATCAATCATCCACCTTGCTCCCGAACACGAGAACTGGATGTTATCGTTGCACGGACTGCACCACTTGCAGACAATTGCTCTCTGGCCCGACTTTTCCACATCCACACTCGGGAAAACGCATTCCCATAAACCACAGAGTGACCTGTACCTCTAAATTCATAATTTACATTATCAAATGCCCCTGTGGTTTGGTCTATGTTGGTAAAAACCATCACTACTTTCAGAGATCAAATGGCCAACCATAGGTCTGCCATACGAGCTACACTTATTAAGGGAAATGGAGACACACCGGTCTCCCAACACTTTGTCGAGAAAAGAGCATGATAATAGACTTTGTTGTTGTGAATGTCTTTTGCTTCAAGCTGAGCTGAAATGGATACACAGACTGGACACGATCAGCCCACAAGGTTTAAACAAACTGATTTCCTATGCACCTTTCTTTTGAAGCTCCAAAGTATGGGCCACTTTATATAACCTTGACTTTTGCTCCCAGCCTCTGCTTACGCACACAGACTTCCTTTCCTCCCCTCCGCTCTCACGTTTCCTTCACTGTGATCTATTCTATTCTGCTCTGACTTTTCTCGGTTGCACACTGATCCCTTTTCTTCTCTTCCGTTTTCATGCATCCTTTCCCCATACCCCTCCAACTTTCAACTTTTCTCTTTTCCACCACACTCCCCATGGACCATCCACTGTGGCTGGCATTACTTTCACCATGGTGTTTTTAACATTTAATGAGAGATTTCCCATATACTGACTATGGCACGGCTAACCAGGATGCAGGATGATTAGCCACCACCCTGTCGGTTTTAATAATAACATATAGACTCGGACTGTAGGACAGCTTTGCCATTATTGATTTGTGCTGTACATGATCTACAGACTTAACACTTGCCCACTGCTGATAGCCGGGCTTGGTCACAAAATATCCACACTTTCTTGGACGGAACTAGTGCAAATACAGTATACCCCTCACCAACGACAGGTGGTATGCCTAGTCTAGTATCCAGTATGGCCACCCCCAAAGGGTCTCCCTCTACACCTCTGGCCACCACCTCAGAGGTTTTTACAAATGGCATGCGTTCCTGCACTCTATTTCCGGTGCGTTTTCTTCAGCCCCGAGGGGTGTCTTGATTATATCAGACACACGCTAACCCTCCACACTGGAACCTCTAGTGTGAGCGTTCTCCCAATGTCCTTGCTCTCGCCTATCCCGTCAAAGGAATAAGCTCAGTCACTGTAGGTCATATTCCTAACCCCCTCTACTGCTTGCTCTCTTTACCCTCACACATGCTGCCTGCGCTATTCTATACTTCTCTCCTCTCTGGGTCGTGGGCCTCAAACCTCCGATTGCCAGTTACTACTGCGTACTGGTCGCTATGTTCAGATCTCCTAGTTACCTGCCTCCAGCCTGCTACCCGTAAGTGTACTCTCTGGCGCCCTCTATTGGCCATACAACTGCCTACTGCTGATTGGACTGGTGCCTTACACTGACATCCTAGGACATTGATCCTTCAGTTGAGCAACATCATCTCCAACACTGGACATTTACATTCTACTATTAGAGGAAGACGCTCCTTTCCCCCTTCACTGGAATGCTTACCGGTATTTAGGACTTATGCTCCCTATTTACAAGAGTTATTTTAGTGTACGCTATGATTTAGCCCCACTCTCCACCGCCTCTTCTTGCGGCTCTCAGCATGGCATCAAGTTCCAATTATACCCTAACTTAGCGCTTCGTTTCCATGTTACAGAGTCTAGATGCTTCATGAACTGTACCCATTTCTGAAATTTTAATTTGTGTATTATGTTTTGATACATTGTTGTTTCTCCCACTGGACCTACTCTGGACATAATTTACAAGATATTCATAGCTTTTGTGTATTATATATATATATATATATATATATATATATATATATATATATATATAAATATGGATTAGCACTATCTTATTATATAAATATTGAATTGTTCACACAAGAAAGTGCTGATCCATCAATGTTTACAGTACATGATGCTGTATTTGATCCTGCACCTAATTATCACTAATTTGGATTGAGTGCTTTCATATTGGGACTTTTGGATCCCAATAACAGACACACTCCTGGACCTCATAATATGTTGAAAAAGGTGAACTTTATTGTCAAAGTTTCGGTCCCCTCCTGGGACCTTTCACAAGACAATGTTTCAGTCCCTGGAGGGGGGACTGACAATAAATTTCACCTTTTTTCACCATATTATGAATTCCAGGAGTTATTAGGATCCCTATCTACATTACATAAGGCAGCATCCTTGCATAAACTAATGATTTACTGAAGGGCACCATGTTTGTGGATTATATACAGTATATAGTATGTATTTAAATAATTATGCTAATAATAATAATAATAAGTTAATACATCTAAGTACAGCCATTACTTTAACTGCATTCAGAAGACTTGCTTCCAAATAGATTTAGCATCACAGGACGCATGGTTCATCTTTGTAAGGAAGAAGAAAAGCAGATAAACACCCAATCTGTTAATTTTTAGGTACATGAAATACTGTGCATTTGCGATAGCGTCGGGCTGCCTAGCATCCTATTTTCACTGCTCTGTTTTATATAAATTGTATAACTAGCCAGATTCATTACTCTTTATTGTGGTACTGAGACATATTATCAATATAAAATAGGAATATGTTTCACTTTGCTCATTACAATATGGAAGATGAATTACTAAGGGGCATATTTATTATGTTGTATAAAATGAAATTTGCAGAAAAAACAGTGTAAAATAAATGGCAAATTGATCAAGGTACCGGTATGACACCTGTTATATAGAATGCTCAGGAATTGGGGCTTTCTGGATTACAGATCTTCCCATAATTTGGATCTTCATGCCTTAAGTCTACTATAAAATCATGTAAACATTAAATAAACCCAAATAGGCTGGTTCTGCTTCCAATATGAATTAGTTATATCTTAGTTTGGATCAAGTAAAAGCTACTGTTTTATTATTACCGTATATACTCGAGTATAAGCCGACCCGAGTATAAGCCGAGGTTCCTAATTTTACCTACAAAAACTGGGAAAACTTATTGACTCGAGTATAAGCCTAGACACAACTACAGCCCTGTCTCCCAGCAGCTCACATTCCGCCAAAGCGACCCCCCCCAGCGATCAACCGGACATCTTTGCAAAGTTGATGGTGACAGAGAATTGACAAACGGATTACTGTGTGCATTGTCCCACTGTCCCACTACCATGTGCAGAGGGCGCACTGTTATTCTTTCATATAACCAACAGAGAGTGCTGTGTGATATTGCAGTCTCTCCCCAAGCAAACTGTTGGTATAGGAATGATTAAAAGTGACTGCAATCTCAGCTACTGCCCACTGACTCGAGTATAAGCCCAGGTAGACTTTTTCAGCACATTTTGGATGCTGAAAAACTCGTCTTATACTTGAGTATATACGGTACAGAGAAAAAGAAATACATTTTAAAAAATGTAGATTATTTGAATAAAATGTAGTCTATGGGAGATGGCCTTTCCATAATTCGGAGCTTTCTGGATAATGGGTTTCCGGATAATGGATCTCATACCTGTATGCATAATTTTACCCCATGCAAACCACAGTTTTGCTGCTGTTATTTTTACATTGATTCTGGAGGAAGAAACTGTAAGAAAAAATGTATAAATAATTTTACACGGTGAAGCCTGGTGATATCTGATATGTGATTTATTATCCTGCTGTTTTTTACACAGCATTATAAATATGCCTCTTAATTGTGTTGAGCAAAATTATGAATTTCTCATGCAATGGATTCTGTGGGCCTGTTTGTAGTGTAAATCAGAAGTAGACAGACAAAAGGTCACAAGTGACACTTTCATCCAGTGACTTCAATTCAAGTCACATGTGACTCCAAAATTAGATTTGCCCATTCAAAGTTACACCATATTTTGTTCTACAAACATACACATGAAAAGTAGATGTACCTTAACTCCATGTTTAAGCAGTTAATACATTTTCAAAAATAGGGGTTGATACTGTAGGTTCACTTTTGTTTTAATTAGTGATGGGCGAATCTGGCTCATTTCGCTTCTCTGAAAAATTCGCAAAATGCATTGAAATCAATTGGCGTCCGAATAATTTTGCCGCTTGACAATCTTTATGCGTGCGGCAATTCTGATGTGCATCCAATTTTTTTTGTCGCAGCAAAGTTTTGCTGCAGATTTGTGAATTTATTGCAGGCAGCGAATGAGGAAATTCACCGCGAATCCATGCCTGACAAATTTATTTTCCCATCAATGCTTTACAGTAAAAGTCTGTTCTTTCGCTTCACCGGAAAATTTGCAAAATGCATTGAAATCAATGGGCGTTTGAATAATTTTGCCATGTGACAATTTTTATGCGTGTGACAATACTGACTTGCACCCAATTTTTTTTGTCGCTGCAAAGTTTTGCCGCAGATTTGTGAATTTATTGCAGGTGGCGAAAAGCAGAAATTTGCAAATCCATGCCTGACGAATTTATTTGCCCATCACTATTTTAAATGCTTTACAGTAAAAGCCTGTTCTTTGAGGACACCAGGCCACACAGTACTTACAGAATATACCCCTTCAATACAATAGAGAGGTGGAGCTTTGTTCAGATAACAGATGAGGGTTTTCCGAGTAAAGCTGTGCTAATAACAAACAAATCACATTAAAAACCAGAACTCCTATATCAAGGATATTTTTTTCTACGCATGAAGAATAAATATAAAGCTAGATTAATAATTTTAATTTTTTATGTGACTGATTCTTAAAATTGCAGGTGTCAGATTACTTGATCATAAAAGTTATCGTTGCACAACGCCTGAAACCGAGAACATCTCTTAATAGAATCTTGCAGAGGAAAGCTGATCATGGATTTTCCAGTTTGATATACATCTTCACTTTGATTGAATTCTTTGCTATGATTTTGATGTTCTTGTAGTATTTAATTCCATGTATTGCTTTGCATTGTGCTGGTTTTCATATCATATGTAAGTGCACTCTTCTCATCTTTAAATTGCTAATGGCATAGCTGCATTAGTAGCTAGCAGGGAAATGGTTAAGGCATGAGTTTCTGGTGCCAATATGCATTATGCTTGCATAGTACAAAATCTTTATATATTTTCTGCCAGTTTCAAAAGTGATAACAATAATAGAAGAGGGGCATTCCATTCACGCTGATAAAGAATAAATTGAGGAATAAATTAGGCTGTGTAGGCAGATCTCAATTATACTGCTAGGATTTTTGCCAAGCTGTAAAGTTTATAGTCCATGAATACTGTAATGAGAACGGATTTTGAATTGTTTTCTTTTGCCCACATTAACCTCTGTATACAAAAGTGCATGAAGTGTATTTATACTTCAGGGAAATTTTCAATATTTAGTATATATGTATGTATTGGGAACCGTGTATTGAATTTCTTCTGCCCTACATTACAGTTTTATTAAATAAACAATGTAATTCTGATTTTATTATTGTATGTATCAGAAATCATATGGATCTAATAGAGAGGTATGTAAAATTTTCATTTTAAAGTGCACATGTAAGGTATACTCAAAACAATTAAACCTCCTAATGAGTATTACAAATGTTCATTAATGTGAGATTATACTGTAGTACACGGGTTACTGTGATATTGCAGAAACATTGACATATAAAACATGGGTCTGCATTGGTTGTCCCCTCCATGGGTTTCATATAGGAGGGGCAAAACAATTGGCTCCCTGTTGATTTTCATCTAGTACCCAGTAATCAGAGATCAACTTTTTGGGCAATGGGGCATGTATCGATGCCTGGACTGTAAACAATGCCGACATAATTAAAGGGTAAATTTTTCAACATCCTATCACAGGAGAACAATTTGAATTAAGAGAATTTATTACCATATATACTCGAGTATAAGCCGTCCCGAGTATAAGCCGAGGTACCTAATTTTACCTCCAAAAACTGGGAAAGCTTATTGACTCAAGTATAAGCCGAGGGTGAGAAATGCAGCAGCTTCTGGTAAGTTTCAATCAAAAAATTGAGGGTTTCTGCTCGCATTGGAGGTGCCGGCATCTCGTTTTTGGATGGCCGCGACCATTCGTGGATGCCGGCGAATATTCTAGGAGACTATTCTTGGACGCCGGCGACTAATCTTAGACGCTGGTGACTGTTCTTAGATGCCAGCGACCGTTTTTGCGCTTGACCCGAGTATAAACCGAGGTAGAGTTTTTCAGCATATTTTGGGGGCTGAAAAACTCGGCTTATACTCGAGTATATATGGTACATGCTTTTTTCCCACTAAAAAAAAAAGTTAAATAACAAATATCACAGCACAAGTCAATTATTAATTTAGGTAATGTTTTATTACCACTTTCTAAACCTTTAAAAGAATTGGACCATACTGCGGACTAAATGTAGTCCATTCGTTAAAGAAGGGAAAAGACCTTGAGTTAAAGCTTAAGCAGAGAGAAGTGTGGTGGATCAGGAGATTATCCCCATGGTTTAAATAAAGATTTGTACGTGTTTTTATAATATTTATTGTAACGTTTCGATCTTGTGATGTTTATGGAAATTAGTATGATGTTTGAATGCACATTTATAGTGCATAGTGGATGGAACCATGCATTGAACATACACTATCAACATACAGGATGTCACATTGGACTATTAAAGTATTACTACTTATTAAACAAGATGGAACCTATGTTCACTGGGCTTGATGAAGGACCATTGTAGGTTTGAAACTTCACCTTTAATGTGCACAAAAATCTTGATATGTTATATATCTCCCAGGGAACGTGCACCACAATATATCATTAAGTGAGATGTTGCAATTGCTTTTGCAATTACTATATAATATATATATATATATATATATATATATATATATATATATATTTAATGTATATGTTTCAGCAAAAATGTAAGTATTAGTTTTGTAATATGTGAATCTCCAAATAAAATAGGAGGCAGTGTAAGAACTTAGGTAAAGTCTTCTCTAGGTCTAGGAACCCATAGAAACAAAACATTTGCTATCATTTATTTATTTATATTGTAGTACATCAGTAACACCTACATTTTAATTGGTTGCTATAGGTCACAATACATTTTGTACTTTTTTACTCTGACTTAACACCATCGGAGTTTAATAAATCTCAAAAAAATCTTTTTTCTCAGAATTGTTTTTCCCTTTAAAATCCGGCCTGAAAAAATCAGATGTTAATAAAAAACTCCCCACTATCCTTCATATCTCCAGATATCTTAGGAACTGAAAATAATTATGGTCTCAACTAATAAAGCATTTTTTTCAATTTGTGGTTGGAGTATGATATATACTGTAATATTAGCAATGTCCTCCTGTTAATATGTTAATTTTCACAATTATATTAATATAAGATGTGCAACTGTATGTCAATTATTATTTAATTATTTAAAAATAATTAAAAAAAATAGTTTAAATGCTTAAATTAAATCCTTTCTTAACTACTACTTTCAATATATTTTATGATTATTAGTTAGTGCCGGTCTTAAGTAGGACATTGCAAGTTCAGAGTTGACATGACATAGCTTATTTTTCTATATAGTGTTAGCAGTGACTAGAAACATGTTTATGCAAAGACTGCTGAATCAAGGACAGTCACAGTCCATTATACATTTATAGCGCTTATGTCTTTCTGCTGAAGTTTTTACACCAAAGTAATAAAAAGCCCAGAAGTGTTGAGTTTGGCATCGTAATACGAAAAACACAATTGATGCCATAATTTGCTTCAGAGACCCACATGGAAATGTTGTTTCAGACATGCAATCATTGTGTGAAGAAGGAGCCAACATTGGCTTCTGTGGTTAGGTTAGACAGAGGTCACCAAAAAGACTTTAGCATATTGTGTTGTTTCTATGGAAAACAAATACTGGTGCTTGGTTTATATTGAGCTCTGTGCAAATGATCATACTGTAAAATAAATATCCAACAATATGTTTTCCTACTGTATCATGTTCATTTTGATCACAAGGACTGTGGTTTTCCATCAGGGTCGGACTGGGGGGCTCAGGGCCCACCGGGACTAATGTCTAGGTCCAGGGCCCCCCATCCCCCTACTATGAAGGCATGCATGAAGGCGCCTCTCTCGGTGCTCCTGAATGAATAGGTGCCGCATGCGCAGATGTCGCTGCGCCTAAAAAAATTGGCCCGACACTGTTTTCCATTATGGAAAGTTTCCTGTTCTTTTTTTGACATATATATATTAGTACATTAAAACATGACTTCATTTGCAATATTGACATCACTTGTTGACAACGACAACTTTGGCAAAGCTGGACACAATGTGGACTAACACAAAACATCATCAGCTTAATTAAATAATTTGAAAACACACAAGTGATTCTCAAGGCTGGGGAAAAAAGCAGGCTCAACATATTTCACTGCAACAAAAAGCCATATATGCCATAATAACAGCTCATATAAACAAATATAGGAGGGTCCAGAACAATCGAATTTAATTTACAAAGAAAATCAAGTCCCATTCCCTATTACATTCAGAGGGCCACAGTTCCTATTGTGAAGATTCAAAAAGCCTCTGTTGTAAGAAGGACTGCATTCATTTCCGCTTTCCTGATATTGGCTTCTACTCTTTCAGTGACCTGAAAGAAAACTCTCATGGCACTATTACAACATTCAATGAGATATTTTGCAAAAGCAAATGGTATATTATTCCTCACCAGACAATATATGCAAATACGTTTTCTAACTAGTCTTCTTCTAGTTTTCTAACTAATCCGCATTTTTTCTGACTGCAAACACATAAGGGGTTATTTATCAAAGGTCAAATTTCAAATTTATGTGAATTTATTTTTACTCTAATAAATTGGAATATACTCAATTGGTAGGTTATTTATGACAAAAAAAATGGAAAGTCTGCAAGAGTATGGGGCCTCAAAAAAACTTGAATGCAAAATTCAGACAAGTAAAAGTTGTTGATGTCTTATAGAAGTCAGTGGGAGCTGCGCTGATTTTATTGGACCACTTTTAAGTAGGGATGTAGCGAACGTCGGAAAAAAAGTTCGCGAACATATTCGCGAACTTGCGCAAAAACGCGAGCGGTTCGCGAACGGTTCGCGAACCCCATAGACTTCAATGGGAAGGCGAACTTTAACATCTAAAAAAAAAATTTCTGGCCAGAAAAATGATTTTAAAGTTGTTTAAAGGGTGCAACGACCTGGACAGTGGCATGCCAGAGGGGGATCAAGGGCAAAAATGTATCTGAAAAATCTGCCTGTGTGTGCTTGGAAGAGATAGTGTAGGGGGAGAGCTGTTAGTGATTTCAGGGACAGATGATAGTAAGTTTGCTGGCTAGTAATCTGCTTGATACTGCTCTGTATTGGAGGGACAGAAGTCTGCAGGGATTTGAGGGACATTTTAGCTTAGGTAGCTTTGCTGGCTAGTAATCTACTGTTCTCTTTAAACAACTGCCATACGTTGACCTTGTAGGCATTGTTTGCCCAGTTTTTTTGGACGCAGCCACTGAAGCACAGTTGCCAGAAAAAATATGCCATATAAATGCTGAAAATAGTCATTTTTCGCCATACGTTGACCTTGTAGACATTGTTTGCCCAGTTTTTTTGGTTGCAGCCACTGAAGCACAGTTGCCAGAAAAAATATGCCATATAAATGCTGAAAATAGTCATTTTTCGCCATACGTTGACCTTGTAGACATTGTTTGCCCAGTTTTTTTGGTTGCAGCCACTGAAGCACAGTTGCCAGAAAAAATATGCCATATAAATGCTGAAAATAGTCATTTTTTGCCATATACGTTGAGTCAACGTATGGTCAAAAAATGACCTTGTAGGCATTGTTTGCCCAGTTTTTTTGGCCGCAGCCACTGAAGCACAGAGGCCAGAAAAAATATGCCATATAAATGCTGAAAATAGTCATTTTTTGCCATACGTTGACTCAACGTATATGGCAAAAAATGACTATTTTCAGCATTTATATGGCATATTTTTTCTGGCCTCTGTGCTTCAGTGGCTGCGGCCAAAAAAACTGGGCAAACAATGCTTACAAGGTCAACGTCGTTGACCTTGTAGGCATTGTTTGCCCAGTTTTTTTGGCCGCAGCCACTGAAGCACAGAGGCCAGAAAAAATATGCCATATAAATGCTGAAAATAGTCATTTTTTTGGTCGCAGCCACTGAAGCACAGTTGCCAGAAAAATTATGCCATATAAATGCTGAAAATATGCATTTTTTTGGTTGCAGCCACTGAAGCACAGAGGCCAGAAAAATTATGCCATATAAATGCAGAAAATATGCATTTTTTTGGACGCAGCCACTGAAGCACAGTTGCCAGAAAAAATATGCCATATAAATGCTGAAAATAGTCATTTTTTGCCATACGTTGACCTTGTAGACATTGTTTGCCCAGTTTTTTTGGTTGCAGCCACTGAAGCACAGAGGCCAGAAAAAATTAAACCAGTAGGGTTTGCACCCTAGTTTGTAACGGTGGCGGAGGGAGGAGGAGGACGCTAAAGGACAGCTGTGTGTAGAGTCATGAGGCTTGAAGAGAAGGACAGCTGCATAGAAGTCAGAACAAGTCTTCCGGCGTGCAGTAACCCTCCGAGATCCACCCCTCATTCATTTTAATAAAGGTCAGGTAATCGACACTTTTGTGACCTAGGCGAGTTCTCTTCTCAGTTACAATCCCTCCTGCTGCACTGAAGGTCCTTTCTGAGAGCACACTTGAGGCTGGGCAAGACAAGAGGTTCATGGCAAATTGTGACAGCTCTGGCCACAGATCAAGCCTGCGCACCCAGTAGTCCAGGGGTTCATCGCTCCTCAGAGTGTCGATATCTGCAGTTAATGCCAGGTAGTCCGCTACCTGCCGGTCGAGGCGTTCTTTGAGGGTGGATCCAGAAGGGTTGTGGCGCTGCCTTGGACAGAAAAACATTTGCATGTCTGACGTTACAGACTGGCCAAAGGGCTTTGTCCTTGCAGGTGTGCTCGTGGCAGGATTACTGGCACCTCTGCCCCTGGAATGTTGATGAGTTCCTGAAGTGACATCACCCTTAAAAGCATTGTACAACATGTTTTGCAGGCTGGTTTGTAAATGCCGCATCTTTTCGGACTTGTGGTATGTTGGTAACATTTCTGACACTTTATGCTTGTACCGAGGGTCTAGTAGCGTTGCGACCCAGTACAGGTCCTTCTCCTTAAGCCTCTTGATACGGGGGTCCTTCAACAGGCATGACAGCATGAAAGACCCCATTCTCACAAGGTTGGATGCAGAGCTATCCATCTCCGCTTCCTCATTATCAAGGACTGCATCATCCACGGTCTCCTCCCCCCAGCCACGTACAAGACCAGGGGTCCCCAAAAGGTCACCACTAGCCCCCTGGGAAGCCTGCTCCTGTTGGTCCTCCTCCTCCTCCACAAAGCCACCTTCCTCCTCTGACTCCACTTCTGGCACCTCTCCCTGCGTTGCAGCAGGTGCCTGGGTTCGTTCTGGTGATTCCGACCAGAAATCGTGCGCTTCCAGCTCCTCGTCACGCTGGTCTACAGCCTCATCTGTCACTCGTCGCACGGCACGCTCCAGGAAGAAAGCGAAGGGTATTAGGTCGCTGATGGTGCCTTCGGTGCGACTGACCATATTTGTCACCTCTTCAAAAGGTCGCATGAGCCTGCAGGCATCGCGCATAAGCACCCAGTAACGGGGGAAAAAAATCCCCAGCTGTGCAGATCCAGTCCTACCACCCAGTTCAAAAAGGTACTCGTTGACGGCCCTTTGTTGTTGCAGCAGACGTTCCAACATAAGGAGCGTTGAATTCCAGCGAGTCTGGCTGTCAGAAATCAAACGCCTGACTGGCATGTTGTAGCGCTGCTGAATGTCAGCAAGGCGTGCCATGGCTGTGTAGGAACGTCTGAAATGGGCCGACACCTTTCTGGACTGGGTGAGAACGTCCTGGAATCCTGGGTACTTGGAGACAAAACGTTGGACTATTAAATTTAACACATGTGCCATGCAGGGCACATGTGTTAAATTGCCTAGTCTCAACGCTGCCAACAGATTGCTTCCATTGTCACACACCACTTTTCCGATCTGCAGTTGGTGTGGGGTCAGCCACCGATCGGCCTGTGACTGCAGAGATGACAGGAGTACAGATCCGGTATGGTTTTTGCTTTCCAGGCACGTCATCCCCAAGACAGCGTGACAACGGCGTACCTGGCACGTCGAATAGCCTAGGGGGAGCTGGGGGTGCACAGGTGTGGAGGAGGAGAAGGAGGACCCAGCAGCAGAGTAAGAAGAAGAAGAAGACGAGGTAGAGAGCGATGGAGGAGTAGAGGTGGTGGCAGAACCGCGTGCAATCCGTGGCGGTGACACCAACTCCACTGTTGTTGTTGAGCTACCCATTCCCTGCTTCCCAGCCATTACCAAGTTCACCCAGTGGGCAGTGTAGGTGACATACCTGCCCTGACCATGCTTGGAGGACCATGCGTCAGTAGTCATATGGACCTTTGGCCCAACACTAAGTGACAGAGATGCGGTAACTTGGCTCTGCACATGTTGGTACAGGTGTGGTATTCCCTTTTTAGAAAAAAAATTGCGGCTGGGTACCTTCCACTGCGGTGTCCCAATTGCTACAAATTTGCGGAAGGCCTCAGAGTCCACCAGCTGGTATGGTAAAAGCTGGCGGGCTAAGAGTGCAGACAAGCCAGCTGTCAGACGCCGGGCAAGGGGGTGACAGTCAGACATTGGCTTCTTACGCTCAAACATGGCCTTCACAGAAACTTGGCTGGTGGCAGATGACTGGGAATGGGAACAGGTGGTCAAGGTGGAAGGCGGAGTGGAGGGTGGTTCAGACGGGTCAAGGAGAGCAGAGGTAGAGCAGTAAGATGCTGGACCAGAAGGAGTGTGGCTTTTAGTTTGCCTGTTGCCTTTGAGGTGTTGCTCCCAAAGTGCTTTGTGCTTGCCGCTCATGTGCCTTCGCATAGAAGTTATACCTATGTGGCTGTTGGGCTTACCAAGGCTCAGTTTCTGACTGCACTCATTGCAAATTACAATGCTTTTGTCAGAGGCACACACATTAAAAAAATCCCACACTGCTGACTTTTTGGAAGTGTGCGATCTGGCGGTAACAGTAGAAGTTGGCGGCATTGGCGGCAATGGCGGGTGCGTTGGCCGGCTGAACACAGGTGCCGATACATGTTGTTGCCCTACTGATCCCTGCGGGCTGTCCTCCCTGCTTCTTCTAAGTCTTATTCTCCTACTGCCTCTCTGACTCTCCGTCTCTCCATCTGAACTACCCTCCTCTTGCTCTCTTCTACTAGGCACCCACAAAACATCAATCTCCTCATCATCATTCTCCTCAGATGCATCAATTTCTTCTGACACATCACAGAAGGAAGCAGCAGCAGGGACCTCCTCCTCATCACTCATTATGTCCATCTCTGTCGTGTTCTCTGCCAGAATTAAATCTGGTGTAAGGTCCTCATCTCCTTCATCTTCTTCTGGCAATAATGGTTGCGCATTACTCAGTTCAAGAAACTCATGGGAAAATAACTCCTCTGACCCCAGTGAAGAAGGGGCACCGGTGGTGGAGGAAGTGTTACGTGGGGTGGCCATAGCAGTGGAGGATGAGGAGGATGTTGTGGTAAAGTTAGAAACGGTAGAGGATGGGGTGTGCTGTGTAAGCCAGTCAACTACCTCTTCAGCATTTTGGGAGTTCAGGGTCATTGGCTTTTTAAAACTGGGCAATTTGCTAGGGCCACAGGATTGCATAGCAGCACGGCCCCTAGCACGGCCTCTGCGTGGCGGCCTGCCTTTGCCTGGCATTATTTTTTAAAAAACAACAACAACAACAAAAACTCAGTTGGTTTTTCTGGAAACGATAATACACACAGCTAGATGGCGGGTTGAAGAAAACAGTGTGCAAATAATGCCTACAAGGTCAACGTATACACTACTACAGCGGTGGATACGGATTACGTAAAATATATTATGGCTGCTTGAAAAAAGTCACTCCGGTGTTTTTTCTGGAGACGGTAATATTATGGATATTTAGACAGAATGTGAACAAGGTCACACAGCTAGATGGCGGGTTGAAGAAAACACTGTGCAAATAATGCCTACAAGGTCAACGTATACACTACTACAGCGGTGGATACGGATTACGTAAAATATATTATGGCTGCTTGAAAAAAGTCACTCCGGTGTTTTTTCTGGAGACGGTAATATTATGGATATTTAGACAGAATGTGAACAAGGTCACACAGCTAGATGGCGGGTTGAAGAAAACACTGTGCAAATAATGCCTACAAGGTCAACGTATACACTACTACAGCGGTGGATACGGATTACGTAAAATATATTATGGCTGCTTGAAAAAAGTCACTCCGGTGTTTTTTCTGGAGACGGTAATATTATGGATATTTAGACAGAATGTGAACAAGGTCACACAGCTAGATGGCGGGTTGAAGAAAACACTGTGCAAATAATGCCTACAAGGTCAACGTATACACTACTACAGCGGTGGATACGGATTACGTAAAATATATTATGGCTGCTTGAAAAAAGTCACTCCGGTGTTTTTTCTGGAGACGGTAATATTATGGATATTTAGACAGAATGTGAACAAGGTCACACAGCTAGATGGCGGGTTGAAGAAAACACTGTGCAAATAATGCCTACAAGGTCAACGTATACACTACTACAGCGGTGGATACGGATTACGTAAAATATATTATGGCTGCTTGAAAAAAGTCACTCCGGTGTTTTTTCTGGAGACGGTAATATTATGGATATTTAGACAGAATGTGAACAAGGTCACACAGCTAGATGGCGGGTTGAAGAAAACACTGTGCAAATAATGCCTACAAGGTCAACGTATACACTACTACAGCGGTGGATACGGATTACGTAAAATATATTATGGCTGCTTGAAAAAAGTCACTCCGGTGTTTTTTCTGGAGACGGTAATATTATGGATATTTAGACAGAATGTGAACAAGGTCACACAGCTAGATGGCGGGTTGAAGAAAACACTGTGCAAATAATGCCTACAAGGTCAACGTATACACTACTACAGCGGTGGATACGGATTACGTAAAATATATTATGGCTGCTTGAAAAAAGTCACTCCGGTGTTTTTTCTGGAGACGGTAATATTATGGATATTTAGACAGAATGTGAACAAGGTCACACAGCTAGATGGCGGGTTGAAGAAAACACTGTGCAAATAATGCCTACAAGGTCAACGTATACACTACTACAGCGGTGGATACGGATTACGTAAAATATATTATGGCTGCTTGAAAAAAGTCACTCCGGTGTTTTTTCTGGAGACGGTAATATTATGGATATTTAGACAGAATGTGAACAAGGTCACACAGCTAGATGGCGGGTTGAAGAAAACAGTGTGCAAATAATGCCTACAAGGTCAACGTATACACTACTACAGCGGTGGATACGGATTACGTAAAATATATTATGGCTGCTTGAAAAAAGTCACTCCGGTGTTTTTTCTGGAGACGGTAATATTATGGATATTTAGACAGAATGTGAAAAAGGTCACACAGCTAGATGGCGGGTTGAAGAAAACACTGTGCAAATAATGCCTACAAGGTCAACGTATACACTACTACAGCGGTGGATACGGATTACGTAAAATATATTATGGCTGCTTGAAAAAAGTCACTCCGGTGTTTTTTCTGGAGACGGTAATATTATGGATATTTAGACAGAATGTGAACAAGGTCACACAGCTAGATGGCGGGTTGAAGAAAACACTGTGCAAATAATGCCTACAAGGTCAACGTATACACTACTACAGCGGTGGATACGGATTACGTAAAATATATGAATGCTGCTTGAAAAAAGTCACTCCGGTGTTTTTTCTGGAGACGGTAATATTATGGATATTTAGACAGAATGTGAACAAGGTCACACAGCTAGATGGCGGGTTGAAGAAAACAGTGTGCAAATAATGCCTACAGGGCAAATAATGCCTAAAAGGTCAACTTATACACTACTACAGCGGTAGTAAAATAAAAAAAGTAAAATAAAAAAAAATGAATATTAAAAAAAAAAAATTAAAGTTGGTGCTGCTGAACTACTAGGAGCAGCAGATTAGCACACCAGTCCCACTCCCCAACACTGCTAGACTAATAGCACTGGGCTCTTATAGTAGTAGTAGTAGTAGTAGTAAAACAACAAAAAAATAAATAAAAGCAGTCCTTACAAGGACTACTGTTATTGCAGCAGTCAGCAGATGAGATCAGAAGCAGGACAGCTGCCCACTGCAGCTACATACAGAGCACTGCAGTAGAAGGTAGATTACTAGCCAGCAAAGCTACCTAAGCTAAAATGTCCCTCAAACCCCTGCAGACTTCTGTCCCTCCAATAACAGAGCAGTATCAAAACGATTACTAGCCAGCAAACTTTCAACTGTCCCTGAAATCACTAACAGGCAGCAGCTCTCTCCCTACACTATCTCTTCAGCACACACAGGCAGAGTGAAAAAACGCTGCAGGGCTTCGGTTTTTATAGGGAAGGGGAGTGGTCCAGGGGAGAGCTTCCTGATTGGCTGCCATGTACCTGCTGGTCTGGGGTGAGAGGGCAAAAAAAAGCGCCAACAATGGCGAACCCAAAATGGCGAACGTCGCGCGACGTTCGCGAACTTCCGGCGAGCGCGAACACCCGATGTTCGCGCGAACAAGTTCGCCGGCGAACAGTTCGCGACATCTCTACTTTTAAGTAATTCAGACTCTTAGAGGTTTTCGGATTTTATTTGGGCTCGGAATTTTTTCTTCATACCTTTTAATATTCGGATCTTTTAATAAATACAATGACATTTGTGGTTTTAGAGAATGTGAGTTTTGTCCTGGTTTCAAAAACCTCTAAAACCACTAAAATGAAAATCTTGATAAAAACGCCTCTACGAAACTAGTATCTGTCAAGGAATACTATAAACTGTATTTAAATATATATAAATATATACAATGGGACACATAACATTTAAAATTGCTGTTAGTTCAAATACCCTCTTTTTTGCCAGCCCATTTTAAATGAAAATCTTATTCTCCTTATACTGTATGATCCCTAAATTTAGAACAAGTGTTAAGCTCCCTGGTCACGGCTCAATCTTCCACCTGTAGCAGCCGCCTTTGGCCTCGGGAGGAGCCCTCAGCTACTTTGTGAGAATTTTAATTTGTCAGAATGCATTTCACTGCTTTGTGCTGCTGAATACTTTTGTTAATTGAGTGGTAATACAAACCCCCATGTTTACTCCCTGATGCAAAATACATCTGGTGAATGAAATAGGATTATTGTTTAGTGGAATGAATTGAATGCCAATTTTTTTTTTTTTTTACTTAAAAAGATAGGGGCATGTTAAACTAACCCCTGTGGTTTAAGGGTAGATTTATGAAAATGTGAGATTAGAGCTCACGACAGAAAAAAATTGCTTACTTTTCTATTCATCTCTATGGGATTTTTAGAATTGTATTCAAGCCACTGATGAATACGATTCTAAAAATCCCATAGGAATGAATAGAAAGTGAGTGAATTTTTCTCTCTTATTTTTATAATTCATGTACATATTGATCAATTTTGCCTTCTCAGTACTGCAGGTAATGGTAGCATTGAATGTGAGGTACAACATTTGTGCAGTGTTTGTCATCGATTGCTGAACTTTTAATGCAAATACCATATTGCGAAACTTTTATTTTCCATTTTGAAAGTCTGCCACTCAAAATAATAAGTGGATAACTGAATGTCAGTGATTGTGTTGACTTTGGTAAAAACTGAAATGAGTTACTAGTTAGTGGTTTTCATTTCAAACTGTGGCTTGCCTTCTGATCTCTTACCACAAGTTGAATCATAGCAAAGGGGGGAATTGTGTGGCTTCTCTGACCCTGTTCTTTCCATCTGGGTTTGGCACCTTGTTTTGGCTCTTACACATCTACGGTTTCCTTAAAATGTATACATGTTAAAATGGGAAGTGTCCTGTTTCCACTTATATTGATTAAAAAGCTGTATTTGCATCGCTAAAGGGTACGTTTGCTTAGTTAGAAGCCACTGCTACTGACTTCTTCAGGTGGGGTTCAAATTATAAACAGTCAATGAGGGCAGTCTATTTCAAGGGCAGGCCATTGGCTCAGTGTTTAGACCTGCTATCTTGGTTTGGCTTGTGCCAGCCTCTTATTGTTGTTTCCTGGTGTTTACTCCCTCTGTAGAAGGTCTGAGGCATGTGCACCTGGGCTCACAATATACAATGGTAAGCTTCTAATTTGTACCCTACACACTGGATTCCCTTTATTCTATTTTTTTGTGGATGCAAACATATGGCATACAAAATCCAAACATTTAGTTATTTGGTCAGGGATGTTTTTGATTGACATTCAATAACATATGTATGTTATCCATTACCACAAGTTCCAATTGTTGCAATGAATCACATAATACCCCGAAGCCCAATAATGCAATTAACTGTCAGATTAAATGAAAGGGTGTCATGTCCATAAATCATGAATTAATCAGTGTTAAAAAAAAAGGTTCAGAAATTAACAGTTTTGTTTTTGTTATTAAATGTTTTACCACTGAAAGGGCTGAAAAATAGATTCACTTATATATTAGTTCATTTTAATTTTGAGTCAGATAATGGATGAATAACCTAGGGGAATGATATTCATGATATTTTAAGTGGCAGAGTTGTGCTCAGTGATATGACTGCATATTTACATATTTCAGTTACCTGGGTTAAACATCTGATATGGTATACTGTGTGTGTACAAATACACAAACAAGCACACCCGAATATGACACATACACTTTCATAACTTATCAGGTTTTTATCCATCATAATACATACTGGGATAGTAACCCACAAGGAACATATTCATATTTTTTTCAGTGGAGTAAGGTTTTATATGGTGCATTACCATGCATGGTTCTCTAGGACTATTCCTTGAAACCTATGCTTGTTAATAATCAATACAATCCCATAGAATGGCCCGGGAGCACCATTTATCCTAGCGGCAGGGTATTTTTAATGGTAATATTCATAGAATACTAGAAGATATTACTTCCATTAATTTTTCTTGTACATGGACTGTCACCTTAACTGCCTCACTGAAACCCTGAACTGCAGCAATGATGGACACATGCTGTCCCACCTTGAACATCATGACATTAATACCTTTAAGGGGCAGATTTATCAAGGGTCAAATTAAAAATTAAAATTTTGAATTTAAAAATTGAAATTTTTGAGTTTATTTTAGTGTAATTCGACTAGAGAATAGTTAAAATTAGATTTGAGTTTTTAAAAAAATTTGAATTTCAAAATATATCATGTACTCGCCCTTTAAGAATTCAAATCTAAACCTGGCAAATGTATTGACCTAGGAAAAAGTCACACACAATTAATCTCTGATCTGTACATTTGTTTTGTTAGAACTGGGGAAATAAAAGAAAATAAACCAAACATCGTTGTGGGAGCTGCCATGCTGTTTGCTCAACAAATGTGAAGATGATATACCTTCCATAAGCAATAACATTGTAGTGAAAAGTGGTCAGTATGCTCTGCCTAGCAGAATCATTTGAAAAAAATTATTTTTAGTCAGCAAAACAATCATTATTGTTTTAAGAATCAGCAACTCTATAATAATAAGATTTATCTACCTCTCTCTCAAACATTCATTTGTTTTATTTGAATATAAAAATTCATTTACAAAATGGGATGTGGATGGCCAGTCAAAAAGGGCCACAGTTAACAGGAAACAGCCCCCAGTACCAAGCGCAAGTTCAACAACAATAGAGAAAAGTTTCCCGTAACCAATTCTTCCATTAAAATTTCTTTTATTCAGGATTCATATGAAAAGAGTGATAATCATACAGACCCCATGGTCTATTCTGTGTATGCTTATTACTCTTTTAATATGAATCCTGAATAAAAGAAATTTTAATGGAAGAATTGGTTACCGGATACTCTTTTCTATAGTTGTTTTATTTTATGCAACTTTAACCTACATTACTTGCCTTTCTCCATACAAGTAATACCATAGATCAACAGAAATGTATCATATTCAATTATAGGGTTTACAATGACATTTTCTATACAGCATACATTTTCTTACTTGGGTTTCAAGTGATTTTTTTTCTTTATTACATAAAAAGCTAAATCCGTAAAAAGGTCTAAAAGTCATGTTTAGCTCATAAAGAGAACTGCAAGAACTGGAGATTTGCCAAGATATTCAGCTGCAACAGACAATTAAAAACCATTGAATATGGCTAATCTCCCCTTCACCCCACCAGTCAGCTAGCCTTGATTATTTTTGTTACTTTAGATTAGATTTGAGAAACTCTTGTAAAAGCTGAAATGCGATTGAAAAACTCTTTCCAAGGGCTTAAGGAAATAAGAGAAGGCAGTGTATTAATACTTTGTGACAAGCACTGGAACTTGTTGACAAGTGACAAGAGTCATTCCCACTGATGTCTCCTAAGCAGGTCGCATACCGTGCAGCATATATTTAAAAGATAAAAAGAAAATCTTCTCTAGGTTTCCTTCTAAGTGCAGCAAAAATCACCTAAATGCAAATATTTCTAGATCTTTTTAATTTTATACTTGAATTTTGTTTTGCATTGACCTTTGTTTCCCACTGTTACTCATTTATAAATATTTGACATAACAGAAAATATAAGGAATTTGGTTTAACAGCATAAATTAGGCATGTTGCACATTTAATAATACTAATAAAATGACATTCAGCATTCAGGTGCAATTTTATGGGCATAAAATGTCCCATAATGAGTTACTGGCAAAATTGAAGAAAGGCTGGAAGAAGCTGGTTCCTCTCATGCCTAAGGCAGTTATAAAATAAAAGCTGGGTAGGACTGTTTTTATTATTAACATGGTTAGTGGAAGAAACCTTAGTGAAAGAGTTTTTTGTTTAGTAACATTGACAGTTTTGGTAAGAGGAGCAGTTGATACTGCCATGAAGGGACATTTATTAGTGGCAACTAGCAATAAAAGCACCCACTATCAACCACTATCAAATCACCTCAATTTATGCAAAACAAACAACCTTGAATATCTGATTGCAACTGGAAAAGTCATCAACATACACAAGTTGGCCTGAAAACTTAGCAAGTAAAGAGGTGCATTATATAGCTGATGTCTGCAATTTTAAAACATCTGCAATTTGAAACACAATATTTTCACCACTGTGTCACATGATATCATGAGTCAATTGATAGCCATGTCTATCCACATATTGAGCACTATTTTCAACTGACAGCACTGCACAAAGCCTTTATTAAAGCATGGGTACTGACTTGGGCAACAGCCATGTTTCAGATGTGTAGCGGTCTTGCTACTACAATTAGTAGGTGTAAAATTACATGCACATTCTTTTTAAATTGCATTCATAACACAATTGCCACTAATTTGTACTACTGCAATGTTCCAATTTGATGCACTCTACTGCAAGGCATCATTGTACTTAAAGGAACAGTAACACCAAAAAAATTAAAGTGTTTGAAAGGAATGATATACAGTAATGTAATGTTGTCCTGTACTGGTAAACTTTCAGAAACACAAGTATAGTTTATGTAAACAAGGTGCTGTGTAGCCATAGGGGGGGCTATTGATGCACAGGATACTCAATAGATAAGCTCTGAAGAATCCCATTGTAAGACTGCAGAGCATATCTGTTATCTGCTGATTATCCTGTGCATTTTCTCCCTTTTCAGCTTTGAATTGCTGCTCCATGACGACACAGCAGCTTGTTTACATAAACTATAGTAGAGTTTCTGAATCAAACACACCAGTTATACCAGAGCAGCACAACAGTACATTATATTTCATTATTTTCAAACACTTTACACTTTGTTGGTATGGTTTCTAATCTGCCTTAATCAGGCTATAGGTTGCAGCAGTAGCATTGCATGCAATTTAATGACAAGTGCATGCCCTTGTTGTGTCCTCATTCCTGCACCCATATGTGAGCAATTTACTAACCACTACAAAAATATATATGTGCCTCCTGTATCTGTTGTACTCTTCATAAACCAAATAGTATGCTCAAAATCTGTTAAATAAATGATTTGTCAATTTTAAGTCTATGTGACTTGTATGGCTCTGGCTTATAAAGTCTATCTATAAGCTTGTATGCTGATGTAAAATGAAGGTCTATTTTCTCCATATACAATAATAACTAAAGACCCTGATTATACGTGTATATAACTCCAACAGATGATGGGCACAGGGAAAACAAAGAAACAAGACATGAGACAAAGGAATAGTTGGTTGAGAAATTTGATGGAAACCAAAATAGAACAGTTTCTGAACTTGTGAGTGTGTAGAATTTTGATGAAGTGAGTGATCAAAAGTGTCAAAGGCTTTGGAGAGCAAAAGATGAAGAGGTGTCATTTTGGTTTGGCTGATCAGATGTGCTCAGTATTTTATATGAGCTGTTCTTTCTGAGTGTAATTGGAGAATCAGGGTTGATATGGGTCAAGAAGGATATTGTTAGAGGGAAATTGGGACAATTGTATATACTGTACTGCAGCCAATCAAGTAGTTTGAAGAAAATGGCTGGCAGAGAAATAAAACAGTATCAGTGGGGTTAGGGGGCAACAGAGTTTTTTTCTCTATACTGTATAAAGCATAGACGTAGCATATTCTTAAGAAAATTTTCTTTTAAGAAGAATTTAGCACTGGAGATAAAAAAAAACAGTGGATTGTAGTTTTTTCTTATAAAATGTTGTTGAGAATTTAATGTTTGTGTTATTAAATAAATACTTGTACATACATAAATCTGTAAAAAAAACCTCTGTATAAATACGTATACAGATTTTTCACAACCACTATACACCTCAACATAAAACTATCATAGGAAATATATTGAACAAAAAAGGGGAGTTGTTTCATCAGAGTCAGTGGCATAACTACAGCTAGCCAGCCCCCCTGCAAAATAATCTTCAGGGGGCCCAACTTAGCATCACGCGTGTTTTATACTTAAATGTAAGAATAAGAGGGCAACAGAATTTGACATACTTTGTTGATATAAGCAGATTACCATCATCATGCTTATCAAAAATATTGATGCGAAGACAAAGACACGGAAACTAATTTAGCAGGTCTGTAAATAGAATGAATGATAGATGATATCTAACCCATTCAACTTGTGCATTTACTTGTAAAAATATTTCTCCCCTATTAGGAGCAGGGAGGAATTGTCTGTCACCCTCTTTTACTTCACAGGCCAATGACCTGACTGATAAGTATGTAAGCATTTAGACTCTTGCTGACCTCTCTAGCTCTCCATTCCAAATCTAATCTAAATCAAAATTAAAAAAAAAAGTATTTTTTTGCATAGAAATACCTGATTTTAAAGACGTAAAAGGAAAGCATAATAATGTCTAGGGTACAGTGATAGGGGGCGCTGGGCAGATATCTGTAAAACTGGCCTGGTTCACTGCCCTCCATCACTCTCCCCTCTGTCACTCTCCGATCCCTTCACTGTCCTCTCGTCTGCTACAGCGCATTAACACGCATTTCTCGTTGGGGAGCAAGCACACATAGGGGCAAATTCACTAAGCGCCGAAGCACCGAACGCTAGCGTTAGTTCGCTAGCGTTTGTCATTTTCGTTACTGCGCAAATTCACTAACGAACGCTGGCGTAGTTTCGCTAGTGTTACTTTGCACCCTTACGCCTGGCGAATTTTCGCTAGCGACATAACTAGGCAAATTCACAAACTGGCGCAGTGTACTGAACACTACGTTTTACGCTAGACTTCCTTCGCCACCTCAGACCTGGCGAAGCGCAATAGAGTAGATAGGGATTGTTTCAAAAAAAGTCAAAATTTTTTCTAAGTCCCAAAAAAACGCTGGCGTGTTTTCTACATTATGGGTGATAGGCTGAAAAAGATCGAAAAAATTTTTGGGGCTCCCCTCCTTCCCCCCTACATTTCCTGACTCATGGCAACTTACCTAGGCAGTGGGCACATGTGTAGGGCAAAATAAAAATTTTATTTGCTGATTTGAAGGTTTTCTAGGCATTTGTAGTGCTGATACGTATTCCTCCATTGAAATTTGAATTTGGCGCCTTATGCAAATTAGCCTTCGCTAGCGTAACTTCGCTTTACATAGCGAATCAACGCTAGCGCAACTTCGCAACCTTACGCTACCCCTGAGCGCAACTTCGGATTTTAGTGAATTTGCGGAGCGCTGGCGAAACTGCGCCTGGCGAAGTGCGGCGAAGTTGCGCCTGGCGCAACTTCGCATCTTAGTGAATTTGCCCCATAGGGTGGCCGGCTAGGTTGCCTAAGGAATGCCATTGTGAATTTCACTCTCCCTTTATGAATACTTGTTTTGGGTCAAATCTGGTATAATTTTGATATTTCAAAAGATTAGCACAAAAGTACCATTTACACACAAAACACATACACACATTATGAAGTACTATTCATGTAAAAATACACAAATCATATATTAATTATTATAAATTTCAGGATTTCATCCCATGTTATATATTTGACTCATAAAAGAGTATCCACAAGTTAGTGTGCTTTTTTTTCTTTACTTTTTGCTTAGGAATATTTTAATAATATATTCTGTTCTGCTGTTTTAACAGTGGCGGTTAAGGCAGAAAAAAACTACTTTGAATTCTGGATATGATTAGTGCTTCTTGTGGTTAATTTACAGTAATGGTTTTCCAAAAGATAAATAACCTGACAATGGACACTAACACTAGCCATTGAGCAAGTTCCCCCGGCACAAGACTGACAGCATTTGTCCTTACACCAAAGTGAGGACTTTTCTTAGTATCTGGGCCTTGTGTTATTTTATTTTTAAATTCTAGACAGTTTCTAAGCTCATAAATACATATTGCACTCAGGGATAACTTTACAGCGTCATTCATGCCAAATGAAAAATCTAAAATCTGTTGTTAAGAAAAATGCTTGCAAAAAAAGATTAGGTTTAGCAGGGACAATGCATACAATGATATGTCTGTTTTAAATTAAAGGAATATTAAGGTACTCTATGTAATATGTACATAACAAGTGATAAAAAAGGTTGAGGTATGTGAGTTATGGGCCCATGGATTTTAAGGATAACACAGAGCAGATGTAGAATGTGAATATTATTATCTGGGCCTTTAGCTGTGCATTTCTTTTTTTAACTTTAATATAATATATGATAATTGTTTCCATTCATCAAGACTCATAAAAATCGGTGAGATTTATTTGCTGTTATGTGTAGGTATGATTTAGATTTGTATCAGGCATTAGTCAAATTATATTGTATTTTTTGCAGCTTCACTTTTTTCTTTGGATTATTGTTTTTACAGATATAAAAAAATGCTATTCTGCAGTGTTCATGTAAAACTTGCAATTCATACACTCTCACCTGTGGTTGCTTCCCATCTGGATGAATGGCAAACACTCTGCTCCTCAGATACATATTTCTCAGACACATGCACATACCTACATTCTGGGAGATGGAGAGCATAGCACTAGTGGGGCAAAGGAGCCTCATTCTTACTGCTTCCCCTATGGTAGCCTGCAACCACTGGCATTCTTTAAATTTCCTTAGAATGAAGCACAAGTTAGGGAGTGGGAGAAATACATGTCTAGAGCAATAAGCTAGGGAGAGTCAGCAGGTGCAGTGTGTACCTACCATACTGCCTGTCCTATGGCATTTTTAGTTCAGCATAAGGTGCAGAGAGACTCCAAACACATGTACTGTAATTTCTCAAGACAGTGCTCATTTCTTTAAAGACAAAAAAAATAGCATTAGATTGAGTGTCTGACTCTACTGCAATATCAGCTTAAGTAGCAGAATAGTTCCTGTACATTCACCTTACATTCATTTCCCTTTTCAACAGTACTCCATAGTTCTGGACTTGAGGTTATGCAAACCAGAAGTTTGCTAACTTGATGAAGTTAGTTAGTCTGACCTCAGGGCCAGAAATAGACGTTTGCCTATGCACAACAGTGAGGAAGGGGGTGCTAGGTAAGTACCTATTCACTCTGCCTTCCAGTTGTTTAGGCCCTGGATGAGGGAACTGGAGGTCCTAAAGTATCTTTGAACAAGCATTTCTTTTTATTAACTCACAGCCATTGATTATCCCCTTATTTATATACAGTGTTGAGCTTTGGGTGCCTCTTTGATGTGGCCCAAGGCTGCTTTAACTTCTCTCCTTCTTCATCCAATTTCTTTCAAACAATTTCAAATCCCTGCCTTGACCTCAATTCTCCCACCAGCTCATTTATTTTCTTGATTTCTCTATTTTATCAATCTGGCTGCTGCCCAATACACGCAATAGTAACTCGACTCATCAAAGTGCCTAATGACCTTCTCATGCAAGGTATATTGCTCACTATTCCATACTCATCCCTTTAGATATGTTTGTGGCATTTGACACTGTTGATTCTTTACTCTTCCTAGACATTCTTGACACTACTCTTTCATGATTCAAATCGTATCTTTCTGATGCCCCTTTAAAGTTGTTTCTTAGCTTCATCCTCTGTCACTGTTGTTTCTCAAGGAACCCTGCTCTTCTCATTATACATTACGTCTTTAGGATAAACTGATTTAGTCACTTGAATTCCAGACTTCTCTAAAATGGAATTTGTCATATTACACCACAATCCTTGTGTATCAAAACATGCTAGGGTTGGATCACAGTAGTTTTATTCTTTGGATAGTGAAGTGTATAGTACATGGGAGACTGTGCCCAGCACAATAAAGTTGTTCATACATACTTCAATGGGAGCTGCCCATAGATTCTACAGATACACTTGACAGTGACAGTGATAGGTTTGGATGCCAGGACAAGAGAAAATTCATGGACAGTGGCTTGGAGTCTTGTTGTGATTCCTGCACAGTAGACAACAGTGTGCATATACATTATTTTTTAAATTCTGAACAGTGCATTTTGACACCAGAATGTGCAGTTCATAAATTCATAATTTACAGTATGAGTGATTGTTTCATTATTTACTTTTACAATTGGAAAATTGAAATATCACTAAAGCACCCATGTAATGCTTGTTTCAAATTGATCAATAGTAAGTAAACTACAATCAAATAAGGGGAAAGTAATTTCTCTTCAAAGATACAGTTTTTCTAACTTGCTATATCAACTTTCAATAAATTGATAGGCAGTTGTCTTACATGTATTTTAGAATTTTCAGGACAAGCAGAGAAACACATTTTCTCTCCTATGCATACATCTGACAGCTGTTTTCAGAGATACACATATTACATTACACTTTTTATAAACTTTTATAAATTCCCTCGGTTGATTCTAAACTGACTTAGGTTTCTACAGTAGAAATATAAAATAATATTTACAAAAACATATGCAACATTTGCAGATCTGCTCAGTAACCTTTTATGAAACATTATTTACAGAAATATCTAATTTATTTCAAAGTAAGTGGTAGTCCTGTGAAGGACACATCGAAACTAATGACAGTAGTGTACAAAGTTAACTACAGTGGCGGGTAGTTTTGCATATAAAACAACCCTCAAATGCTCAAATAAAAAGTTTGTGTACTTTTGCTTTCATGTGGGGTCTTATTGCATTGACAGGGAAGGCAAGTTGTTGTTGTAGAGCTAGTTTTTGTATCCTAAAATTGTATATTTATTTTCTGTTATATACTGTATATACTGCATAATAAAGGTATGTTCTGGGGTGTGCCCCTTCGTCAGATCACTCCCCTGAAATGTTGTGTACATCCTGTTTGACACAATGAACACAGGGGATCACCCAGGGGAAGAGTAAATCTGTTTGCTGGTTCTGAAACAGTAGGAAATGAGCACGCTAAAGAGTTGAGTTACCTAGATGGACAAAAAATGGTGTTTAAAAAAGTCTGCTGTAAATACTTTATTTCACTTGAATACAAAATTACTTTTTTCACTAGAGCCACAAGAGCAATTGTCATCTGACATAAACACATATGAGAAATTACTTTCCCCTCATTTGATTGTAGTTTACTTACTATTGATGAATTTGAAATAAGCATTACATGGGTGCTTTAGTGATATTTCAATTTTCCAATTGTAAAAGTAAATAATGAAACAAAATTCACTCCTCATAAAATGATACAAGTATATTAAGCATCGTTAATACGGAAATGCAAAAAAAAAAATTACAATATTTTTACAATATGTTTAATTTTTAATTTCTTACTCCTTCCCCTAATCTTCTTTACCCCCACACACCTTCCATATTCTCTAATGTGTTGTACCTTCTTCTAAGTCTTCCTTTTTTGAAATACTATTTTTGTCCCTACACTAGATTTGTCTATGATGTTCTCCCATTTGCTTTTCTCTTATAATCCCTGCTCTTTGACTTTCCCCTTTGTTTAATGATCTCTGTTTTCCCCTAATAATACTGTAGTTTCTTATTGACTCCCAGCACTTATACTCTTGCCTACAACACCATTTTTTTCTTATGTTCTGTCCTTCTCTCCATAATGATATACAACAGCCCACCTGATATGGATTCACCGTCCTATTACTCGCATGCTGTGATTTACAGTCTCCTGCTGTCAACACCCCTAGTTTTGCAACCCCCTTATATTTAATAAAATTTTTTGATCATCTTCTACTTCTACTTCTCTTGTCTTTATGTCTGCTTGCCCCTGTATCTGGTACAAGTGCAGGACAAAGTAGGCCAGCTTTATTTGCCAAATAATTCTACAACCCTTTAAGTGCAAGAAACGTTTTACATTTTAGTATTTTTTTTAAAATCTATTAACTACAAATATTTCACTCACAGTTTTTCTTCTCTGCTCTTTAAAGGGGACCTGTCACCCACACATAAAAAGCTGTACAACAAAATTCCTTGGCAAATTTTATGAAAAAAAACCCCAAAACATATATGTATCTGTCAATAATATAATGCCTGCCCGGCCCCTATGCCTTACTTTCAATTTCAATTCAGCACTTGTTCAGTGTTTCTGCACCCCTCACATTCCCCAGCCTCCTCACATCTATAATTGTAGGGTCCGGGGCCGACTGGTGCTGCTGCCCCAGGGCCCCCACCACGTGTGTGCAGGTTTTAATGTGCATGCACATTTTTATGTGCACATCCTTTTTTTTCCTCGTGGCAGAAAGATTATGCAAGGTTCAAGTCTGGGCCGATGGGGCCCACAAGAGTCGGGCCCACTAGGTTTTTTCCCAGTGTCCCGATGGCCCAGTCCGACCCTGTATAATTGTAAAGCATATGCAAGGGGATGGGCATTAGATCCACAATTATGGTATACAAGATTTTGCCTTCTTAAATAACAGTGCAAAATGAAATCTGTCTGCTTGATGTGATTGTGAATTCCAATTTTAAATAATTTATACATTTTATATTGTAACTAAAGTTTATTTGGCTCAACTCACATGATAGAAAAGGGGCTAGAATTATTTCTGTCAATCCTCCTTGACTCGCACAACTTGGACAGTGATAGCTCACTCCAAGCACTACTCATTTTTCTCAGCAGAGGACTTGTCCTAACAAATGTTAGGGTATATATACATATATACAGTACATGTGTGTATGTGTTACCCAGAAACAATAAAATGTAAAAAACATTGGCCACTTATGGAATGTAAAAAAATTGCCCACTTCTAAATGTTAGTATTATTTGTCAATAAAACCTACAATGTATGTTTCAAATTTACTTGGAAAAATGAAATTATTATTGTTACTCTTTCTATTCTTTTAAGATTCTGGACTTATCCCATAAATGAAGAATTTGAAATTTCCAGTCATTTACTATAAATTTGAATTTATTTTAATGCATTCTGTTCTTTACAGTTAAATGATTATTAAAACCCCATGCAGCCTTTTAGCTCTGACATAAAACAAGTGTTTAGAAAGATCACAATATTTGTAATAACATATTATCATTTCAAGTCAGTGCAGGCTTATTAATATGTATTCATTTTCCGGAGCCACTTTATATGGCACCTTTCAAATGTAAATGCAGTTTGCTTTTATGATGTTTAAACATTTCCCAATGACATGTCCGTGTCTTGTGGGACAGTTTATGGCCATGTTTGACACTACATTGGAGCACATCACCCTTTTCCTCTCATACTGCATAATTTCACTATATTATAATAATAGATTTTCTGAGAAACTGTCTAGACCTGTTTTCTGATACAAGGTATAGGCATAAAGACTTTCATATTTATTTATAGGCTCTATGCCAGTCATTTTTAATAATAGTTCTCTTTCTATAAAAGTAATTGAATACAGATATAGGATCTTTCATCTCAAATCCTCATCCAGAAAGCTCCAAAATATGTCAATGCCATTTTCCATAGTGTTATATTTAACACAAATTTGATCTATTTCAGTAACAATAATATGGCAGCATCTTGTACTTACTGTGCATGTCATATATTCACATTGATGGTAAGCCTTTATGGAAAGATACCTTATCTGGAAAACGCAAGGCCCTTGCATTCTACATAACAGAATCCATATATATACATTTCTGTACCATATTTATAATGTGTAAAATAAAAAAAAGTTTCTTTCTTTATTAAAATAATATAATTATTTATAAATAACTAGAGGCAACTAAACTGATTTGTTTAACATGAGCCCAACTGGCAGATTTACTCGTGGGCGAGAATTCGCCAGCGATGGCTTCGCACCCATTGCAACACTTCGCCAGTTGAAAATTCGCTGGGACAACGCTAATTTATTACAATGCAAAGTTTCGTCCTGGCTGACGGACGCTGCCGAATTTTCACTAGCGTTACATCGGCAATGTGTACAAATCAAAGCGAAGATACGCTAACGTTAAATTCTGCCTAGCACAAATTCGTTAGAGGTCTTGCGATCAGGCTAATTTGCATACGGTGGAAAATGGAAAGTTGAATGGACCTCTTTATGTTACATTTTGCATCTAATACATTACATTGATACTGACAAGTAGACATGTCCAGGGAAGCTTAGTAAAGTCAAAAGAGTTGTTTTAATGCCCTACACATGAGCCCACTGTAAAATAATGTTCCATATGTTAGCAAATGTATGGGGGAAACTGGTTACACAAAAATATTTTAGGACTTTTGCAGCCTGTCACCCTGAAAAAAAAAAGGAAAAGACACCATCGTTTTTTGAACTGAGAAGTTTTTTTGCTCAGAAAATATTATGTTAGTAACTGAAGATTGAGGGAGATACATTGAGGGAATCCATTGCACTTTGCCTGGTCTGAGCTGGCGAAGGCAAGTCTGGCGAAAGAGGTAACGTTCAGTAAAATCCATATTTTAGTGAATTTGCGCAGTTATGTCCATTCGCCAGAGCGTAAGAAGTGACGCCTGTGCCCATTAATAAATTTGCAATGTCCCTGCGGGCGTTAACGATAGCAAATTGACACTATTGTTAGGCACTTCACCCTCGAGTAAATCTGACCCCAAAAATCGATTGTACAAGTTATGGGACTTTTCTAACATGGGGATCCAAAGCTGTAAATTAAGAGGCCTGTCTCAAAGGTCTGGTTTGTTTAAGAATTACAATTTTTAATTAATGAATGAATTAATGAATGAATTAATTAATGAATTCATTATTTGCAGTCTGGTGTATTCAGTAACATCAGCCCCAAAGTAAAAGTATTTGGGAGAGCGGTGGCCTCTGTAGCAAAAGTAAAAACCCCAAAGTAAAAGTATTTGGGGGATCAGTGCCCTGTCTAGCACACAGCACTGCAAAATATGGGTTTGGCTTTGTGGCATCACTGAACATGATACAATTGTATCATGTTATGGAAAACGTCAGGAAAATTGAATATAGTCACAGTAGACTAAGAGGAAGAGAGTTTCAAAACCGGTTTAAACCCCCTGCCTGAACTGTTGTGTATTTTTTTTTTAGAAATGTGTAATAATATGAAATTTAAAAAGCACAATTATTTAGTCTCCCACCTTTTTTCAAAAATGTTGTCACTGAAAAGAAAACATTAATTTTATAATATTTCATATAAAGTGCGTGTGTTTTTTTTTTGGCGTATATTGGGTAAAGTTTTTAATTCCTGCAACAGTTTCTAATGTGTTGCTGTGTATAAGACCAAATCACTTCTCATTAATGATACAGTTGTGTATATGTGCTGAGAAAAGTGTTTTATTATGTTGTACATATATTTTTAACAGAAGCACATGCCAGAATTAGGATACTGTTGTATTTTTAATGTCTGGGATGAAGTCTAATTTATATAGCAAAGCTGTAAGGTTGCTGGAAGGCATGCTTGCGTCTACTGCTGTGTAAGCTTCATTATCTTTCTCTACATGCTACTTTCTCAAAAATGTTTTTCTATTTTTATTACAGTTGTTGTTCTATTATTTTGCGTTAAGCTGTATGTGTCATATTTTCAGCTGAATCAAGACACCTTAAGAGAAATGTATCATTCAAAATTGCACTCCATCATGACAGGAAATAAAGCCTCTGAGTCCTGATGTAGCTGCTTTTTGTGGTAATTTGCTTTGCCAGCTTTTACTGTGCTCAAGTAAATAAAAATAAAATAAAAACCATAGCAATTTTAAAAGTCAGAGTAATGGCCATCTGCATGTATTAGCCAGGACAAAAGTCCTATTCATTGCATTTTGTGAGACATGACACTGTTGCACTGCATGAAATATGTGCAATAGAATGCCAATGATTAAGCCTTCTGTGTTTAATGTGCCAAGAACACCTACTTACAAGTTTATAATAAATGTTCATATTTTATGAAACTATAACATTAAATTGGCCTTTCTTTACTACTGTGTGTGTGACCTTAGAATGTGCAGATTTTTGGTTGTATTCAAAGAAGCAAGCAGCATGAGAAACATACAGTGTACACTCTTACACTTGTTCCTTGGGGGTTAAAAGTCCAAATCAAAAAGTGCTCCATCTCAAACCTGCTGAGGTCATTTAGAGGTCAATGGCAGATGTCCCATTAACAATTGAAAGACATCATAAACTGCACTAGGTTTCGTAAAATAATCTGAAGAATTTGTGTTTTTTCGGGCGTCAAATCTGTACAAATCGTACGATTCCGATTTATTCATGATTTAATTGAGTCTTTTCCCATCCCAGATTTTTTTGAGTTCATTTAATGATAAATAAGGCAAAAATGTGGACGAGAGTTTGGTCAAGTGGTTTTAAGACAATAGTGAGAAATGTTTGGATTTTATTTAATAATAGATAACGGATCACTATATTCCATCTTCAATGATTACTCAGTCCAGTTGCTCTAGAATTACTTATACTAGATATACCATGAACTGGATAAATGAGAATCTTTATAATCATATATAATGATGGTTATTTTAAACACAAAAACACAAAAAAAAGCTTTTAATTTCTTGAGCTAAAACAGGTCAAAGAGGGAAATTGGAGCCACTGCATGTTTGGTTCTTGTGAGGTACATAATTCAATTATACATTTTCTTTGTGAGCACTGCAGGAGGTACAGTGTAAATGCACATCACTATTCATTTCAATAAGAAAAGGGGTATGGTCATGTTTGCCAGATGTATCATTTAAGCCTGTTTCATTCACTTTTGTTAGAAATACTGTAGAAAAGCCCTATTTTTTTTGTTGAAGAAAGAACCTTGTTGATTGTATTGCCTTTCTGTCAAGCCAGTTTTTTCCTTTCTTATCCTTTCTCTCTGTGAAGTTTTCCTCACTGACAGCTATTGGAAGGAAAATAGTAAGCAACATTAGCACAATCCCTTATACATGGTTAAAGTCTATGGTCCAGATTCGCTAAAGGACGAATTGTCACCAGTGAACGCTTCGTCCACACTAGTACTAGTTCGCCAAGCAAAAAGGTGTACTCCTATGCTAATTCACTAAAATGCAATGTTGCGTCCTGGGTGCCAAATGCTGGCGACTTTTTGGCAGTGCGAGCATTTCAAATCGAAATACCGCTAGCGATTGATTCTGCCTAGCGAAACTTCCTTAGTCCTCTTAGGCAAAGGTAATTCGAATGGACGTCTTTATTAGAGATGTTGGTGCAAATGTTTGAAGTGACCACTTTTTATTACAAATGTCCAAGGAACCCAAATAAAGACAAAAACGATCTTCTAATGCCCTACACATAAGCCCACCCTAATACGAATGTTCAATGCCCTTCAAATGTCTGTGGAAAAATTGTTGAATTGTTGTCTGAAAAATTCCGATTATTGAACAAAAATGACAAATTATTCTAATTCAGGAATGGAAACCAGCATCAAACAGCCTGAAACTATTGAGAATCATGAAGGAAACATCTTCCAATTGTTAAAGGGACCATCTGGTTTTGAGTTTTACATGACTGGCAGGTTTTAGCTGGAGAATTTTCAGATTTTTAGCAGGTTCAAAGCATAATAAATCTTGAAAAATGTGAGTTTTTTTTCTCCTTTAAAACTCAACCAGAAACATTCTAGGCTTCATAAAAAGGACCCTAATGTATTTCCCAGTGGCGGAACTACCGGGGG
This sequence comes from Xenopus laevis, assembly GCF_017654675.1. Classification (NCBI taxonomy): domain Eukaryota; kingdom Metazoa; phylum Chordata; class Amphibia; order Anura; family Pipidae; genus Xenopus; species Xenopus laevis. The sequence goes on along the minus strand of NC_054372.1, from coordinate 115,950,712 downwards.
AGAAGGGGGTGCGAGTGGGCCAGGGCCCGCACCCCCTCAGGGCCCCCCAGCAGTCCGTTCGCCGCTGAAAATGCGGCCAAATGCTGCGCATCACGCACCAGGGCCCGCCCCCCTCTAGGATTGCTACTGGTATTTCCTCCATTGTTCTACTGAACGTCTGAATAGTCACAGAGAATATAATTATCTAAGGATGGCTGTCAGTCCTCACGCACACACACAAAAAAAATTGTGAAAAACAGGACCTTAAAAAAACGTTTAAATTCTTGAATAGTCAATTTTTTCCACTCCTACTTTTGAGTGTAATGGCTTACTGTGTTTTATAAAAGCCTTACAATAGTCATCTACGAGTACAAAATTTTACTTGAGAACAAGGATTTTTTATCAAATTTCAACTATATTTTGTTCTGTGAACGTACATTGTAGACCTTTTTTTCATGTATGTGGATATTGCAAAAGCATTTCTAACACAAAACCATCTAACAGTGAACATTATAAGTTCTGATTCCTTTTATGTTATATACCTCCTGCGAGATAAAGTAAGAAGTACAACAGGTCAGGTTTAACCTTGGTTGCAAATAGCAAAGCCAGCAGGGATTATTCAGTTACGTCTTTTACAAGCCTTGATCTGGACACCCTGTGTTAAAACATTAATTTCTGCCTCTGGGACAAAATTTGATGAAATACTTAGCTTACAGTTTTACAGTATTTAATTAGGTGCTGTAGGTGAAGTATACACCTAGCAATGCATTTTACTTAATACAACAATGATTAAAAGTTTGCTAATAGCAATGCTATGGGGGAATGAAAGAAAATAGCTATTTTATCAAAGGATGGCATTTTATTCCTTTTTGTAACTATCATAACTTGAGGTAACTTTTGTCATTGGCAAGGTCCTTATCAGCCTATATATTTTATTCATTGCATTATAGCAAGGTTGCTGAGGCCAGAAAATACATGTAACAGTTGTAGAATAAACAGTATTAAGTTTGGGTATATACAGTATATATATATATATATACAGTATACAGTATATACATTATATAGGGTAAAGTATCACACTTTGGTGAATCCTCACTAGAATTTTATCATTATTATTTTTGTCCTGGAAAATAAAATCCAAAAAAAACTGCACCCCTTGACCTCAACTAATCGGATTAAAGCCCATCCAGCGACCCCCCTGTCCATCTAAGGAGCTGTTTAGGTGCTGTGCTTGTAAGAAACTGACAACATGGGAGCCTTCTTTTCTGTGGAAAAAAATCTAACACTATTTTGGGCTATTTAGACCAAAGGGGTTAATTCCAGCTATGTCTATAGAGCATGGGTTACATTGGACACTGAATGCAGGGCCTTTGCTAAGTGTAAGAAATGAAGGTATGGTGTAGTGTCACTACAACTTCAATAGACTACTGTGCATAAAAAGTAAAAGAAAGGAAGCCAGCAGCAAATGATCCACAGGATTACTTACAGTCCAAAGAGGCATATGCAGAATCAATATATGAAAGGGCTAGCACTGGCAAATCAGAGACAGTTGAATGTGGAGGTCCTGCGCATTTAGTCAAGGTAGTACAGCATACCTCCAGGCAGATATACCTCAAAAGTGGTGCAGATCACACCCAGTGGAGTGGTCAGGGAGAACAATCTGAAAACCCTATACACTGTGGTCCCTAAACTGTAGCCAATCTTATAGCCTAGGGAAACTATTCCCTGCTACAATCATTGATGAAGCACAAAGCTGCTCTTCCTCTCTTCCCTCTCTGCCTTACTCTACTAGAGAGTACTATGAAAGGTATTTATTCTGTGTCTAGCTGGCCTCGTTCACTGGGTCCCTGCTCCCCGACTCAACACTAGAGGTACAGGCCCCTCTAGGGCAAAATGGCTTTACTGGGCCTTAGTGTAACCAGGTTTACTGGAAACATCCAGCTGGGTCAGCAACCAGAAGCTAAAGAGGAAGATCCACCCCTTACCAAGCACTAAGTGTGGCAGAAAGTGGTCATAAAACCTCTTGGCCAATAACTGGGATATTTAAATTTACTACTAGATACATGGGCAAGGTAGTTGTGTAGGTATTTAAAGCCATAGGGACATTTTAACCCTATGGGTCCCTACAAACAGAAGTAATAGCATAGTGGAAAGAAGGTTTTGCTAAGAAGGTAGGGTAATGCATATGCCACTGCAGAGCTAAAAATACCTCAACTGCAATGTAATTTCACTTCCCAATTGACTCCAATGCATTAGGTATTTTGGGACCAGTTTCGATCATCCCTAATTAATACAATTCTGATTCATACCTTTAAATGATACTTGGCTGCTAGCATATGACATGCCCACTATTTAAATGTACATTATCATTACTGCTTGTATTTCATTATATTTTTTTCCTTATAAAGAATTTTCGGCTAATGCCACAAATCATAATATCTGAAGGCACATGTCATTTATTAATATCCCGAGCATGCAAATACTGTATATTGTATTCAAAGCGATAGTCCCATTTATTATAATAAGCAGTGTACTGTTTTTGTATCAATTCTGCTGTTTGCTGTCATTATTTATTTGTTACAGCTGACTTTGATTAAAGCAGAATAACATGGTTTTATTAAAATTCTTTGCTTTTATTTTATAAATGATGCAGACTGTTTGAATGCACAAAACGGAATGTTACTTATAATGCCAATAGAGTGTTTTAATTTTGGTACTGTGGAAATAAATTATTATTATTTTTGAAGTTGTTTACAGATTTTAAGAAATTCATGTTCAGAGCAGAACTTCTGATATTACCCAAACACCTTAATCATTGTCTCCCTATATTTGGAGGATAAGGAAACATAAACTATCATAATTATCCATTAATTCAAGAATCTTTACAATCATTTTTAAGATTTTATTGGCTGTGTTGCATAGATATAGTTTCCAGTTCTGCTGTTGCAATATTCAATTTGAATAAATAAAAGAATTGTTTTGGGAACATTATAAAGCATAGTTACCTTGGGTTGAAAAAGACCAAGGCCCATCTACTTCATGTATGCCCATACATACAGTACATAGACTCTCACAGACCCCTCCAAGTCCAAATATGAGTGAGAGACCTAGAGGTAATGAATGCAGTAGCAAAAATTATGTAGTAAAAAACTGTTTATTTAGGACATAATAGCCTAACTCGTTTCATACCAAACAGACACTTACTCATCATAGGCTGTATATATTATTTATGCCAAAGTGTATAACTTTGCATTTATCAACAATGAATCTCATTTTCCAGTTCACAGCCCAATTTACTAGTATCAGAAAAAACAGAAACATGAAACGTTAAAAAAGCAAGAGACCAAGTACAAATCCACGTGGTACTCATTAACAACACTGGTCCAAGTAGAATATATTTACTACCACTATCCTCTATTCTTCAGCCAGTTCTCTATCCAAGTACATATACTATGTTCTAGGCCAATATTTCTTAATTTAACCATTAACCTTCTGTGTGATACTGTATCAAAAGCTTTAGCAAATTCCAAGTACTGTAGATCACACTTGCATCCCAGAGTTGAGGTTCCTGTTCACCATAAAAAGCAATTAAATTAGTTTGGCAAGATCTGTTGCACATAAAACTATGCTGGCACAAATTCATAGTATTATGATTTGTAATGAAGTCTAGTATCTTAACCCTTAATACCCCTTTTAAAAGCTTTCCTACCACTGATGTCAAACTAACCAGCCTATTGTTTTCAGGATAAATACAGTATACCCCTTAGTGCAGAAGTGCCCATACTTTACTAATGTGAGGTCTACTTTTAGTGATGTTGTCCCATTATGAGCTACATCCATAATATCACTGTTAGCATTCTGTTCCATGGAAAATATTACTTAAATATTATATTTATGAGTGAATTCATATTGCTATATTTAACAAACAACTATTTCTTATGTAACCTTAATGTAATAAATATCTGAATGAAAAGCATGAGACAGGAGGGTAATTTAGTCAAGCTGTTTGTTGACAGTGTCTTGAGATCTACTGATCACCAACTAAAGGTCTACTGGTAGATCCCGATCTACCTTTTGGGCCCCCCCGCCTTAGTGTTTTAGTTACTCCCTTATAAAGTTATTTCTGCAACATAATCTCAAAGGAGACAATGGTATGATCACTGTTTCCTAAATGCTCATTCACAGAAATTCTAGAGATGTGTTCCGTTTTATTAGTTATTACAAGGTCCAAAAGAGAGTTGTTCCTTGTAGGTTCTGGAACAAGCTGAATAAAAAATTATCATGTAGCAGATTAACAAACCCGCTAAACTTTTCTGACTTGGCAAGCTCATTACCCCAGTCAATGTCTGGATAATTTAAGTCATCCATTATAATAACTTGATCTAGTTTGTAATAACAGCTGGGCTTCATTCTCGTTGTTTAGACGAGGTGGTTTTTAGCATAAACCAATGATAATTTTCATTGTAAACTTGTGCCCAGTTGGAATCACAACCCAAAAGGATTCCACACCCACCCAGTGTGATCCATGGTTAATTCTTTTGAGCATTGCTTGAACTCAGGCTTTACATAGAGCCGAACTATTCCACCCTTTTTAATACCTCTATACCTCCTAAAAGGGGTGTGGCTATTTAAATTCACAGCCCAGTCATATGTTTCATCCCACTAGGTCTCAGTGAAACCAATTATATCATATGATATATCATATGATATATTTTAGCACATGCAATTTAACTCCAGCTTGCCCATTTTACCTGACAAACTCTGTGCATTTGCCAGCATGCAGTGGAGGTGACTACTTTTCCCTCTGACAATGTTTAATGGAGAATAAGATCTAAAGTTACTATTAGCATGTTTTTCTTGTAACAAAGGGATCTCCCTAACTGGCAAACTGTGAGCATGTTTATTTAAAGAGATGAATAGGGAAAGGAACAAAAATCTAAAACTTACTTTTATTTACATTTTATTAAATGGGAAAACATACATGGTTTGAATAATGTTGTTTAATAATTAGGCAGTTCACTAAAAAAAATATTTAACTGTACAATGTATTGTATTAGTACACGGATGGCACGAACGATGGCGCGCGGTGCTGCAAATAGTATAGTGTATGTGGGGCAGGCAGATCGGAGAGGGGGTTTGGGCCAGTTTTTTCCAGGTGTCTCGTGGGCCCAGTCCGACCCTGCATCGGGCTATTTTAGAAAACCTGTACCACTACTAGCCTGTCTGTATAGAGTAGAGGTAAAGGCTAGAAGCCATAATGTACTTGATTTAAACACAGCAGCAGGGGATAATTCCTAATAATCGGTTGCTTAATAATCTTATATTTAATAATAGGGATACATTATTCGCTATATACATACACACGCTAACACATATAGATATAACTGCGGCAACACATTTCAGTTTCTGAACTACACTGATTTGCAGGCTCAGATTTGTGGCACAAATTAAGTTTGGTGACACGTGGGTCACTGAGGTCAAGGCACGAAGGAGATTTTTGTGTGTCCTGTCCCCTAGCAGGGCAGTGGGTAGGTGGTGGAGAATGCCAGCATTGACACCTGTATAATTAAATTAGTGTTCAAACATGGTTTTCTCTTCAGACAGATTTTTATGCATCATTAATTATTCCCCCATTCCAGATTAAATTCCAAATTCAGCGCATCCCACAAGGAGCATTTTTGTGAAGATTAAAAAAAGCAAATTGCTTTTAAGCCTTGAGATATGCTTCATGCTTCTAAATCAGACAATTACACTTGATTTCTCTCAATTCAGTAGTCGGTCCTACAGTTTACAAACAACTTTTTTGCATTATCATTTTAAGAAGCATCCATCATTCTTGAATAAAAAGTCTGACAAAGCTCTAACGATAACATTGCATTGACAAATTAATAGGAATCACAATGTAAATTATACTTTTACATATTTTTTGATCCACTCTCAGTTGAACAATATCTGACAGACTAAAACTCTTGTACAAAGGAGATTTATGATTGATGGGCCTACAAAGTCAGCCAATTCAAGTCTGTCTTTTTTCTGTCATCTTGGTATAATAACAAATAAAGTACATTAGTGAAATACTATGTAATATCTTTTTATTTTAAAAAAAACAATTCTGCTAGGCTGTAACTGATACTGTAATTTCTTTCGAAAAATGGATATGCAATAATCCAGCAATAATGTTTTTCTCACCAACACCCTTTGTGAGGCTTTTAATATATAACATGCCTAATGGAAACATTAGTATTTCAGCAGTGACATAACGTTTATTGGATTAACACAAAATATGCAATATGCATCATAACAAAATTAGACAGGTGCATAAATTTGGGCACCCCAGCAGAGATAGTACATCAATACTTAACTGAGCCTCCTTTTGCAAATGTAACAGCCTCTAGACACCTCCTATAGCCTTTGATGAGTGTCTGGATTCTGGATGGCGTATTTTTGACCATTTGTCCATACAAAATCTCTCCAGTTCAGCTAAATTTGATGGCTGCCGAGCATGGACAGCCTGCTTCAAATCATCCCATAGATTTTCGATGATATTCAAGTCGGGGGATTGTGACGGCCATTCCAGAATATTGTACTTCTCCCTCTGCATAAATGCCTTTGTAGATTTCGAAGTGTGTTAGACCAAAGTGTGTTATGACCAAATAACTAAATTTTTGTCTCATCAGTCCAAAGCACTTTGTGCCAAAATGACTGTGGCTTGACTAAATGAGCTTTTGCATACAACAAGTGACTGTGATTGTGGCGTGAGTGCAGAAAAGGCTTCTTTCTCATCACCCTGCCATACAGATGTTCTTTGTGCAAATTGCGCTGAATTGTAGAACAATGTACAGATACACCATCTGCAGCAAGATGTTCTTGCAGGTCTTTGGTGGTGATCTGTGGTTTGTCTGTAACCATTCTCACAATCCTCTGCATATGTCACTGTATTTTTCTTGGCCTGCCAGACCTGGGTTTTACAGCAACTGTGCCTGTGGCCTTCCATTTCCTGATTATTTTCCTTACAGTTGAAACTGACAGTTTAAACCTCTGAGAGCTTTTTGTAGCTTTCCCCTAAACCATGATACTGAACAATCTTTGTTTTCAGATCTTTTGAGAGTTGCTTTGAGGATCCCATGCTGTCACTCTTCAGAGGAGAGTCAAACAGAAGAACAACTTGCAATTGACCACCTTAAATACCTTTTCTGATGATTGGACAAACCTGCCTATGAAATGTAAGGCTTAATGAGCTAATCCAACCAATTTGATGTTGTCAGTAATCAGTATTGAGCCGTTACATGCATTCAAATTAGCAAAATTACAAACCCAGTTTTTCACATTTGATTTAATTAAATACACTTCACTAAAAATCTTTGTTCAGAAAACACCCCAGTACTCCGATGTACCTGGGAAATTAAAGACATACCACAATCTTTTTTATTGAAAGTTGAGTAAATTATTATGCAGGCTGAGAGGGGTTCCCAAATGTTTTCTGTCACTGTACATAAGTGACATTTGTGAACAGCACACATGCTGTAACGTTTTTTCAAAAAAGTCCTGCTTGGTTTGAGCACTGTAATGGTTAAGATGAGCTCAGGAGAGGAGGTTAGTAGAAAAGAAATATGAGCAGACATCTAGAGGAAACCAGCAATGCCATCTATTCTTTGGCTGCTAAACTGGAGGGCATGTTTAGTAATCGGAGCTGAGAAGAATTTCAGATGTGCAATAGCCAACAGCCAGAGTAAATTCCTGAGGGAGAGGGATCAGTGGGTTAGAGGAACATAAGGAATGATTATTAATAATGATTAAGGGGACACTACTGCCTTACTATAAACCTTTGAACAACTGGAGTGGCAGGTTTCTAAAGATTTCACTGTTCACTGATTACATTTTGGTGGGGGTTTACATGTCCTTTAAACTGAAGGGGATATATAGCAGACATCAGGTAGCTATGACTAAGCAGCAAACGTGAAGGTGAGAAAATCATGTACAGTGTAATAAACTTTTAACTGATATATTATCAACTTTGCAATATAGACAGCTTTCCTTAGAGAAGTCCCACTCCCAACCACACATAAATTGTTTGTATAAAATATCCCAGCAACATAAAATGTTGCACTATTCTACAAGTACTTTTGCATTCAGTAACAAGCTCGGTAGCAGGGGCTCATACCAATGAGAACAGTGAAAAAGATTGAAAAAGGCTCTGGGATGTGATGCAAACACAAGCAACACAATTTCACACAGGTGATTTGTAGTGATGGGCGAATTTATTTCGCCAGGCGCGAATTCGCCGGCAGCGAATAAATTTGCGAAACGCCCGCGGAAATGTGTGGCAAAAAAACGGGCGCCGGCGTCAAAAACGAGACGCCGGCGCCGTTTCGCGATTTTTCCACCGTTTCACGAAGCGAAACAGCTCAAATTCGCCCATCACTAGTGATTTGGAGGAATTGAAAGTAAGCCACTAGGAATGCTTTAATAAAATAGAATTTGGATTTCATGTTTAATTTGAAAAGGTTTTTTATTACACAGCTTTTTATGTCTGGGTGACAGGTCCCCTTTAAGCAAAGAATAGGTTAGTGCTTCAGTTATTGATAAAGACAAAACAATTATTATTTAACTTTTTTCTCCACTAGTAAGGTTGAGTTTGTTGACTGTTTGGGGGTTTCTTTTAAAAGGCCGCAAGTCTGAACTTGTACAACTTGTTTATTTTTAATTTCAAACACCTGCATAACCAAGCTTAAATGAAAGACTTTTAAATTGATATTAAGTTAAAAGAAAGAAAGAACGTGTCTGGGAAAATAATCGCTCTAGTGAGAAACATATCTTTTTCTACCTTTTTATATTTGACACCCAGAGAGATCCTCCTTGCATAAGAGTTATGGGGATTGCCACAGGAACCTTTAACCCAGAAATAAATATAAAGATTCATGGCTGTGTCCGACTGAAACATTGCAGAGTGTTTGTAGAGATAAAATGGCATATGCTTAATCGCCAGACTGCTTTAAAGGGATTACACTCAACAGAAATTAAAAGACTCATTTAGTTTTCCTCCCCAAAGTCCCACAAAATGTTAGTGACTTTCCTATACTTTCATTTGCCAGTCCTCAATACTATATAATTTGCTAACTAATTGGCACTGCATACCTTATCAAAGCCCCACTAGTTAAGTCAATTATATTGTATATAGAATTTTTCTAAATTTAATGGATAACAGTTAAGCAGTCTGTGATATAAGTAATTGTATGCCAATTTGGAGTAGCTTTGTATGCACCAAAGGTGGCCATACCACTGGCCAACCATGTACATCATTTAAATGACTAACCCCCAGCTAAACAGACATGTATTTATCAGTGACCATACATGGTTTGGCTGCCTTCCATTGTTGGCCCAAATGATTGGCACAGCAGAAAGTAAGGAGGAGCTGCATGTCCTTTTACTTCCTCATCTATTGATGCACCATGCACTGGCCAACAAGATTGGCTGATTAAAGGTTGCCATAGACGCAAATTATATTGTCATACAAATTAATGTTTTGTATGATTTTCAGACCATCTGTGCATTGTCCCAACATTTTTCATACCATGGCAATCAGTCGATCTGACAGATTTAAAGATTTTTGTCAGCTAACAATAATTTCTCTGCATGTATTGACTATCTAAAGCTATCAATGGATGACTGTCATACTAGCATATACATCCCAAAACTTGTACAGTTTTATCAGTAAGTAAGTAAGTCCAGTAAGTCCAGCTTGAATGTTCTTATTGGTCTGAGAGTGAAAATATATGTTTAGGTAATTCTTTATCTTTTTGTTGTTGGTATTAGTGTAGTTTCTTGTATAACAGTCAAGTGAATGTCATGGGGCTGATTTAGCAAAGATTTTTCAGATTATTAATTTTCCTTCTTATCTATAGTGGTTTTTTTGTTATAGCTTAAGAGATATATTTAAACCAATGCGCACATCCTTGTTTCTTTGAACAAAAATCTTTCTATAACTCAACTTTAACATCAAAAATCTAAGAAAAATCTTGAGCCAGAACACTGTTGTCAGGTATTCAAGTGACACACAATAAGAAAAGAAAAACTAAACAAATGCTCCACAACATTTCTGATACTCATAAATGTAAGAATTTGATGGTCCTAACCCTAATAATGTGCTGGTGTTTACAATGACAGACCAATCTAGGAGTGTAAGGTGTTTCAGCTACCCGTCATATAGTAGTCGGTCAGAAGTTGCAACTACAAATTGCTTATACTTTTAAAAGTAAACACTAACCATAAATTAGATGAATATTTAAATTTCTTGATTATAGTTTTTTTACTCAGGGTTTACTCTATTTTCAGGATGTTAGATCATTACAGAGTAAGAATGTTTTATTTGCCAAATTGATCTCAAGAGAAATTAAAGTCAACACTAAACAGAGCTGTGTCTGATAGAAGCAGGACTATAAGACCTGAATAAATTAAGAATGTCATCTATATATTTTCAAAACAGCTACTCAATTACTTACACATCATGAGACCACAAAGCTTTTTAAACAAGTTAGAGCTTGCTATGCGAATCATAAAGGGAAAGTGTTAATCTAAAACACTGCAGAAACTGAGAATACAGAAATACTGACATTTCAGCTAAGGGACCTTTCTGGGGATGGAAAATAAAATGGGTTGGAAGGTTTAAGCACAGCTTGTTGTACTTGAGTCAGAACAAAGCTATGCTGCTTAAATGTCATTTGGGGAACCACTTTAAGTTATGTTTTTCACTTTATATTACCATAACCTGTTTTCATGAACAAGTGTAAGAAATAAACAAATGTGTTTCAGGGAGATACAGTTTATTTTTTAAACAAATTGAGGCTTGCTTATCCCATTACAAGATTGCATGCTGAGTTTATTCTTGTGTAAGTTCCAATTTTAAAAAGACTGTCTGTGAAAGCAGAAGCATTACATTAATTTATAACTAACACATACATTTTTATTCTATTGACAAAATAATTCCTAGATATATTATATAAATCCACCTCTCATTATGTGATGCTTGTCTCTATACATTATAAAACACAATATGCAAAGCCGATTCACTTAAAAATGCTTGTATACCCTGATTAAATTTTTTGCTCTATTTTTTTAATAGCTAATGACAAAAATTTGTAATGCTTGCCTTACTGAATTGAAAAACTGAAAGTGGTATTTATTTAGTCTATATTTCTCTACTGGTTTACAATATTAAAATGTTGTTAAATCCTTACTACTAATCTATTACACCTCCAGTTAACATTATTTTGAGTCTGCTTTTGATTTTATGTAGCATATCTATTTAGCTAGCCACTTCTTTGTGCAGTGTAGAATAATGTTAATATTAAAATCATTAAAGTTAACAAAATCCCCAAAATCCAGTTACAGTGGTTCCTCAGTGAGTTACTTGGTAAAATTATTATTTGGCTTTTAAACATGTTCAAGTTGCCTGTGATATTAGCTGGGAGGAGGTGTTGTCACCTCCCTCTCTACACGCCACGTGTCCCTGCTGCTTGTGCCACTTGTGAGTGCAGCTTGTGCGTGTCTTTTATACCGGTTGTGCTGGTGCAAAATTCAAATATTTAAATGCATCTTGTCCAGTTTCTCACTGCCCTACATAGATCTATTGTGAGATTGTTCCTGGGTGTGCTTATTGTCTGGTTTCTTGTTCTTGACCTTTGCTTGTCCCTGACCTCTACTAATTCACCACCTGTACCAACATTTTCCTGTTACTAACTATTCTTTGTACTGTATTTACTAATTGTTTGACCCCAGCCCGTGTCCTTGACTATGCTTCTGGTTCCTGATTCCAAATTGTGCTGTCTGCTTGGTATTGATCCAGTTTTGTCCCACAACTATGCTTTCTCTTTCCCCATCCTTCCTGACACATGTTCCGGTTCCATTTGTCACTTTAAGACCAGGCTGCATCTGAGTAGTGAAGGGCTCCTCCCAACATGAAAGGCGGCTGTTTGTCATCAACCTACTCTAGGGGTACCAACAGCTGTGGGCGTTTAGCCTGTACCCTTCTGATCTAGCCTGCCTCTCTCTCAATGCCTTTTTGGAGGCCATGGTAATTATCTATGACGACCCTGATAGTTCTGCCTATGCTGACTCGACAATCCATAACCTCAGGCAGGGTAAATGGCGGGTCGAACATTATTGTACTGAATTTCGAGGTGGGTGGTAGAGATAGGTTGGCATGATACTGACCTATGTAGCCAGTCAGGGTGGGGCTAGCTGATGCTATCAAAGATAACCTAGTTAATTTTCCTGTCGTCCTCCTTTGATCACTTAATGCACCTCACTATACAAATCCATAGACGGTATAATGAGACATCAGCAAAGAACCCCTGCTACTACCCCTCAAAATATCCCCTCAGTGTTGGCACCCAAACCTGAAATTTCAGCCCCATGGCTTTCAGAGGAAACCCATGCAATTGGGCTCCACTTATTTGTCCTCTGAAGAAAAGGTCTGTTGTTGGACTAATGGGTTGCCTGTGTTGTGGGGAGAAAGGGTATTTCTGCAACACCTGTCCCAAGAGGCCGGAAAAATGGCAAAACCTAAACAGGTCTGGGGAGTTCTGTTTAGATCATGCTGTTTCTACTCCCCAACAATTTTATTCCAGTCCTTAGAGTGGCATAAGTGTTGCATAGAAGTTCTGCCTTCTTAGATTTGGGGCAGCAGGAAACTTTCTAAATAGTAATTTTGCTCAGAGACTAGAGATGTCGCGAACTGTTCGCCGGCGAACTTGTTCGCGCGAACATCGGGTGTTCGCGCTCGCCGGAAGTTCGCGAACGTCGCGCGACGTTCGCCATTTTGGGTTCGCCATTGTTGGCGCTTTTTTTTGCCCTCTCACCCCAGACCAGCAGGTACATGGCAGCCAATCAGGAAGCTCTCCCCTGGACCACTCCCCTTCCCTATAAAAACCGGAGCCCTGCAGCGTTTTTTCACTCTGCCTGTGTGTGCTGAAGAGATAGTGTAGGGAGAGAGCTGCTGCCTGTTAGTGATTTCAGGTACAGTTGAAAGTTTGCTGGCTAGTAATCGTTTTGATACTGCTCTGTTATTGGAGGGACAGAAGTCTGCAGGGGTTTGAGGGACATTTTAGCTTAGGTAGCTTTGCTGGCTAGTAATCTACCTTCTACTGCAGTGCTCTGTATGTAGCTGCAGTGGGCAGCTGTCCTGCTTCTGATCTCATCTGCTGACTGCTGCAATAACAGTAGTCCTTGTAAGGACTGCTTTTATTTATTTTTTTGTTGTTTTACTACTACTACTACTACTACTACTATAAGAGCCCAGTGCTATTAGTCTAGCAGTGTTGGGGAGTGGGACTGGTGTGCTAATCTGCTGCTCCTAGTAGTTCAGCAGCACCAACTTTAATTTTTTTTTTTAATATTCATTTTTTTTTTATTTTACTTTTTTTTATTTTACTACCGCTGTAGTAGTGTATAAGTTGACCTTTTAGGCATTATTTGCCCTGTAGGCATTATTTGCACACTGTTTTCTTCAACCCGCCATCGAGCTGTGTGACCTTGTTCCCATTCTGTCTAAATATCCATAATATTACCGTCTCCAGAAAAAACACCGGAGTCACTTTTTTCAAGCAGCCATAATATATTTTACGTAATCCGTATCCACCGCTGTAGTAGTGTATACGTTGGCCTTGTAGGCATTATTTGCACACTGTTTTCTTCAACCCGCCATCGAGCTGTGTGACCTTGTTCCCATTCTGTCTAAATATCCATAATATTACCGTCTCCAGAAAAAACACCGGAGTCACTTTTTTCAAGCAGCCATAATATATTTTACGTAATCCGTATCCACCGCTGTAGTAGTGTATACGTTGGCCTTGTAGGCATTATTTGCACACTGTTTTCTTCAACCCGCCATCGAGCTGTGTGACCTTGTTCACATTCTGTCTAAATATCCATAATATTACCGTCTCCAGAAAAAACACCAAACAATGCCTACAAGGTCAACGTATGGCAGTTGTTTAAAGAGAACAGTAGATTACTAGCCAGCAAAGCTACCTAAGCTAAAATGTCCCTCAAATCCCTGCAGACTTCTGTCCCTCCAATACAGAGCAGTATCAAGCAGATTACTAGCCAGCAAACTTACTATCATCTGTCCCTGAAATCACTAACAGCTCTCCCCCTACACTATCTCTTCCAAGCACACACAGGCAGATTTTTCAGATACATTTTTGCCCTTGATCCCCCTCTGGCATGCCACTGTCCAGGTCGTTGCACCCTTTAAACAACTTTAAAATCATTTTTCTGGCCAGAAATGTCTTTTCTAGATGTTAAAGTTCGCCTTCCCATTGAAGTCTATGGGGTTCGCGAACCGTTCGCGAACCGCTCGCATTTTTGCGCAAGTTCGCGAATATGTTCGCGAACTTTTTTTCCGACGTTCGCTACATCCCTATCAGAGACATAGCATATACACACTACCTCTGGTCCCATCAGTTAAATTATTGGCTATTGAAGGAAGCTCTTTAGAATGTGGGTGTTTTCCAAATCCAAAAATCATATTATGTCCTTGGCTTCTAATCTCTCAGAACAAATTGTCTTCGTTATTTTTCAATTGTCGTGTGATTCTAGGCCTTCCCTGGTAAACATACATTCTTCTTTTTAAGTGACTCAGGCTTATGTGTTGCTTGTTTACATATAAAATTGAACTTAAACAATAATATGTATTGCATTATTAGTTATTTAAAAACTCTGTTTCGTTGATAGACAGTAAATATAATAGAAATTTGTGACAGTTTTACAAAAATGTTAACATTCATTTTTATATTCGTTTTTATACAGGGGTGGCTGTCATGCTGATTTCATAAGAGGCAATAGATCTTGGCTTGTTGGGTGGAAAAGCAGCATAAAAAAATAGTTTCTTTGTGTATAATTATACTGTGTTTTAAGGATATAATGGATATCTTGGAATGGAAACATTCAATCTCTTCCCTTAAAATTCAAACAGTGTACCTGATTTTAACATACATATTATGGCAAAAACCTTTTCCATAGCAGGTGAATCACTGCTATGAAATGTGTCAAAGTTTCACAGAATGGTACATTTTCCAAGTGTGCTGTATAAAAATAAATCTCATACTTGAACAAAAGGAACAAGAGCTAAGACAGAAGCAGTGAAAACAAGCATCTCATCCTGCCTAACGTATGTCCTCATGAACATTTTTGTTATTATTCCCAAATTACTATTTAAGCCAAGCCATTGACAGATATTGTGTCTCAAATCTGTCATCCTCATTAATGCACATCTAATGTCTGCTAGATATATTTCATCTAAATATCATTCTCTTTACTCTTGGTCTCATTTTTCACTCTGCAGAATTCTTGCTTCTTTATCCATGGTCTTCTATGCACCATGCATCTGCTCTATTACATTAAAAAGACTAATTAAGGAATGTTGAAAACACCAACATTTCTATAAATGTTCTGAAAAAAAAACAAACAATTAAAAGTCTACAAATTGTTCCCCTGAGCAATTTTGCCTTTTACTTGATTTTTTTTAAATAATTTCAATTACATGTCCAAATAACTTTAAACCGTTTATACTGTTTAACAAATGTATTGATAAATTAGCTGGCTTCTGCTACAGTGTTTCAGGAGCTGATTCTTCTTTACTAAACTTGCACATGTTGCCATCTTCCTAAAACAGATTGTATTAAACAAAATAGAATTTAAACAATTTTTACGGCTTATATTAGAAAAGTCAACATGCCTAAGGCATGAGAAGCACCTAGGCTCAATTCATTATGGCAAGCAATAAAAAAAGCAAATTTTCTCATGGTCATATGTTAGCTAATTAAACTCAGATTAATTCACCCTAAAGAGGATTAATTTTAATAAGTGAAAAAGATTTAAACTCCAGAGAAGTGAAGAAGTAACAAAGTGAATGAGTAGAAACAATTGCTACAAATGTACTACACAATAGAACACTTCTGATAAACCTACACACAATAATTGCCCAAAACATAGAATATAAATGGTCTTCTTATATTTTTCCTTGTACTGGTATTCATATAAATCACAAGGAGACAGCATTTCTAAGAAGAACTAATGGCTAAAATAGATAATATCTACAAGTATGTACAGTATACTGAACATTAATGTACCCAGCCAGAGGGTTAGCATTCCTTGAAGAGAAACAGTGGAGCTTGTTAGGCCATGTCGGTGACACTGCACATGCTCAGTGTGCTCTGGGCTGCTGCTGAGAAGTTAACAAAGGAGTTGTCCAGAATCATGAAAACATTAGCAGGAAGCATGATTGCAACTGTCATAGAAACAGATACTACAGACAGGGATGTATTCTGGTCTGGCCCTAAGCACCAGTCCTCTTTATGCAAGTGCAGGATGTCAGAGGAAGTGACATCACAGCATGTTAGTGACATCACTTCCGTCACAACCTGGACTTAATACCCCCAACCCACCCCTGCCGCCAGATTTCATGGACAACAAGTATATCTGGCAGCAGGAGAAAAGGTTATCTTTTTATTTTTGCAAATTTACCATATTGGCATCTGAGGGCTGTCCCTATAAAGCTGCTACCCTAGGCACAGGCCCTCGAGTGCCGCCCTATAGGATAAATACGGCCTGGACTACAGAATTGATTATTGATAAATTTTGATGCAAAATACATTTGTTAGTAGACTGGCATTCCATTTGAAACAGGATTACTTAATAATCAGGCTTGCATTGTAAATTGTATATTGTGAGCAGTCCCCAAGCTTATGTAACTGACATCAGCCAAGAGCATATGCAGCCCCAGTAGGTATAGATATGATTGCGGGGTTAACAAGAAATTTAAGATAGTACTGATATGTGTTTACTAAAGTAAACATGAGGTCCCAGTGCACCACTGTGGACAAAATAAGGACACCACAGTAAAATATAACAAAAAATAAAATAACAAACATAAAATAAAAACAACTGCACTAAAGATTCAAACTTTTTATTAGAAAAATATCTTAGCAACATTAATTCTAGTTGAAGTAAAGGAAAAAATTATGAATTGTAAAAGTTTAGGATGAGGCTCTAGCTACAAAATACAATAACAAGACATCCTCTGTTCTTTTTCAAGGTGTGATTTGAACAAAAAACTGTTATTTGTGGAGCAGAACTTCCCACAGCAAACGACATGGGGGTATATTTATCAAAGAGTGAAGTTAGAGATTGCCACAGTCCTCTAGAATGAAATTCCGCACTCTCCATTAATTTCTATGCAATTTTTAAAAGCGTATTTATCAATGGGTGAAAGTAAAAGTTAACCCTATGATAAATATGCTATAGAAATGAATGAAGAGTGGCAGAATTTCACTCTAGCAGACTGTGGCGATCTCTAACTTCACTCTTTGATAAATATACCCCTCAGTCTTTGTG
Organism: Xenopus laevis; assembly: GCF_017654675.1. Classification (NCBI taxonomy): domain Eukaryota; kingdom Metazoa; phylum Chordata; class Amphibia; order Anura; family Pipidae; genus Xenopus; species Xenopus laevis. Next base: position 115,933,339 of record NC_054372.1, on the reverse strand, counting down.
TAACTGTGGATCAAGGTACATGTCTAATATGGACCAATATAGGCAACTAACATAAATGCTAATAGTTTTTTCACATATTTTAGTATAAACATTTGTTTATAAAGAGTTAGGTAGATAGATAGATATAAATGGATAGATAGATAGATACTGTAGATAGATAGATAGATAGATAGATAGATAGATAGATAAAGACACATATTAACCACATTTCTGTGCATTTAATTATTGTACATATGTATCTAATATATAGCTCTGTATATAATATAAGTTATTTGTTTTTTCTTCTAAATATTACAGATGAAATTCAAATTTATTTTAATGCAAAACCTAAGAGGATTTATGTTTTTTTTAAACAAATGATCTATGGAAATATACTACTAACACTGCTTTCATTTCTCCAAACGTTATAATCATATAGAAAATAGAGGATTTTGGGGAAAGAAGCGGTAATCTGTTCAGAAGATACAATCAGTTGAGAACGTTCCCCTGCCAAAAACAGGATTTATTCTTCAGAGACTGATCAAAGACAAGAGGGTGGAGGTACAGGACTAGAAAAGGCTTTTCTGATAATGTAATGTTCACAAGGTTATTTGTAGTCACTGACAAGATTACTGAAATATGACCCACTGAGTAATACATTTAAAATATAAGTTTGCAAATGAAATAAAAAGGCCGCTGAATATCTCATGCTGTATGTTTTGTATCCTTTATCTGCAGCATCAACACAAGTTACTTTGGAGACAGACGTTCCCCTTTTGTGTTTGTTCTTTGCCCTTTCATGTGTTCTGTTATCTTTCTCAATTTGATGGAGCTCAGATCTCAGCAGCTGAGCTATATAATGATGGCAGAGCAAGTGGCTGGTCTTATCAGGAAATTGCAAAAATATATATATAAAAAGAGAAGCAAATGTAGTTCTTGTCTCCTTGATTTGCACAGGAGTGGCAATGATAGATGGAAACAGGATGAAAGATTTCCTATAAGTTAGTACATTAACTGGTTTTATAGTTTGCAAAAAAAAAGACTGTCCACACATCCACCTAGAAAAATGATAAGGATAATGAATCTCAGTTTTCAGACTTTTAGGCTTATGGCAGATGGGTCCACAATCTGAATGTGTTTGCCTGGACATGCGTGGGATCAGCCCGTCAGCAAGCATAGAGCAGATTTCGACACAAAATACTGTAAATACTTTAGGTTTTCCACGCTGAAATCGTGGAATCAGTACTCACATTCAGGAAGCGGAAGTCAGCAAATGGACTCTCCTTCATTTGTCCTCATTTTTCATTCTTATACACAAATTGGCACACAACAAAAACATCCTAAAATCAGTATTGAAATACATACATTTTTATACAATAAAAACTCCTTACCCCAACAAACACGCACCACTGCTCAGTGGTCACTGCTCGAGCTTGACAAGTTTCTTCCACTGGAATGCAGTCAGGCTGTGACTAGGAGTGAAGGCACATATACTTTTTTCCTGTGTTTTACTCTCATTTTGTAATGTATTAAGGACACAACATTTTTAGCATTGCCATAGAAACATGCAAGGTGGAAAATGTATACCTTTGAAAAAACAAGTGCAGAATGAGTCAAAATTATATCAGGTAGACCAAAACATGAATGTCGCATATGCTTTTATTTGGAGGGTCACTCACAAATGTTTAGTCATTTGCGGCCATAATATCAAGTTTAATGTAAAAAAAACAGGGGGCAGTGGAGAAAAGGGGACTAAGAATATCCAAGCCAAATATTGATTATGTTAATAATTAAAAAATCGTAATGGCAGACCAAGGGTAGGCCTGCTACCTAAAGCCACTTGGATTTGTGTGTTAAATGTGTCATAACTCGGGATTAACTGAAGAAACTGTGTTATCTAAAGTCATCTTAACCCATTTAATGCATGTAACCTTTTCATTAGCATACCAAAGCACCCAGGCCTGGATTTGTGGCCACAAAGGCCCGGCCCTAGGACTGCAGAACTTTAGGTGGGTGCCAAGATGGCCAACCACAACTGCATTGGTTAAGAACCACTGGGGATTCACAGGAGATACAATAGTTTTTAAAATTTCCTGTGCACCAATCTTCAGTACTCCAGACCCGATGCTGAAATTTGCACATATGCACAAAGGAAGGGGAGGGGATGGGGGTGATGAATGGCAGCAGGCCTAGGGGCGTCTGCTATATAAATCCGGCCCTGAAAGCACCATTGTTAACAATGGTGAATGCTTTAATTAGATGGGATGCTGTGACACCGTTTTTTGTGTTAAATGGGATAAATGGGCTAAATGTGTTGAAATATTCTCTGTTAAACACACAAACCAAGCTGGCTTCATCTGTATGTCCTTTATAACTTCAGAGGTGATTCCACAATTGCAGAAAGCTCCTCACTTGTTGTGAATACATAAACTGAAACATTTTAAGCTGCCTTGAAATGAACCACACAATTAATTTGAAAGCTTTTGCCCTTTGAAGCAGCTCAGTACCTGCATATGGAGGAATGACTAATGATTGTCCCAATACTCTGACCTTTACCATTTTAGCATTGCACTATTAACATCTAGTTGATATTGAGTAATCTCCCTAGGTTTTTAGCTGGCTTCAAACAGATCTAATATTTTGATTCTATTTCCATTTCTTAATTGTATGCTGATTTTATTAATTCATTCAAGTTTGCATTGACTTTAACATATATTTTCAGTCATTTTGAACTGTTATGGTATCTGTTTTCAATGGAATGCAATCAGTTTTATAAATGTGAGGCAAATTACTTCAAACATCTTGAACATAAAAAAATGAGGACACATGCTGTGCACTAACAAAACATTAAGCTCCCTGGGAGCCTTGTTTATTGGGGTATAAAGAAACCATGCTGTAATGTTCTCTTATTTGCTTATTTATAGGTATGATTGCATGGTTTGCATGCCATTTTATGTTGCTAAACTGCACCCTAAGGTATATCTGGTATATGCAAATTAGCGCATTGTCTATTTTGTTCAGAACAGTGCTCTTCATTCATTTCAATTTCCATCAGAACATTTTGTAGAAATATCACAATTGAGTGGTTATATTAATGTGGCCACATTCCTACTTTAAATGGAAACACAAACAAAAACACCCGCTGAAAGATTATGTTTCCTGTGAAGCCTTAGAATTACATATATTCTGTGTCCGTAATGTAACCCTTGATTATATGCCTCTGTACATTTAAAAGTAACACTAGGGGACTTTCTTTAGATGATTTATGCATGGGCAAATATACATAGCATTCTTAACTTATGAAAGTTCATTTCTCTAAAAAACACAAAACTCTGACATTAATGATTTTGCTAGAAGAAAATATGTGTCCCCTTATCTAGAGTTTACAAAGAATAAGTCAATAAGTTGTTTTGCAAAATATTTAGCATAAAAGCATATTTAGCCAACAAATGATGTTCCTCAAATCAGGCCTAATGCATTTATATCAATTGGGTAAAGAAAATAAATATTTGAAATGGCAATAAAAATTTTACATGGTACATTACTATTCCAAAGACTATTTCCCAAATTCAGAGGTGGTGTCCAAGACTGACTGCATGTTCACATTCTGCCAAAGAAGTCTGTGTACAAAAACTGCATATCTCTAGACTGCAGGCATTTGGATTCTGTAAGGCAGAAATCAGATGGCTCAGATTTTTTTTCTAGTTGTTTTCCTAGTTACTTTCTTAAAGGATTTACTGGAACTCAAACAGCCCTAGAGTCCATGCTTTTAAATGCTTGGGTATTTATATTGTCTGAAAAGGTTTCTAAATATCAAATATTTGAGGAAAGCCCTAACTGACTTCCTTATGGTATGGCATTGGGGTTAATTTATAAAGTGAAACTTGCACTAGTGCAGTAACCCACAGCTCTGCCAATAGCCCTTAATAAATCTGTTGCAGGAAGAATGATTACATCAAATTTTTTCAACATATTAAATTTTTGCCCTACAGCTTCATGGTATGTCCAGGTTCCGCTGTCAGAAAATGCTTCCCACGTGAACTCAAACGTGAAGTTTCACCAATAAGCTAAACAGAGGCAGTATAACCTCCTTTCTATTCCTTCCTCCAGCATTACTCGTTTGTATCTGAAATCAAAATTCTTAGATCCCTTTCTTCTGTTGTCATTGACAGTAAATTACCAATCCCTCTATAGTCGGCTATTCTCTGTGCCCTCCCATTAATCATTTGATTTACTCCTCCTGGAATATCCATTATATTACAGATCTTTGTGTCATCTGCAAAGAGACATACGTTACCTTGGATATAACATGAAATATCATTTATAAGTATATTTAATGGAGCAGAGCAGTTGTGAATTACTGCTGCTCCACAGTGGGGTCATGGCAGGGGTTGAGATGGGTATGAAAAAGGTGTGATGGGGAAGAACAGAGTTTAAAGTAAAGAGGGGAAAGGGTCACAGCCCAAAGCAGAAGCAGCAATTAATCAGCCTCTGGGAGGAAGCATGGATTTCTGAGGAATGTGTGTGTGTATAGATAACTATTGATGAGCAAATCTGTCCCAATTAATTTGTGAAACGCATTGAAATCAATAGGTGTCAAAAATATTTTTACATGCGACAAATTTTTACACACTTTTTTCTCATTACAAATGCATAGTCAATGGCTGTTTTTTCTTGCAGCAGCTTTTTTATCTCTGCAACTTTTTGTTCAAATGCATTAAAGTCAATGGCCGTTTTTTTCTTGTGCCAACTTTTTTGTCTCTGCGACTTTGTGTCCAAATGCATTAAAGCCAAAGGACGTTTTTTTTATGGCGATTTTTTTGTCTTGGTGACTTTTTGAGATAAAATTTTGCAGATGGAGACATGCTGAATTTCCATGCCTGGCGAAAAAAAATGCGCTCATCTCTATAGATAACTAAACATTAACAATATACAGATGAAGTGCATTGTTTCTCTGTACAACATGTGTTGCTCTTGGCTGTTCTAGAATGGCTTCAAAATGTCTACACATGTACATATTGTATAGTCCAGTGGATCACTAAATGATGACTTCACTGGTTTTATAAATTCATACAATGTTAAATATGTTCACTACAATATTCTATCATTCAAAATGACATGTCATATGCAAAAACAAAAATGATAACTGACATGTTTCACTGGTAACATAACATTGTACATCACGTTGCATTTCTTGATTTGCTTACCTACAATTACAAAATACAAGGGAGAAGTTCCCCAGCATAGGAATCTTAATGTTTCTCACTGTTTGTCAAAAGATTGACATACATTTGAAAATCAACATAATAGTGTAGCAAAAGATGGACTAAAAATGACAACAATACAATTCACAGAGACCATGATGAATCTGTGGCCAGCAGCTATACATTTTGTTGTTATTTCAAGTAAAAGGATTTAATTTGATCAAAGCAGTCTTACATTATAAAGAAACACCAGCCCTGTGATGGAAAATTGTTAGCTTTCTGTAAGAAGCTTTATGTTGTATGCAGTATGCTGTAGCTCATTTTATTTCAGCATTTTATTATAATTGCTACATTATAAGCTGTCAAGTAAACACAAGCAAAAATTACAGCTTGAAAAGAAAGCCTTCTACATTTTTCTAGCAATGTACAGAAGCAAAGAAAATGCATGTTATAATTTACCAAGATTGGGTTGCACTTATAAATGGTATGTTAAAACACATGTTTTACTGAACCTTTAAGTAGAAGAACAAAAAGTTTATATATACATCTGTGGCATACTAATGTGTTCATTTATTGACACATTTTGACAGTTGTGGAAACAGGAGGGATAGATAGCCTTGCCACTTCTATGTGGCCCAGTAACCATTGGGCCCCATAATAAATAAAAGTTGATAAATGTTCTTGAATAATAGCCACAAACCTATTGTGTACAATGATGCTTTCAACCTCCTATGACATGCATACTCTGTTCTTCTGTTGTCTATTAGAATTCATATACAGTATATATTTAAATCAATAACGGGCAGGGTCAGACTGGGCCGATGGGATACCGGGAAAAAACTCAGAGGCTCTGGGCTCTTGTGGGCCACGCTGGCCCAGACCCGCTCCCTGGATAATCTACCTGCCATCCTGAGATAATTATGTGTAAGCTGTTAATGCTGAAACGTTTCCAATTATATTTATTCTGACAGTGATCCAGCATCTCAGTCACCTTCAATTGTCAGCCATAAAAAGGACAGTTTCATTTTATATGGTTCATTCACTCCATACCTCTGCTGCTAATTTATAGCATACAGTATACAACTATTGGAGCATGAGAAGTGCTGAATTGTTTTTCATCACAGTAGAGAGCATTTAACATACAATTGTAATGATTATCTTTAGCCTTTCAGAACAATTTCTAATTAGCACTATGAATATTCTAGTGCGGTACTTTTTTAATACTGTAGATAAATCAATAACAATGTTTATTAAGATAAGCATTCCTCAGAAGGTGATAAGGGTAATCCATTTCAGGTAAATACGGATCTGAATAAATGATTTTGTTAGGTCTTTAACATCAGTAAATTATTTACCCTCAAACTTAGCAGTAGAATTGTCCTTACCACAAGGGAATATCTATAATACCTTAGAGTTAAGGTACATTTCTATATAGACTTTAAACAACTCATGCTATGAAGAGTGTGGCTTATGATTCCCCCTCACTTGTTACAAGAAATTTGTATCTATATGCTGTATATAGTTAATGGCACAAATTGGGTTCAAACCCAAACCCTCCAACCATCAGTGACCAGCAAACTATATTAGAAATAGACAGAGACTTTGATAAGTGTAGATTAAAGGGAATGTCAACTGTAGAAAACATAATTCTAAGCAACGTTGCAATGTACATTTATTACACATTTTCTGTGGTTTTTAAGTTATTTGTATATGTATTGCTATTGAAATAAATACATACAGTATATATACATGCCTGTCCCTTTCTTTTCTCTGCCCTGGTGGCTCAGACTGTTGAAACAATGTAAGACAAGACAGCTGATTAACAGTCCTGACTTTGCTGGGGAACCAAGCCTTTTGCAACATTATTCAAAAAGTAACTACCAGGAGGTAAGCAAATGCTGCTTTTCAAAATGTTTTTTTACATATAACTTTAAAAGCACTGAAAATGTGTAATAAATGTATATTGGAAGTAGGTTAGAATTATGCTTTTGTTTATTAGGCAAATTTTTAATTTGGGGTTGACTTGCCCTTTAAGGGTCAAATTATCAATACTGCTGCATCAGCTGCTTTTTTTGCCAAAGAGAAAGACGCACCCGAATAGACATGCGCATAAACTCAGAACCAGCTCGCATAGGCACACAGAGGAAATAGCGCTGGCGTTTCCGCTGGCCCTTCCGCTGGCATCTTGCTATCTATGTTAGTTCCAGGTAACGTTTTTTGTACAGTGTTAGCCAACTGAAAAAGTTATAGGGTAGCACTTTTGAAATAAGGCATAAAAAAAGTAATGAAAAGGTGACACCTTTATTGGTTAAGTAGATTTAAATCAGCTTTGAAGAAAGAATTGACATATTCTGAAAGCTTGCTGTGATTATCATCCTAGTTAGCCAATAAAGGTATCAACTTTTCTCCACTTTTGTTATGCTTCATATCAAAAGTTCTACCCTATAACGATCTGTGTTAGGAAAGTGTCATTATCTCTTTCTCCATTTTCTTGAGGGGCCCAAAATAAATCTACTAACTAACCCAAAAACGTACTAAGAATCCATTAAGCACCTATTTTAAATTATTATTGTTTTTTTAAGAAGGGCATTTCAAAGGCATTTTATCCTTACATTTAAAAATCTTACATCAGTATGGACAGAATGTGCAGGTGATCTAAAATGGACATGAAACAGATTCCATATTGGTGTCTGAACCTGGACTTGCAGCATAAGAGAGCATTGCAAAGCCAGCACATCAGATTACAGCAGAAAATGCACATAATAATTCAGGTAATATCACCTATTTCTCTTGTTTCTGATGCCTGTAGTGCTAGCTTTGCATTGCATTGACATCTACCAATTGTTTTACTCAGCTTAATAAAAAATGTACAAGTATAAGAGCTGTGATATATACCGTAACTTAAAGTACTCATTAAGTGGATAAATAGTTGAAAGAGAGAGTATCACGTCCTTCTTAAATTTTAAATGAAAGAGCACAGATCCTGGAATACAAGAAACAGAATCTTCTTAAATTCAGCTTTTGTTCTTGGAAAGTAAAATACCTTTTTACAATAGTGAGGCCCAAAGGACAAGAGGCTTCCTCACATATCTACCCAGCTGCCAAAAAGATAATGAATCCTTAAATTTCTTAACCTTTCATAATTCTCATTAGGTTTCCATTCACAGTTAACTTGCCAGATACTTAAATATCTATCTATTTCAATGTTCTTTTATTATCTTTTAATATATGTTTAACCCTTTATTTGTTAAATTCCCTCAATACATCCAAAGATAAATTCAGAACCTCTGTAACCATCATGTTGTATAACATGTTTCTCTGTTAATAATGCAGTCATTTCCAATTCTGTTATACTCAGTTTGACTGATTTGATATTGACTGATATTGACTTTTTCTCACTCACCTTTTGTTACCCTCCCTGCCCCATAAAGACACAATCTCCCCTTAGGACTCTGATGAAAACAGCCACAGCTTTTATAAACAAGTGTACAAATAATTTACACAAACCTACCAGCCGTGCCAGCCACCCTCCAAAGCAGCATTGGATAAGCAACCTAAATCCATCTCTCTAAACCCATAGAGAGTAATTTTAAACCACCATTTTTACTTGTGCGTAGTCCTGCCCGTGGCAAGCATTCCATCTTGTAACCCCAACTTTGACATGCAATGACCCCAACACCTAAATATATATGTTTTATGGGTGAGATGGTGCTCTTCTGTCTAAATGTAATGTTCTTCCAACTGAGCCCACTAACCTTTTTCCACTACTTGACCTGCCTGCTTCCTCATCCCATCCTTGCTCCTCTACCTATTTTCCTGTGAAATACAAATGGAACACTCAGAAGTGTTTTATGATCTTATGATTATCAATATTTTTTTTGGTCATTCTGATATTCACTTTTTTTAATACATAGAGTGAATGTTTGTACAATTTGTTATGCACAAGTTTGAGGAATAAACACTGATATTTCACAAATTTTGGAGTGCGTGTCCTTTTGAACTATACATAATGTGTTGACCCTGCACCCACAATAATAAGCTACTGGTTCATAGTGCATACGTTTAGTCGTTTATATAAATTAGTCTGCTTTTTAGCCCCGTTGCAAATACTGTACCTGCCATCTACAGTTTTTTCAGTTACTGTATCATGGACCCTTATTCTTAAATAAAGCAGGCTTTTCTCCTAATTTCATTGGTTTCATCCCTTTGACCATGTCTAGGACAGTGGAAACAGTGTTTGATCATCTAGTCATATTTCATAGCTGCAATATTGCTTTTAACAAATTCAGTCAATTTGTTTTTGCAAATGTTCATCAGAAGGCAGACAGCAACTCCTCCAAATGTTCCTTTCCAAACAACATATATTTATATATCTAAACCTCTTTAATCAGCCTACTTTCTCAAACGAAGGTTGACATGTTTGTAAAGATCCTACAGTGAAGGGAAATCACCTCTTCTTTTGACTTCGAGTTAACGGCTTTTAAAGCACTCTCTTAATTCAAGGAGATACTGTCAAGCTGGGAATCATTACAAATGCACCAGGGATCTGACCTTAACAATACATTTGTAACTTAGGTGCTATAGTTATTTTGGGAAATATACAGCATTTTAGTACTTTTTTCCCTCACTCTTTTGATGTGTGTAGAGAAAGTGGACCTTTTATCTAGCTGGATGCTGCTTTTAAAACCACATTGCACACAAAATGCAAATCTAAATGACTGAATATAAAAATAAAATATTTTATTGCAAGTTATTGATTTCTGAGACTGCGTTATTTCCTACAGTTTGTAGCATTTGATCTGTAACATATTACTAACAACTTGATACTGTTTCCTTTTTACAGTATTGTTTCTAAAGCCAGATTCGAGATACAATGCCATGCTACACATATGTATTTTTTAATGAATATGACAAACATAAGAAAGAATTACAATCTGTAGTGATGGGCGAATTTGCAGCGAATTTGCACGATTCACTGCCAGCGAATAAATTTGCGAAACGCCCATGAAAATTCGCTGGAAAAAATTCACCGGCGTCAAAAATAGGCACCGGTGTCAGAAACAAGACGCCGGCGTCGTTTTGTGAATTTTTCCCAGTTTCGCGAATTTCGCGTGAAATTCGCTAATTTTTCGGCGAAACGTCGCAAATTCGCCCATCACTAACAATTTGTTATATGAGTAGGAGGTGGTTAGTTGAAGACAGTAATATGGTTGAGAAGTAGTAAAAAAAGACATGAAATTTAACTTATTTTCCAAGTAAAGTGATTGCTACCTGATTCAGAGGTAGGGCAGTCCCTTTCTATACTCAGACATCAATCTGTAAAATGAATCCTTTCTGACTCCAAAAGAGGCAGTTGGATCAGTCCCTGGATGAACTTTGTTTTAAGACTTTGAGACAGATTTATCAAAGCGTGAAATTAGAACTCAGTCTGTTAATGCTTTTAAGAGTGGCTTGGATGAGTTATTGGACAAACATAATATCCAAAGCTATTGTGATACAGTTATGAAATCCGTTATCCAGAAACCCATTGAACAGAAAGTTCCAATTTACGTAATGAACATCCCCCAAAGACTCCATTGTAATCAAACAATCCAAATATTTTAAAAGGATTCCCTTTTTCTCTGTAATAAAACAGTATCCTTGTACTTGATCCAAACTAAGACATAATAATGAATCCTTATTGGAAGCCAGCCTTTTGGGTTTATTTAATGTTTACATTATTTTCCAGTAGACTTAAGGTATAAAGATCCAAATTACGGCAAGATCTGTTATCCGGAAACCCCCGGGTCCTGAGCGTTCTGGATAACAGGTCCCATATCTGTAATAAAATCTATAGTTAGTATGGATATTGGTATAAATAGTTTATGTGAGTTTATAGAGGCAGAGCTGGATTTCTGATGAATGCGCCCTGAGGCCGGTGTCCTCCATCGTCCTCTGTCGTCCTCCATCGCCCCTTCCCTTTTTTAGTTACAGCCAGAGCACTGGAGCAGGGCACATAGTCTCTAATGCAAATGGAAGTGTCGTGCCACCCCAGAGTTTGTGCCGCCCTGGGCCAGGCCTTTGTGGCCTTGCCACAAATCGGGGCCTGTATAGAAGGGTCAGTGTGTATATGTTTGGATGCTGGATATCATTTAGAGGGGTTGAACTTGATGAACTTTGGTCTTTTTTCAACCCGACTTTTATGTAACTACTGTACATAACTATGTACCAATTTCACTGAGAAACAGCAACAAACCTGTGTAGAGCCAAGTGACAACTTTAACATTTCTTAAAAAATATTCCCAACGCATGCATGTAGGTAAAAAGGTACAAGTTTATTCCATATTATAAAGAATCAAACATTCCCCCTATGGCGCCTAACGCGTTTCATGCTTATCTAGCAATTAGTCATAGGCAATTTCTACCTTTTTTACCTACATGCATGCTTTGGGAATATTTTTCAAGAGATATGGCTGTACCTCTGTTTGGCCACCAGAGGATCCCCAGCGTGCTATAGTAATTTTTACTACGCTTTTGATCCAAGGTTTAGAACAACTTTAACATGACCTCTTCAGTGGTAGCATTACTGCAGCAGTTGTCAGAGCAAAAGCAGTCTTTTAAATATAATACTTTTTTTTTTGCAGAAGCTGTTCATTTATAAAAATAAAAACGTGCAGAATAGCCCAGAGGAGAAACTTGAACTGGCAGGAGTAGTGTTGGCTAACTCCAAGGTATGCAGACGCATAAAACATATGAATCTAAAACTTATCAAAGGGGTTTTTGGAGGAAATGTTTTTTGCTCTCTCTCTTGTATTTTTTATTAGTTTGTTTGTTCATAAAATAAAAAGAGGAATCATTGCCTGTTATATTTTCAAGATGTGGTTATGACAAAAAAGCAATAAGCCATATGGCGCAGGGTTTTTATTTCCCTTTTTCCAGCAATGAGCTGTAGCCAATTCAAATTTGCCCAAGTGAAAATGTGTGGTTGTAAGACTGTCAGAGTCCATGTATGAACCTATTATGGAATTTATTATAACTATGGAAAGAAATGAGTAGGAGAGAAATTGAATTGTGCTTTGTGTTCCTTAGTAACCTAGTCTGTCTGGAGAGTTTACATTTCTGATTACACCGCTAAGCTTTTTTCCTCTCCTGGGTTAGCTTACTGAAGCACAACAGAATGGATAGAAGTTCATTTAAACATCAGCATAATCATGGATGGCCATATGTGAAATCCAGCTGTTCTTTTAGACAGAGCAAATATTTTCAGGGGAGTATGTATAATGCTGAAGCCTGTGAAAACAATCTAGAGTAAAACACATCTTGTATGCTAGGTTTACATAATTAAGTAAAAAAAAATCTATTTTTGTACATGTTGCATCAGAAAATTTCCCCTTACCTGTAATATTTAAAGGGGACAATATGAATTTTAATTACTGTCTCCAGATTATTTAGTGAAATGATGCCGTAACAACAGGACACTATGCGGCAGATTTAAAATAAAAAGGTCAAACTGAAATGTTTTAATAAAATCTTGTCTCCATGGCTGACTTATAGTGGCATTGCAGATTCCCAAATTGGTGATCATCACAATTGATGGTCCTTTTCGCTGATATTACCTGTGGACTGTATGTATTCCCCCAGAATCAACAGTAAAGAGGAACTGTGCACCAAGTAGTTATACACTTGTAGCGCTATAGTAAATTTTGTGTTCTATTACACTACTATTGAGCTCCACTCCCAATAAATGTGCTCTGGATGAGACCTATAATCTTAGAGGGTAAGCCCTCGCAACGGTGTGAAGGCAGGGTGTAGCATAACTGTAACTGGATTGCAGGGTATAATAATTGGGCGCCAGTGGTTCTTTTAACTTAACCATGAACATATTTATTGAGCATATACAATCCTCAGTGGAGGCAATACTCACAGCACCCTTTGTCAGTATTAGTACCCACAGGCAAGAGGACGTGCTCAGCAGCAATGAAGGTACACCCAGCTTTCAGCCTTTTCCCTAAGTGGAACCTGCGGGGAATCTATCTACCCTGTTCCTATACACTTAGTCCCTACTTCTGGGCTATTAGTACCCGGGATCTTAATCCTCGTCGGACCCTTGTGCTGCTCAGCTAAATAACCTGTCTATCTTTCACTCCTAGAGTGATCTGTTAAGGGTGAGTAGCCTATCCTTACTAGACCTGACCTGTCTAGGTTCCACAGAGCTCTGCCTGCCTGTTCAGGTTAGAGCCACAAAATGGACACTGAAAGGATGGCTTTAGAGGCTCTATCACTCTAGCACAGTGCCATCTGATGGTCACTGTGAGAAACAGCAAGGGTCATAGCTTAGAGCAGGAACAGGAAACAGTTCCCCCTCCTAACTGTATTTTAGGACCCAGTTAGGTGTCTATAACACTGAGGGACTGCCTGCTAATAATACTGGGGATGGCTATTTTACACATCCCTACACACTGTTAGACTGTTTTTTTTTTATTGCACTTTTATACATTACGACTCTCTGAAACACTTGAAAGAAAGAGGTTTAAAATACTATTCAGGTATATATTTTGCCATAGTCCTGCCTGTAAATGGTCAAATCCAATTAGTCTGCCCCTTATACAGTACCAATTGACTCCAAATATGTTCTATGAGGTCCCCCATAGGCTAAAACAGCAATTCAGCAGGTTTTAGATGGTGAATGATCGAAGAGACAGTACATGATAAATTTTGAATTTGGACTATTTTCTAGATAAAGTACACAAAAAATAGCTTGAAATTCAAATTTTTTTCATTCGAAAATTCACCTTGACCTTTGATAAATCTGCCCCTTATTGTTGCACTGAATGGAAACAAGTGTCATAACACAGGAAACCAGCCAAGGTTATAAAACTCAACATTTAAGCTAAACATAATAGAGATAGCTAAGTATCTAATTTTATTTAGAAATTTTTTTATATAGAAATTTTTTTTTCTACAGTATATATAAACATGTATATATAATCTGTATGTACATATTTATTTCATAGAAACTGGTGGTGTGGACTAGTGAATGCTGGTATTTGCCAGGTTGTTGGCCTCCTTTCTGCTGGTCACTCTGCCCATAGTAGGTGCTCTTGCTTTCTGGCTTTAATGACACTCCAGAACAGGTGTTTACTCTAACCTCTGCTTAGTGATAATGAGCAACGTAATTTTCACCAGTGAATAATTTTACACTGCGAGCAGGGCTAAACATTTCCAAAAATGCCATTTTAAACAAGGCTTGCAATTTTAATTACATTCCCCCTTTGGTCACCTTGAAGTCTCAAGGCAGCTTGTTTTTTTTAACATTCTATTTTATTACAATAATTTATTCAAACATTTTACATTATTTTGTGCAGGAGCATATTTTAAAGGGCACCTATCCCAGCCAAAATCAAACACATATTAACAATCTGACCAGTACAACCCAAACACGTTTAATTAAACTATGTATTTAGTTTTTTGGAAAAAAAAAACAGCACTTTTTAAAAAATCCCTTACTTTGTTTAATGGGTTCTTTCACTGAAGGAGTCCATATTGTGACACTAACATGCAAATGAGTTCACGTGCATCTTGTCTCCTGCTGGTGATGTTATTATGCAAATGAAGGGCACACAATAACTTCCAGAAGGTGGCAGCACTACTGAACAGCAGCTAACATAGAAGTTTGGCTGATTTGAAAATAGCTTAGAAGGGTTGCTAGGCAACCAAAGAATTTCAACTGAGCATGTGTGAGATTTCAGAGCTGCAGTTTGCTATGGAGATATAGGTAGGAGGCAGCAGTGAAATCCAAGATGACTGCCTCAACTAGAACTGCAGTGGAGATAGGGGAGATTTTGCAGTAGGAATAGTGAGCTGATGATCTACAGTACATTAGACAAACAATTCTGCCTGTCTAAAAAATCTGATTTCTTGAACTTTCACATACAGTAGTGTATTTACTTAGTAAATGATTTCAGTAATGATTGGTGCCCTTTAAGTAAATTTCAATAACACATGTAATGGAGTGGAACACAGTCATTATGGCAGAAACCTTTACCAGAGAACGTAAAGTGATTTTAAAAGGAGAGCAATATGAATAAAAAGGAATGTAATTTCATGGTAGGCCAGAGTAAACACACAGGACATAGTTAAATGCAAGCTATGTACATGATTGCAGCAAGTAAAGCCAATTCCCACATCAGTTAAATATTAATATCTCCCTTGTGGTCTGCTTGCCTTTACTTTACAGGTTACATGTATTTAACACATAAATCAGAATATTTTAGACAATCAAAAAATGAAAGCACTTCAAAATAAATAATCAACATAGTTACTTTATATTTATTTGGGTAAATGCATTCTTATATTTTAAGATGAATTATTTTCTTTTCTTTGTTTTTAATTAAAATGACAGAAACGCTCCTGCCATGAGAACCTTGCCTCAGGCGGCAAGGAGCGGCCAGTTACCAGGGGCAGCAAAAAGCCACCTCTGGTAACTTTAAGAGCTGAATGTCCATTATTTAACACAGAAATCCAGCTCTGCTATTGCAGCAAGCGCAATAGCACTCACTGCACTAGCGATGTGCCCTGAAGCGCCGCTGTAAATTGCTTATTATTCTTGAAGAGTTATGATTTTGCTAACGTGGTTTTAAGGAAGCAATTGCATATTACTCGCATTGTATAATGGAGATCTCTTTTTTAAAATCATTAATCGTAATTATTACAGATTGCACAATGAATACTCTGATCTTGAATTTACATAAAGGGTAAATAACTGGTCCAGAAATCTATATAAAAATAGATCATCGATAATCATGTCATGACCTTGCCCGACAAAGCATCATCCGCCTGCCCCTGACGTCACCAGGCCCACACCCGACATCACCAGGCCCACACCCGACATCACCAGGCCCACACCCGACATCACCAGGCCCATTACCTTTCTGGTCTAAGTACGGCCAGAATTTTACAACCCTACATTAACTTCTAGTATGATATAGACAGCGATTGTCTAAGAATTTGTAATTGGTCTTTATTATGTAATTTGTTTGTGGTTTTGTGAATTATTGTGTTCAGCAGCTCTTTACTTTAATTTCCAGTTTGACATTTCAGCAGCTAAGGTTGCTATGGGTCCAAATTACCCTTACAGTGGTTCTAATGAAAGGACAAGAGATGCACAAGAGAAGGCCAGAATAGAGAGATAAGTAATAAAAAAAAACAATAACAAAAAAATAATTTTTTGGGTGACCCCATTTGTAACCTGAAAAGATGAAGATAAAGAAAACAATTAATTCACATATCATCAAAAATAAAAAATGAAGACCAACTAATAACTTTAAATCAGGACATTTAATAACGTACCTTATGGTAATGTGAACTGCCCCTTTAAGGCTGTTGAAAAATTATAAAATGGTTGAGATGGCAGAGTAGTGCAGTGTGTTGGGACGTGTTTTGTCATAACTTTACTATCTGACCTCACTATGGTTATCCCACCACAACTTTTCCCTATTTACCTTACATGGGATCCATTAATTTATGCTGATTCCATGTGAAAATTAAAGGGATGAGTTTTTAATTATCGGCCTTGCATGAATTTAAACATTTCTCTACATATTGTATTTATTTTGTTAAAAGTTTAAAAATATAGCTTTTTTCCTAAAATATTTTTTTGAAAATACATTTTTCTAGCAAGAGGCATTAAATAATTACTTGACGTGGCAACTAATATAATTGAATCATAGAACCTCTCCAAAGTAGATAAAAAGGTAGCAGGGAAAATAACCTTGCATTTAGATTTTAATTGCACTTTACTGCTTGCCATAATGGAACAGATTTTAGCATACATAATGGTAATGTAAACAAATGCGTCTACATGTTTATCGCAATAGAATATTGTAATTGCTAAGCATTTTAGCATTGGCACAAAACCAAATTATCACAGCCTGTGCCAAATGTGTCTTGTATGGGACACAAAAGAACTCATTCAGGATTATTATGGAATATGGACAATATGATGATAATGGATGTCGTTTAGAGAACACAGCCAAAAATCATTCGGCATCAGAAATAATTATTCTAGTAAGATAACATGCCACATATTTCTGCTTCCATTCTAATGCAACAACCAAGCCAAAAATAAGCTGCACTGACCGTCCTGTGACAATGGTTCTTTAACTTTTAAAAATACAAAATGGAGACTGGATCAGAGAGTAAACCTCAATCAATTCAAAATATTAAAATATATTACTAATACAAAGACTGAATATTGCGGGCCCATTTACTTAGCTCGAGTGAAGGAATAGAATAAAAACAAACTTCGACCATCGAATGGGCTACTTCGACTACGACTTCGAATCGAACGATTCGAACTAAAAATCGTTTGACTATTCGACCATTTGATAGTCGAAGTACTGTCTCTTTAAAAAAAACTTCGACCCCCTACTTCACCACCTAAAACCTACCGAGGTGCCATATTAGCCTATAGGGAAGGTCCCCATAGGCTTTCTATCAATTTTTAGGTCGAAGAAAAATCATTCGATCGATGGATTAAAATCGATTTTTCCTTTACGGTAAATCCTTCGACTTCGATGTTCGAAGTCGAAGGATTTACATTCGGCAGTCGAATATCGAGGGTTAATTAACCCTCGATATTCGACCCTATGTAAATCCGCCCCTGCATTTCCTTTAATCCTTCATAAACAGTGTGTAGGAGTCCAACATCTCTAAACTATGAGAGGACTCACTACACCCTATAGTACATTCTCTGTATTGGTTCTCCATTGTTGTTTCTGCCTACAACTGCATATAAATTAAACAGGCATAGAAAGTAGTAGTGATCTGGTTTTTCATTTGATACTTAATAAAAAGTGCAGCAGCCAAAATAAAGCAGGAAAAACACATAGATCCACAAAAACTTTGTTGCTCAGGACATTCGGTGACCAGATACAGCTTCCACACCATTATGGATTGCAAACTGTGTTATGTAATCAGGCTATCATATTAATGTATTGTCTTATATTTTGCATACCACACAATTGTGAGTTTCACTTTGATGTTAAGCAACATAAAGACAATTAAGGTACATCATTTGTCTAAAATTATCAAATTGCAAACACAAATTGAACTGTGTAGTATAGTATAAGTAAAAAGTACAACATAGTAGTAATCGTCTACAAAGCCCTAACATGCTCTACAGTAGTAATTTTCAAACTGTTAGGTATTAAGTCCCTAACATTTTTTAGCCAGTATTGTATCTGGGCTCTCTTTACATGATAACAATATGTAGGACAAAATGTTGCCCAACATGGCCTTAAAGGAAAACTATACCCCCAAAATGAACACTTAAGCAACAGATAGTTCATATCATATAAAGTGGCATATTAAAGAATCTTACCAAACTGGAATATATATTTAAGTAAATATTGCCCTTTTACATCTCTTGCCTTGAGCCACCATTTAGTGATGGTCTGTGTGCTGCCTCAGAGATCACCTGACCAGAAATACTACAACACTAACTGTAACAGGAAGAAGTGAGGAAGCAAAAGACACAACTCTGTCTGTTAATTGGCTCATGTGACCTAACATGTATGGTTTGTTGGTATGTTTGAGAGTACAGTGAATCGTACGATCCCAGGGGCGGCCCTTATTTTTTAAAATGGCAATTTTCTATTTATGATTACCCAATGGCACATACTACTAGAAAAGTATATTATTATGAAAATGGTTTATTTACATGAAGCAGGGTTTTACACATGAGCTGTTTTACTCATTATCTTTTAATAGAGACCTACATTGTTTGGGGGGTATAGTTTTCCTTTAAGGCATTGCCTCCCCCTAACTATTTGCCTGTAGGATGCGCTTCTTCTGATCCTTTCAGAGCCTCTTCCATTAAAGAAAGAAATAAGTTTGCTTCAATGTTTCTGCTAGACTGAAGATCAAGGTTTAACAGTGGTCATCATGATTAATTTAGGGAACGGGCTAGGGCAGACAAATAGAAAGTGAGACATCGTGACAAAAATGTACAACCTGATGGTGAGACCACACTGGTAGTGATGGGTCGAATTTGGGCCGTTTAACTTCGCTAATAAATTTGCAAATTTCCCATGAAATTCGCGAAACAGTTAAAAATTTGCGAAACGGCACCCGTGTCTCGTTTTTGACACCGGCAAATTTTCGTGGCAGTTTCACAAATTTATTGCCCTGTGGCGAATCATGGGAATTCTCCGCAAATACAAGACTGGCGAATAAATTCACCCATCACTACTCACTGGGGTTTTGTCTGCTTTGGGATTTGCTTATACAGGATTCGGATGAATTAAACTTGATGAAGTTTCATATTAATAAAACTGTAAAAGAATCATATAAAATTGACCAGATAGAACGTAGGGGCACATTTAGGGGCAGATTTACAAAATTCGAGTGAAGAATTCGAATGTAAAAAACTTCGAATTTCGAAGTATTTTTTGGGTACTTCGACCATCGAATTGGTTAAATTCGTTCGAATTCGAACGATTCGAAGTAAAAATCGTTCGACTATTCGACCATTCGATAATCGAAGTACTACTGTCTCTTTAAAAAATACTTCGACCACCTACTTCGGTAGATAAAACCTACCGAAGTCAATGTTAGCCTATGGGGAAGGTCCCTATAGGCTTGCCTGTGATTTTTTGATCGAAGGATTTTCCTTCGATCGTTGGATTCAAATCCTTCGAATCGTTCGATTCGAAGGATTTAATCGTTCGATCGAATGAAAAATCGATATTCGAAGTCGAACGATTTTAGTTCCCAGTCGAATATCGAGGGTTAATTAACCCTCGATATTCGACTATTGATGAATCGGCCCCTTAATAAGCTCGAGTGAAGGATTTGAAATTAAAAAAACTTCAAATTTTAAAGTATTTTTTTGGGTACTTCGACCATCGAATAGGCTACTATGACCTTCCACTTCAATTCGAACGATTCGAACTAAAAATCGTTTGACTATTCGACCATTCGATAGTCGAAGTACTTCTGTCTCTTAAAAAAATACTTCAACTACATACTTCTGCAGTTTAAACCTACCGAGGTACCATGTTAGCCTATGGGGACCTTCCCCAGCACTTTTCTAACCTTTTTTTGATCGAAGAAAAATCCTTTGTGCTAAATCCTTCAAATACAATATTCGAATTCGAAGGATTTCAATTCGAGGGTCGAATTCAAGGGTTTTTAACCCTCGATATTCGACCCTTGATAAATGTGCCCCATAGTGTACCATGTAAAATCACTTGTATTTAGGCATTATAAACATATCATTAATTTTGGATTATTTGTAAACCATTTTTCATCTTACAGGGAGATGTTAAATAAAAGCCTTAAAGATTTTATTTATGTGTTTATTTGTCTATAGTATAGTAATATAATACACAAAAGCCATGAATGTCTTGTAAATTATATTCTTATAAATGGTGAGTTCTGATGTCATTTCTGTCACATGACTCACTGAAACTTGTGTATTATAAAAAATAAAGTACCCCCAGTTGCAAAATATGAGGATATTAGAAGTTACCTCGGAGTTCTATGACCATGATCTTCGGCCTTGTGTTTTTATATGGTCATGAAACTCCTCGGTAACTTATAATATCCTTATATTTTACAAGAGGGGGTACTTTATTCACTATATAAATTTGCTTAACATAGATATATGTTTCAGTACTGCCTACTTAGCATACTTCTGTGGATATAATTTTCCTTTAATCCCAATGTTTTTTTAACACATCCTGTGGTTCTGGTTACACCTCAATGACATCTAGCCATGCTCAAATCCATAAAGCCACATTTTTGAAGCAGGGTTGACATGTTTTCAAGAAAAACATAAGGGAGGTGACATAAAGGAAGAAGACAGTGATATAAAGGGGTGGGGACAGGGATAGATCTGGGAGTGGCTAAATCCAGTGAAGATTCAGACCCACATTGCTACCACATAAATGATCCTGTGAGGCAGGGAGCTACCAGAGAAACATATTAAGCACAAATAAAAATGTCAAAGGCCCCATAATCTCTGCATACTAAAGAAAACTATGCCCCCCAAACAATGTAGGTCTCTATAAAAAGATATTGCATAAAACAGCTCATATGTAAAATCCTGCTTCATGTAAATAAACCATTTTCATAATAATATACTTTTCTAGTAGTATGTGCCATTGGGTAATCATAAATAGAAAATTGCCATTTTAAAAAATAAGGGCCGCCCCCTGAGATCGTAAGATTCACTGTACTTACAAACATACCAACAAACCAAACATGTTAGGTCACATGAGCCAATTAACAGACAGAGTTGTGTCTTTTGCTTCCTCACTTCTTCCTGTTACAGTTATAGAGTTGTAGTATTTCTGGTCAGGTGATCTCTGAGACAGCACACAGACCATCACGAAATGGTGGCTCAAGGCAAGACATGTAAAAGGGCAATATTTACTTAAATATATATTCCAGTTTGGCAAGATTCTTTAATATGCCACTTAATATGATATGAACTATCTGTTGCTTAAGTGTTAATTTTGGGGGTAAAGTTTTCCTTTAATTACAAATACAACCAGTTTTGTCACCCTGTGCTTATTATAGATCCTGTGCACAATTTTTTTGAGCCTGGATTATTACTATTATAGAGATGTTGAACCTAACTGAATATATCTCTAGGGTTTATCATCTTCTTTTTATCTCAAATTCAGTGCACTACAAGCGACGATTATTGTACACAACTTGCTTTGATATGAGGACAGATAAGCAGGTATCAAGGTGGATACTAGTGATTTTTTGCCAGGCATGGATTCGCAAGAAAATTCTGTGTTTCAATTTTTTCACACGCAACTGTGGAAAATTTTGCTGCAACCATTTTCAGTGCAACAAAAAGTATGTGCAAAAACTGTAGTGGGAAAAAAAACCCTGCAACCCCCTGGCTTCAATGCATTTTGCATTAAAAACAATGCTGCCGAAAAAAACACCCATTGACTTCAATGTATTTTTAATGTATTCTTTTTGCCACATTTTTTTGGTGAAGCAAAATGGGACAGATTCACTAGTACTAGACACCTGTGCCTCCCACCGTACAAAAAAGTACAGCAGCAGTGCTTTCTGATGGCGTCCTCTCCCAGTCTATATTCACCACAATATACTTCTAAATAAATGTTGCAAATCATTTTTCCGAAATAGGCAAATCAGTTTTCTATAAGAATCCTTCACTTCATGCAGCTTTAGAAGAATTTCTGTTTTACAGACTAAAAAGTTAAATATTTGTTTTTAAACAAGACTACATTTGATAGGTGTCAATGTGAGCCAAAGATTAAAAGAACACAGGCTATTTTCTGTCCAAGCCTTCGTGAATTCTATGAGATGACAATGTGCCACTCAAGTAAAATATTTGCCTTCAAATAATTCAGCCCTTGAGTTGAATTGCAGGCTTATCAACACATTCATTCCAATGGTATTGTTCATTTCAAATACATATTTGCTGCTCAGATCTTTTACTGTTGAAGTGTATTCCACAAGCATATAAAACATACAAAAAACGAATACACCTTATGAACTGCCATCTCATTTAGATGCTTCGCTATAAAAAGTCAAGGCAGCTTTTTGCCTTCTGTCCTCACAACTCATGAGAATATATAGAAAAAATATTAGAAAAAGACATTCCCTGAAGGTAGCCATCAAAAGCAATAACACTCAAATCAAATGACCCAGCTTCCACAGCAAAATACTGCACAAGCACTTAGATTTTACAAAAAAGGTAATACCAGTTTCTCAAGACAGTGCAGAGAATCAGTGTCAAACTGACAAAAATACAAAGGGATTTATAGCAGAGTGCTATCAAATCAAGGCAAAATAGCTTTTAATATCCATTCAAGCAACTCAGCAGGAAAAAATACACAATATAAAAAGCCAAAAAAATACAATAACAAAAATAGTGGTCATCGATTTGTTTCTTTGTTATTTAGAGGCAATATATGATAACTTGATATAGACTGGGTTATGTACTTGTAAATTAGATCAATTTAGGAAACATTTAAAGAATAGGTTAATGTTAAATTGTATTGTACCTAGCATTAAACCTATGGGCTTTTTTAAAATTAATCTTCACTGAGCCTCTCTCCAGTCTTTCATTTTATTTGCATTACCTGCCAGACAATGCTCAGATATTTTGTGCTCTTTTATTTTTTGGGCATTACCTGGAGGGATGCTTCAGATTACCTAGGACAGCTTAGGCTTTCTAAATAATTTACCTTCTGTTATAAGATATAACTCTGTATCTATATCTATAATCTAGATCGCTCTATGTAACGTAAACAATTCTAAAATAGAGCATTTATTAAATATGTTATATTATATTATATGATTGAAAATGCAACTGATTTCGAGAGTCCTGAGTGCGCCACTACCAATGTTTATAGTTTTATGGAGACAGTTCACAAACCCTCAGCAATATAATATTAAATTTTTAATTTTTAAAAGTGTCATACTGAAAACGCCCATATTTTAGACTGCAAGGACCCAAAAATAAAAACATATACTGTATGTTTTGAAAATGCATTTCTTGCGAGACTCCATGGAATTATGAACTCATTTCATATTTATGTATTTATAAAATGTCTTTACTTTCATTTTCTTCCATTCTTTATAGATAACTATATCTGTAGATTAAGAAGCATTTCCAATATTTATTTGACAGTTTATATGTATTTACTGGAAAAAAAATGGAAAATTCAGGTTTAAACCCCTAAAAAGTACCCTGTTTTTCCCCAGCCATTACCTTAGAAGTCTTTGAATTGTGGGGCAGTTTTCCTGTAGTTGGTTTGTTTCTTTATATAAATAACAGTTTTTTTCTAATGCAAGTGTACACTCTTGTGTACATATATTTAACATCTTAAAAGCATAAATCATATATGCAGAAAATGACAACAGAGTTAAGGGAAGAGCCTTGATGTTGTTTCTTTATATTATTGGATGGGTTCTATTTTTTTTTTTAAATTAAAGGACACAGAAAATCTTTAAAAAAAAAATACATTATATGATTGGTAACCCCTTCTCGGTCCTAGGTTTGTATCCATAAATACCCCTTTATAAAAGTAGCTGCTTTAGTCAAGAAAATTCCTACTCTTGCTTAAGCTGCAGGCCACCTATACAGGATGGACATCATCAAGATGGACTATTTTCACTAACTGCGCATGCTGGTACGTGCTGCAGAGTAGTAATGTTCAGCCGGGCTGAACAGATTGATGCATGGGTAACCATAGCAACTGCCATAAGCAGTTGCAATTTGTCCCTGTTTTAAAGAGGGCAGGCAAAGCTGTGTTGAATGAAAGTGATCCTGCTGACATCAGAGAAGGGGTGCTTGCGCATGTGCCCATTTTTAAGAATGCAAATCATGCATTAAGTATTGGTCTTGGTTCATTGCAGGATCTTATTTGCGTATACTAAGCGTTTTTCTAAAAACTAAGACAAATGATCTACTGAAGGGCTTAGAAGTTGAGCAAAGTAGCAGCACTATAATACACTATTCAGGTAAGCCTATACATAGACACATTATTTTATTTAGCCTTTCCTTTCCTACAGACCCTGACCTTAGTTTTAGTTCTCCCTAGTTGCCACCAGCGCCGCTAGACACCACCATGTTACGGTATGTACTTATGCAAGTACATTTTGCCTACATGTGCCTATAAGAAAAAAATTCCAAAATATAAACATCAAAAACCAAATAGTTAAAAACACATATATAAATCTATATCTATATAGAAACATTAGTTTTGACGGTCATGACAAAAAGAAGGGCTAATAATCTTGTATAGTATCTAATAATTTTACTAAGAACATCTTATTCAAAGATTATTTAAGGATGAAGAGAAGATGTGTTGGAAACTATGTTATATCTAAAGGAATAAAAAAAAAGAAGAAGAAGGAGGAGACGCTTTTTCTCAAAAAAAAAAAAAAAAGTGACTACAATCTTGCATTACTAAGCATTCCTTCTAGTAAAACAGATTGGTGAAAGTGACCTCCAGCTCATGTGGCAGAGAAAGGTACAGTAAGGGAATTTGAAATAAATACAAGAACAGATTAAAACAAACTAAAAACATTATTTACTGAAATCAACTAACTGTGTGTTAGCACTTGCCTAAACTATGCTCTTTTCTTAGATATGTAAATCTCATCTCTGATGACAAGTTTCGATAAATTGGTTCTTGAAAAAAATGATCCTAAAACCCCAAGCAAAAAAGTGACAACAAAATCTGCAAATTGATTTGGTATAAAATGTAACAAAGAATCATGGCAGAGAACGTGGCTATAAATATACAAAAAGAACAGGTGGTCACCCTATGACAATCTTAGGATCTATCAGGCATTTTTCCCAATATCATACCATTTCTATTCAAATACCATCTTAAGATCCTCAGGCAGTGTCAATTGCAATCATCGTAATTGCAGTTGCCAAGGTAATCAATTGAAATCATAAAGAAGGGAACAGAAGGAAATCAATAGAGTCTGAAATTACAAATAAGGAGAAGCTATCGTTTAAAAGCATTTGGCTGAAATTGCCCATATTAATAGATTCAGAAGTACCTGTGTCATTGAAAAAACAGTGTGCTGCACAATTCCCTAGAGCATGTTATACTTAAAAGCAATTACAGTTGCCTTACAGAATGTCCACTTTGTGATGAACATTGTATGTTTTTCATGGTCAAAAACGATGGTTCATGGAGAACCGAACGCGTTTATGTGGGGGAGTTTGTAAAACTTTAATAAATTCATTTTGTATTACATCCGTGAGTGCTCCTGATGCTTCTGAATACATGTTTGAAATGAGGAGCACCCGGGAATCGATGGACCTGTACTCACATGTCTTAAGCTGAACAAAGGTGAAATGTATAAGTGAAGAATGATGTTTTGACGAACACAGTAAACTCTATCCTTGCAATATAACCATATACTCTCTTTATTTATAAGCATGTAGTGGGGGGATAGGTGAGATAGTTATGTCATATGATGTCAATGAACTGAGACAAATAAGCAAAACATTGTGATTTCAAAATAAATGGCACCCGTTAGTAAGGTGTGCCCAAATAGGTGCGTGTTAGAAATGTGGAACCCTGTAAGATTAGGCCTTTACACCCTCTAATTATGTGTAATTATACTTATGCAATATCTAGCATCTACAGGTGTAACACAATGGGGGTTATTTATCAAAGTCCGAATTTATCTCAATATTTTCTGCTACAAACTCCGATCAAATCTGGTCGGGTTTTTTGCGCTTATTTATTATAACATTTTCCCGAAAATTTGCTTTGTAGGAAAAATCTGATTTTGACTAATTTTTCTGACTTTTTCATCCAATTTTCCAAACTTTTTGTAATTTCCATCCGAAAACTTTGGGGTATTGGCCCAAACCCAGCGCACATCAAAAAATCATTGGGACTTCTCCCATTGACTTATATGCAACCTCGACAGGTCTGAGGTGCCAGATTTTCAGATAAAGACTTTTCCATCCTAGGAGTTTAATTAATTTCCGAAAAATTTGTGATTTTTTAAAAGTCTGATTTTATATAAAAATGTTTTTGTGATTTTTGCATTCGGAGTTTAGTAAATAACCCCCAATGTGTGCATAGATGAGCTCAAGCAGAACAAACGTGATGTATAGTATATTGCATTTAATTGGTGCATGTTTACACCTAGCAGTCATGGAGTAGTTCTTATTCATCTTTCTTGCAAGTGGAGGCTTATTTATAAAAGGTTGGCATGTAATGGTTTTATAGTTTTTTTTTTACAACCTCTAAAACCACGATTGTCATTGAATTCATTAAAAGATCTAAGTATTAAAAGTGTGAAGGAAAAAAAACAATAAATTATGTAAAAAAACAAATACTTTGAAAACCTCTATAAATCTAAGTCTTTCAGACAATTCCAAGGGGTAGATAAATTAACCAGCGAAAATTTCGCAGTCGAATTTTCACTAGCTTTACATCAGCAATGCAAGCAATTCATA
Organism: Xenopus laevis; assembly: GCF_017654675.1. Lineage (NCBI taxonomy): Eukaryota > Metazoa > Chordata > Amphibia > Anura > Pipidae > Xenopus > Xenopus laevis. The sequence continues at coordinate 115,906,186 of NC_054372.1, read as the reverse complement.
GCGAAGATGCGCTAGCGTTCATTTCTGCCTAGCGCAAATTAGCTAGAGGTCTTAATTTACATACGGCTGAAAATTTTAAGTTGAATGGACGTCTTTATGTTATATGTTGCAGCAAATACATTACATTTCCACTGTTAATTACACATGTCCAGGGAACCTTTACAGGCTATCACTCTGAAAAAAGGAAAAGACGCCAGTGTTTATTGGAATTTGATGCATTTTCAGCTCCCAGAATATAATATAAGTGACAGAAGATTGAGGAAGATCTAGCTACTTTAATGCACTTCATCTGGTCTGAGGTGGCGAGGCAACTCAAGAGGTAACGTTCAGTTAAATCCGCATTTTAGTGAATTTGCAGAGTAGAGTCCATTCGCCAGAGCGAAAAGTCGCCTGGAGATATAGTGCAAATGACCGCTAGCGCAAGTCTGTTTTGCTAGCGAATTGGCGTCTGTGCCCAAAGTCGCTAGTGTTAGCCACTTCGCCCTTCAGTAAATCTGCCCCCTAGTGAAAAAAAATCTGAAAACCTCTAAAAGTCAGAATTGATTTAAAGCTGTCCAATATCAGCACAGTTTCCATTGACTTCTATAGGACCTCAACAAAAGGCTTTTATGTTTTTTTCTCTCAATAAACTTCCAATTTCCTAAAGCTTTTCAGTAATATAATGAAAACCACAAATGTTTGGAGATTTGTGGAAAAAATTTAATTTGATTTTTATACTTTAGGTAAGGTTTTTTTTAAACCTAGACCTCATTGAACCTCAGGAAGGGGGCAGTCCCCGTGCTATTTTTGCTGCAATAAATGGACTAAAAAGGCAACTGTATAGGTGTGCTTCTTCCACACAAAGTCATTGTATCAAGTAGGAGGCCATCATTTAGGCTCATACGTGAAAAAAAATATGCTGCCATTTCAGACATGAGTGCAGAGTCTACTGCTAATATTTGCCTGTGCATAGTGAGCTGATAACACATAAGATAAAAAGCGATTTTTCAATATCTAACATTAATATCAGTATTGCAGATATCCTACGCCATATACCTAAAAATAAAAAATATTCTTTAAAGTCTTTAATTAGTAACATAATAATTTATCTAAAGAATACAAGGAAATATGTTATCAATATAAAACATAATCGAAAACACAGTTTCATTCAGTTTGTCCATTTTTTCCCAGTTTCTAGCATACATTTTTCAAAGATGTTGTTTCCAAATAAACAATTCTTTAGAAGTTTTTATCATATGCCAATGCATAAGAACATAAAAGATTTGCCAATAAACACAAGGATATGTTTGATTCTGTTTTTGTCCTTGAGCTTTTATTCCGCACTGTTCAAGCTGTATTAAAAAAATTCCCTGCAAAAATCATTTGATCTCTATTTTATTTTAACAGGGAAAAGAATCATCTTTCAAATACATGATGTTGTATATACTAATGAAATTGTAATAAAATGTATTTTGATATCAATGCGCAAATAAACTGAATATAGAATGAATATAGCATACAATAAACAGTATCTGCAGGACCATATTTCCAATAGAGACGCCCAAGGGCCCTTGCCTATTTAAATCCAAATCAACCAATATCATCAAATATCAACCAATATCATCAACGAAGTGATCATTTATTCGGTAGCACTACATTTTTCGGATCTATCTGATCCTTCCTCAGGTGCCAGTGTTCACACCTTGTCACATGAAGACAAGGAGAAGTGGCGGCTCTGTTTGAGGAACCTGATACAGTGAGGACACAAAGAGAGTCCTTTACCTACACCTGATTGGCCCTTGCCTATGGTAGCTTGTAGAATGTGACCCTTAGGTGCCTATATGGAAAACAAATTCTAAAGCACTCAGCTCACTGCCAGATAACTCATGTGCAATCTGGTGCCAAAGAGGTATCCCTGTCCAAACTTATCAAAATAAGGGCAATAGTTTATACACCAATTGGATTGGAGAGTGGTTGGGTTTGGGTTATCATGTCTAGGCTAGCACTGAATTTTTATAAGCCAATCTCCCTACCTACTCTCTAGTTTTATTTGGCTTATTTGCATTTCTAAGGGGTATATTTAAGATTGCTCATGCTGTTTGGAACTGCCAACGTTTGTCTTTATTCCAAATGCCTGTTCTGGTAAAATTATGGTAACTGCTGGGTTTTTTGGGCTCGAAAGCATGTTTAAGGAAACACATGGGATTTCCTTAAAGATCATGCCAAAAAAGAGCAAGCAATCATAAATAGGCCATCTAGTTTTGCATTAAAGGCGCTTGCGAGGGGACATGATTACACTTTACAAGTACATTAGAGGACATTATAGACAAATAGCAGGGGACCTTTTTACCCATAAAGAGGATCACCGTACCAGAGGCCACCCCTTTAGACTAGAAGAAAAGAACTTTCATTTGAAGCAACGTAGGGGGTTCTTCACAGTCAGGACAGTGAGGTTGTGGAATGCACTGCCGGGTGATGTTGTGATGGCTGATTCAGTTAATGCCTTTATGAATGACTTGGATGATTTTTTGGACAGACATAATATCAAAGGCTATTGTGATACTAAGCTCTATAGTTAGTATAGGTATGGGTATATAGAATTTTAATTAAAAGTAGGGAGGGGTGTGTGTATGGATGCTGGGTTTTCATTTGGAGGGGTTGAACTTGATGGACTTTGTCTTTTTTCAACCCAATTTAACTATGTAACTATGTAACTATTAGGAATTGGGAATCTTCATTTCCCAATCCCATATTCCCTCTATTATTCAAAAAAGAAGTGTTCATATTCACTGACTGAAGGAGCAGTGGCAAGAATTGAAGGCCATGAAGGGATGGTGGTTGGTACTGCTTAATGTACTAGAATAGTGTAAAAATGTATCCAGTACCTAGTTAATAGACCATCACCCCTTCCACATATTTCTGTGCCATTGTTACCACAAACTTCATTCTATTACCTATTCTGTGCAATGAATGAGACACCAGCTATCACAGTTTAGAATGCAGCTACTGCTGGAACTGCACTGCACTGAAACCAAACCTAACATGGAGCATACATGCCACTTTACAAACTGCATTTTGCTTTATTCAGTAGATACCAAATGTGTTTAAGATTGCTCAAACAGCATGAGTAAAATAATAATAAAAAACAGCATTCTACTTGATACTGGGTATAAAGCAAATAAATATATCATGCATTCTGTATTAGTTTTGAGTCTATTATTTTGATTTCTTTTCTCTGATTTGGAAAAGTATTCATTAAATACTATTGCAGACCTGCAGTACTTTGAAGATAAAAGTTTTTTTTCCCTGCAAGACTTTTAATTTGTCTTTTCTATTAAACTTTAATGATATAAGGACTTGTTTGTCTGTTTTACTCTTCAGTTCCAGACTTCATAGAAATTGAAAAATCTATTTTCAGAAGATTATTTCTTTTCAAGACAGAAACAACATGGAAGACCTCCACCTGCAGGATAGCGCTTGGTTCTTTCTTTATCAAATAGTCTTAAAAACGAGAACACTGTGTTACAAATGTTGAATGAAGTTCAAAAATAAATCAAACAAGTATTTACACATCAGACAAAGGGCATGAATGTTCACCAACACAAACCTGTTAGAGACGATCAATACTGTTTACGCATTTACTTCCAATAAGAGAAAATGCACACAAACAAATGTGAAATGGATCCTTTTTTTTATACCAATGTAGCTCTGTTTAAGATTGCTCTATAAATTTATATATCTGCTCATTTGCAGTTAAACTCAGAGTTTGGTTCATCTGAAATGAAAGAGGAATGTTATGAATATTTAATTAAAAAAGGCTGACAAAATAAGAAAAAACTACACTTTTTTTTGCAGTCATGCGCATTCTGTACATATGAAAAGATCTTTTACTGTTGAAAAAAATGACTCATATGGGAAATAAAATCTCCCTGCCCTTTTTAGTTTGTATTTTTAAAGTTAATGGAATGGATTCTATGTCACAGTTTTGCACCAAAACTTAAAAATCAAGAATTGTTCATATTTCCTGCAGTAACTTATCTTTTTTATACATATGTAATACAGAATGCCTTTTTAAAATTGATTTAGCTGCACATATTTAGAGATGAACAAATTCTTTAATGTGATATGGATGGCAAAATGGATTCGGGCACGGATAATATCAACACAGTGTAAGCACATTTAGGGCTTTAGAAGTCGAAATAATATGGAATGTTGTCAGCAAAGGTTTTGTTATGGTTTAAACTGAAAATAAGAAAATGTTTCTTAACCGACAGTTTCCTGCATTCTTCTGCAGTGTATAAAACTTTGGACCCTCACAATTATACTACCATGTGAATTTCCATGACAAATGAGATTTATTAAGCGCTCAGTTGGGGAAAAATGTGCACATTATATAGTTTATACATATACATTTCACATCAGAATATTTTTTGTATTAAGCTTGCCTGTCCTCCCCTGTTTATATTATAATGCTTAACTGTTGCTGTTCTAACAGCCTCTGTTAGTGCTGTTTGTCCTGTCTTACAGATTATGAATTTGGTGGATTTATCCTATCCCTTGTCTTAATATTTGCAATAGATTTCTACTGGTTCACTTGAGCATAATATTAAAGTGATTGTTCCCCTTTCTACATTATACTAAAAGTTAATTTTGAGTAATATTATGGGGCAATTTGTAGTTGGTTTTCATTTTTGTTTATATGTGGTTTTTGAGCTTTTTATTCAGCAGCTCTCCAGTTTGCAATTTCAATCATCTTGTTGCTAGGATCCAAATTACCCTAGCAATCATGCATTGACTTGAATAAGAGACTGGAATATGAATAGCAGATGGCCTGAATAGAATTATGACTAATAGAAAGTAGCAATAACAACGTGTTTGTAGCCTTGCAGAGCATTTAGAAGGGGTCAGTGTAGAGTTGCCACCTTTTCTGCCGGTGGAGACCTACAGGGGTCGGCCATGATGTGGAGATGTGGAGGGGTGGGGCTGTGATGCAGCAGGGGCGTGGCAATTATGCGGCAATCAGCGATTGACCAGTTGCCGTGTCAATCATGGGGAAAGCCGGGCAGGAAGTTTTGACCCCAGCAGCCCTTAAAATTACCGGACAGGTGGCAACCTTAGATCAGTGACCCCTATTTGAAAGCTTGAAAAAGTCTGAAGAAGAAAGCAAAACAATTAAAAACTATAAAATAGGGGAAAAAGTTAAAAGGTTTGCTTAGAATTATCCATTCTATAACATACTGAAAGTCAACTTAAAGGTGAACCACCCCTTTAATGACATTGACACAGCATTATGACCTTTGAGAATGGTACCTGCATTGCCAAAAAGCACCTAATATCAATTTCAAGACTAGGCAAGTTATAAACATAATGTGTACATACAGTATAATACTGTATGCTAGAAAATATTGCCCTATACTGTCCTCCAGCTCTAGCTATCTAGATTTACCACTCAGAATTTTATTTTTACAAATGGTCTGAGTGGTTCCAACCAAATCCCTATTTACATGTTTTGCATTTTGTATTCCTAAAATCCAAAAACCTCTAAAAATCGAAATGGTTAAAAAAAGGTCCGATAGGATCAGCACAGCTCCCACAGCATCGACTTTTATGTAATCTCTACTACTTTATGAGATTTCCTGGTTTTTACGCTTAATGAATCTCACATTTTTAGAGTTTTAGAATTTTTTTTTTTATAGATAATAAAAAAAATTTGTGAAAAAATAGAAACCCTGAATGTTAGTAAATCGGCCCTGTAGGGGCCTATTTAGCAACAGTCTCGTTATAGCGGTTCAGAGTTATATTTGAAACCATGAATGATTTTCAAAGATTTTAAAGATAAAGATTATTGGTCTTTAAAATAATGAACAAGGCAAACCATTAAAGTCTTTGATTTGTCTTTATGTGCTGGTCCAAAAATGAGAATTGATAGTAAGCAACCTACCTTTTACAGCATATATTATTTCCATATATTATTATCTTATAAGAGTCTTAGTTCAGCACCTTTAATGATAAAAACTTAAGTGTGGTTGTGGCAGCATATCTTGAATAGAGTGGGATCAACTGGGTAAATTAACTCCAACACCCCTGACCTTATATGGCCTGGCTAAAAGAATTACCTGAAGAACTTAACAAATTAAAAAAGAATTTGGAACGGTAACTAGGCATTGTTCAAATAATGAGCTGGGGAAAGGCAGAGATGCATATATATGTAGCCAAAATATTTTTGGCGTTGTCACATGTTTTGAACAAAGGCATATTTTCCACGTTTAGATGTTACAAGTGCAGAAAAATGTAAATTTGAAATCAGGAAATAAAATTATAGTCTAGCAATAGTCTAGGAATCTCTGGGTTTTTTTTTTTTTGTCTCTTCTATGGGCGATTGCTAAGGGTGTTTGGCATCATACAGGACAGTTCAAGTTTTATCTCTTGAATATACTGTAGACGCTACTTGTTTATCTTTTAAGGTTAGTATGCACAAACTGCAATCAAATGTAGTGCCCTTGTCTGAGGGTAGGCAGAGCATCCCAAACCACTCAAAAGAAAAAGAAATAAAAAAGGGATACATACAGGCACACAGAATCACTACTTTATATTTTGCATATTTATTTTGTATAGCAAAAATGTGAAATATGTAAGAGCTAAAAGAAATAAACAGTAACAGCCGAGGGAATGTTAATCCTAGATGCTAACTTTTACATCTTCTTAAATGTAAGAGATCACATATAGCCTGAAGGATAATGATATCTGCAAAGACAAAGTCAGATGGACACCTTATGTGACCAATGAAAGCAGTATAAAAAGATATGAATGAATGATCTTTATGTATCTTCATACTTCATACATTGTAATTAAAATTGGAACCTCATCATGGCGTGCAAGCAAAACCCTCCTCCCCATATACACACACAGCAGAAATGAGAGCACCAACCTCACTACTAGCCACAATTTATGCCAAGACAAAATTAGAATCAGTGCAAGATGAAAATAAGAATTAGAGCAAGTGTCTTCTGGTGACTGAAGTCATTGATGTAGTCACCTACAAAGATTTATATAACAACAAAGACAAATACCAGTTGCTGCTATTTAGACATTACGACCATAGCCATGAATGTACGTATCTATAGTATAGCTAGAAGAAATTATTATTCAAATATATACAATATTTTGGGATTTATATTGGCAGTCTTGACATAAGCTTTATTTTAAATTGCTGTAAACTGCCTATAAGCAACAATTTCGCATCACTTAAAAGTCATTTGCATAGAACATACTACACAAGTTGCATGGTAAAGGCAGATATCTGAGCATTCAATTTGTATGCAGAGAAGCCTAGCAGTGTGGGATGTGAGCTGTGATAATTCAGGTTGTATTCTCTCCACTGCTTCCACGGTGACTAGCTCCCGGCTTTAATGATTTAAATTATTTTTGACTGACTCATGAAATATGTGTCCATCATTCCCCGTGCTTATCTGCTCTGCTCATAAATAAATGTATTCTACATATCTTAAATGATTTATACCTGTTTTTCTCAGTCTTGATTTAAATCACAGTGATGCACTGAACATTTTATAAACAAAAATGTTCCAAGGGACTTCAACATGATACATAACTGATGGGATTGTATTAAATCTTCTTAAAACTTATCATGGCATCTCATATAAAGCAATTTGTTTCTGTATTTGTAACAATGCTTTCATGAAATAATGTAATCATTTGCACTCATTTCTAATACAATTGCTATTTGAGAGGTTCTGATACCTTTTGCCATAGTTGGATTACCGTACAGCAAAAACTGAAGCCTCTGGCAAATAAAGTGCACTACCACTTGGTTACCAAGCAACTAAATGTAAACCGATAAAATTAGGCAATGTAAATCTCCAACTTGTCCCTAATGGTGTGTCTGTTTGTAAATGCCCACAGATACACAGGCTGGACTTAAAACACCTAAGTACTGCAGAACCATTGGCACATACCTTTTTCAGCAACTGAATTAAGAACCTGATCCTTATTACAGGATGATTGATAGTACAGAAATATATAATCTAAGGTACCCATCACAATTACTCAGTAGGCTCAGTTTTATCAGGAGCCATGTTTTTATAAATGTTACCATGCACCCCAGTTTTGATTTATCATTTTGCTTTATTTGCTGCACTTGTATGAGTTGCAGCATTAACAGGAAGCTTTAAGGGTAGGACTACACGGGTGTCTTATGTGCGATACGACGCACTGAGCAAAAATGCAGGCGTCAAATCGCATGCAACGGAAATAAGGTAAGTGAATGCATTGTCGGATGATGTCGCAGTGTTGATCCGACGCGACACGACTTTCAGATGCAGATTAACGCTGCAACACCATGCGACAATGCATTCACTTACCTTATTTCCTTTGCATTCGATTTGACGCCTGCGTTTTTGCATCACCTGCGTCACCTGACGAAGGGGGAACGCCCCCCGGAAACGTTGTGACGCAATAAACGTACCAGGGGTTGCACCCCGGTTTGAATCGCTTCGTGTGCCAGCCTGTATTGCTTTCAGGTTTGAAGAATCAGAGACTGAAATACAGTAAAAATTGCTGTAAGGAGAATTATTAAGAATCTCAGTTGGCTTAAGAAGTAGGATTCGAGCAGCCTGTGCTTTAAGATTAGAAAAGAAAAGACAGGCTTGCTGCTCAAACTCTAAAAAGGTAAGAGCTATGTCAACTAGCAATTACAGTTCTCTGCAAATTGATGGGGAAGAAGTAGAGACAGTGACAGGTTTGATTTTCCTTTCCTGGGCTCAGAGATCTCTGTAGATGGTTACTGTAGCCATGATATTTAAAGGCACTTGCTCCTTTGGATGAAAGCTATTTCAGATCTGGACAAAATATTAAACAGTATTGATTTTATATTGTCAACAATTGCATGCATACTCAGATCCATGGGGTTCCCAGCAGAAACATAAGCCAGTGAGAGTTTGAGTATAAGAAAGGTGACACACCTGTAAATAAATGGTTTTCAACTCTAGTGTTGGATAATACTGTTACTTCAACAGAAAGAGAAACAAACTCATGAAAATAACCCACATTACTGTATGATTGTGAAACTGAAGCCTAGCTATGGGCAGATAATGTAAAAGATAATGGAGAGCTCTCTCATGTTGGGAGAAAGTGAAGACAGAAGTATAAAAGTACTTGAGAGGCTCCGATGGACAGACAATACCACTATAAAAAATGAACACACATTTTCAAATCTCATAGAATTAGTTTCTGACAGACGAGCCTGACATGCTGAATTCTCTGAGATCAAAATTATAATCACACAGTTACAGAAGAGTTTTTCTGTAGTGAGGCCTGAATTAAAGCCATACACTAAAGAAATTACCAGGGAGTGGTAAGGCTCTGTAAGACTACAAATGTTGTTATTGCTACTTTTTTATTACTTATCTTTCTATGCAGACCCTCTCCTACTCATATACCAGCCTCTTATTCAAATAAGTGCATGATTGCCAGAGTAATTTGGACCCTAGCAACCAGAAAGCTAACTGACCTGGTTCCATAATATAGAAAAATAAACAGAATCTTTCTCTGTAGCCCCTCTCTAATGTGTAAAAATAACACTGTTAATGTTACATATTTTTATTGGGTTCTTTTGAAGGGCAAACGAGGTCAAAGGGTAAAACATTTACATATTTCTTGCCAGTTAACCAAAAGGTATCTATATATAATACACAAAAGCCATGAATATCCTGTAAATTATATCCTTATAAACGGTGAGTTCTGATGTCATCAGTTATAAATGGTGAGTTCTGATGTCATTTCTGTCACATGACTCATTGAAATTTGTGTATTATAATAAATAAAGTACCCCAGTTGTAAAATATGAGGATATTAGAAGTTACCTCGGAGTTCCATGACCTGTATAAAAACACTCGGCCTTCGGCCTCGTGTTTTTATATGGTCATGAAACTCCTTGGTAACACATAATATCCTTATATTTTACAAAAGGGGGTACTTTATTCACTATATAAATATATATACTTTATCTATCATGTATACATAATGTATCTTCTGTTTTAAATTAACATTAATCCATCCTCTGAAAACCTCTGTACTTGGAGCACAACTGCCCTTTCTCAACAAAATAAAGGAACAGTAACACCAACAAATTAAAATGTTTTAAAGAAAACAAAGCCCTGCTAAGATCTGTAGTATACAATGGGATTCTTCAGAATTTATCTGTTATCTACTGTGTTATCTACGGTGTATCTACTGTGTGGGCCACCCCCATGGCCATACAGCAGCTTGTTTATATAATACTACTTAAGCACATGCAGGCCCGGGTGCAGGATGTGCATCTGCCCCCCAATCTCCAAATGTGTCAGCAGCGTGCTCTGGGCTTGCATGCAGTAAAGACTCGCAGCTCCGGCGGGCCCCAAGGGGGTGCGGTCTCAGGTGCGATCGCACCCCCAGTAGTTCCGCCACTTTTGTTTTTTCTTTTAATGCTCTTCACCGGCGCTAAGACACTTGCTCCCGGTGCAAGCAGCCATGTTGTGTGTAACACATGCGCATAATGCACTTCTGACGTCACACGCATAATGAGCAAGTTACGGCATTCACTCATTATGCACATGCGTGTGCGCCAACATGGCCACTATTACAAGAGCTCTCTACAGTGCGAGTAGCCTAGCGGTGTAATGGGGAAGTTAAAAAAAAAACCCTACTGTTATCCCCAACCAGAGTGTGAGCTCTATTAAGCCCCTACCTTTGGTTAGGGAATTTTTGCTTTTTGCCAACAGGTGCCCTTTAAGTGTATTTTGGACATTAGGGGGTTAGGATCAAGGGGATAAACCATGCATCTTAACAGAGGAAGAAAGCAGAAGGCTGTTTTATGGGTTTAGCCACTCAAAATATATTATTTATAATAATAATAATAATACTATTAATATCTACCCCTCCTCACTCTCTGCAGACCCGAAAATAGATAGATGGATAGATAGATAGATAATAGATAGATAGATAGATAGATAGATAGTTCTGAGCACAGCAGCTATGGAGAACTCCAAGAAAAAAATGAATAGATAACATTACTTGATAAAACAAAAACTTGAAAAACAAGTCCTGCATGGCCTCTCATCCCCACAAAAAAACAGTTGTTCTTTAGTATAAAAAGTCTGAGCTGAAAATAAGTTTATTTTTCAGAATTGCGTGTTCTTAAGAGTGACTGCTCAAGGGTAGTAATAGATCCCTTGTACCCCATCCCTCTGATGGATTCCTGGTGCACTCTGTGCGAGGTTAGGGTCCAAGTTGTCTGCACCCAGGCCATGCAGACCTGCCATCTGTGAAAGCATAGCAGTAGCATCCACAGGGTTCCCTTGCCCAGGCCCCACCAATCCTGGGTGATGAGAGCTGGTCTGAGGAGAGATGTGATGAGAAGATAGCTGGGGCTGCACACAGAGAGATGGCTAGAGTGTGATGCTGTGACTGGGGACGTTGGTAAAGGATGGAGGGAGCTTCTGTCCTTGTAAATGAGGGGACTTGGCAGCAGGTGCTGTTGTGGGCTCATTGGATTTTGTTGTCCCATCTGCTGGTGTAAAAGATGCTGTGGAAAGGTCTGCAGGCCACTTAATGTATCACCTCTCATTCCCTGTGGCATCTGGTTCATTTGTCGTTTATATGTGTGTGTCGCGTTCCATACATGAAATTACTAATCACTCCATTGAGGGGATCTACGCATGCATGCGCATGCCCGAGAACTAATTTTTAATATATTATAGATACAAACCAAAAGAGTACTCAATAGGTCAAACTAGTGCTTTAATTATAGAGGTGTCCCCTACATTGCCCTCACCTGTACTTCTTATTCTATTTTCTTTCTTTTTTTCTATTTTTATTCCAATATCTTGCTATACTTACTTAAAATTGTCAGATAAAGACAATAAATTAAAAAGTTAGAAAATTACACATTGTGCTTCATTGATTCCAATACATCAAAATGCTACTTTGCAATTTCATCTCAAAATTACTTTTCACGCTGTAGTTTTATGTACAGTAGGAAAACAGTTTAACATCACAAGAACATTTTGTCGGTGAAGCCCACAAAGCATTTTCATCTTCAGTAAAACTTTTTTCAGTAAAACATTGTTTTATGAATAATCTGAATACCGAAGCTTGTTTTTAATGTATTAATATACAGGTATGATACCTGTTATCCAGAATGCTTGGGACCTAGGGTTTTCCCGGATAATGGATCTTTCCTTAATTTGGATCTTCGTAGTCTACTACAATATCATGTAAACATTAAATAAACACAATAGGCTGGTTTTGCTTCCAATAAGGATTAATTATATCTTAGTTTGGATCAAGTACAAGCTACTGTTTTATTATTACAGAGAAAAAGGAAATCATTTTTAATTTGAATCATTTGGATAAAATTGAGTCTATGGGGCAAATTCACTAAGCGCCGAAGCGCCTAACACTAGCGTGAATTCGCTAGGATTGGGCATTTTCGCTACTTCGCAAATTCACTAACAGACGATGGCGTAACTTCGCTAGTGTTACTTCGCAACCCTTACGCCTGGCGAATTTGCGCAACGGACGTAACTACGCAAATTCACTAATGCGCGCATTGTACTGAACGCTACCTTTTACGCTAGACTTCCTTCACCACCTCAGACTAGGTGAAGCGCAATAGAGTAGATAGGGATTTCTTCAAAAAAAGTTAAATTTTTTTCTAAGTCCCACAAAATGCTGGCGTGTTTTCTTTATTATGGGTGATAGGCTGAAAAAGATCAAAAACATTTTTGGGGCTTCCCTCCTTCCTCCCTACATTTCCTAACTCATGGCAACTTAACTATACAGTGGGCACATGTGTAGGGCAACATAAAAATTTTATTTGATGTTTTGAAGGTTCCCAGGCTTGTGTAGTGCTGCTATGAATACTTCCATTGAACTTCGCTTTGCTTAGCGAATCAATGCTAGCGCAACTTCGCAACCTTATGCTACCCCTGAGCGCAACTTCGGATTTTAGTGAATTTGCGGAGCGCTGGCAAAAATACACCTGGCGAAGTGCGGCAAAACGCGGCGAAGCGGACGCCAGTGCACTACGATTTTTAGTGAATGTCCCACTATGGGAGATGGCCTTTCTGTATTTTGGAGCTTTCTGGATAATGGGTTTCTGGATAACGGATCCCATACCTGTACTGTATATAGCATACATATAGAATGTGGTACTTTTACAGGAACTAATTCCCTGATAAATGTATTTATTTCAGTCTACAAAATACCTAAATATTATTTTATTCATTTAAATTCATTTACACATCAATCTACCTTGTATCTGGTCCCAAAGCTTTTTCTTCTGTAATCCCTTTCTACTCAATTTAAATTTCAAGATTAACTCATCTTTAAGTCCTATGGGCACATTTTCATAGCTAATGTCTTCTAGATTCATTCCTGAATAGTTACTGAAACTATGTGTTTTTCTAGCCTTAAGGTGGCCATACACGGATAGATCCGCTCGTTTGGCGATGTCGCCAAACGAGCGGATCTCCCTCCGATATGCCCACCTTGAGGTGGGCAATATCGGGCTGATCCGATCGTGGGCCCTAGGGCCCAACGATCGGATCCTTCACGTTCGCAAACGGGCGGTCGGATCGCGGGACCGCATCAACGAACAGATGCGGCCGCGATCCGACGGGATTTTTAACTCCATCCGATCGAGATCTGGCCGACTTTCGGCCAGATCTCGATCGGGGAAGCCCGTCGGGGGCCCCCATACACGGGCCAATAAGCTGCCGACTCGGTCTGTCGCCAGCTTTTATCGGCCCGTGTATGGCCACCTTTATGCACCATTTAAAACTCAACCAGTTTATTCACCATTTTAAATGTACTCTTGACATTTGTAATATTTTAACTAAAATGTAAGGGGCTTATTTTACTTTAAATAGTAAGTCCACTAATGTCATTAAAAGCTATTTTCAGTGCAAATATTTAGCAAATCTGTAGCTAGTATTGCATCTTGTTTGTAGTAATTTTTTTCCCAGACTTTGATGTGGATAGCAGGGGCAAGTAAGTTTGCTCCAAGAGTGAAAGATAGAGAGGGCTAGTGAGCATGGACATCATGTGGTCCCAACAAGGAGTATTAGTTTGGAGTTAGAGCCCTGAGGTGATTGTACACCAGAGAGGGAAGTGAGCGATCAGGACATGAGAAGCTTGGGCGTCTATGTGAGAACACTGCAGAGATCAGGGGTAATAGTCCCATAAGTGAGGGAGCCCCTCAGACAGCTAACGACACTCCTGTTGGTGTATCTTGTAGGACAAGGGCCCTGGAGGCTTCAAAGGGGTGTATGTGAGTAACTGATATTATATGAAGGATACCCTTGTGGGCAACCCCAGCCCCTGTCTGCATTGTAAACTGCGCCCTGCAGAAGACTGTGACATCAATAAAATAGTTTGAGTTCATCATAACTTCTGTGGAGTCTCTCCTTTTGCGGCAAGGCCTTATACTGATTAACATCTATTTGACAGGAGCCTACTAGCCACGAGGGGCCCTGTTACACAATGCTACTCTTAACTGTATTCCTAGCCATACAAATGTTCGGCCTATCTTAAGGCCTTTATATTATATATATAAAGTCTCTCTCTCTTTGCATATTTTTAACCTCACTATATATTGTTTGTTGAATTTTTTAAAGCTCGTTATATTTATGGATGTAGTGCTTGGTCCCCAGACCTATACCCCTTCTGCAGTGAAGCATGTAATAAGCTTCTGTTTTAATGTGGTTACCACTGGAGGGACATCAGTCTCAGGGGTGCAGAAAGTTGCAGAGCAGTCTGTGAACCAACAGAGGGAGGCTGGAGCTAGAAGGAAGAGGGACAGGATTACAGTGATGAGTAACAAAATTTGTGATTTTAACATATGTTCGGTTTAACTGTAGAAAAAGCACTCCCTGTCATAAATGCATCAAGATCACAAAACCCAGTTATCACGCTTGGCACCCTAAATCCAAAACAGGTGCTTGGCTCCCTGGTCTTGGCTCTGCTTCTGCCTGTAGCGGCCGCCTTTCACTTCGGAAGGAGCCCTCCGCTAATTGAATGGCGCCAGGTCTTAATAAGAGAGGAGCCAAGCAAAAGTTCTGGACAAGTAAAGAGGCACAGTCATTAAAAAGTCTTTGGATGGAAGGCATAGTTCTTGGAATAGACAAAAGCATAGTCAGACAGGCCGGGGTCGGTGTGGGCAGAGTACTAGCAAAGTCAAACTGGCCAGGTCGCTGCAGGCAGAGTTCAAGCAAGGTCAGATAGGCCGGGGACGGTGCAGGTAGCTTTCAAGGATAGTCAGGCAGGCAAGGGTCAATACTGGTAGAATCAGAATAGTCAGGCAGGCAAGGGTCAGGATAATCAGAGTTCAGAGTAATCAGGCAAGCAAGGGTCAGATTTGGCAGAGTTCAGAATAGTCAGGCAGGCAAGGGTCAAAACAGGAATAAAACAAGACTAGAATCGCACCCAGATACTAACAAGTTAGACCTAACAACGGGCAATGAGTTTGTGCACAGAGCCCCTTTAAATATTCAAATTTCACCCCATTGTGATGCCATCATGACGCTCGCAACGCACCAAAAACCGGAAGTGCACAGTGAACCTAAGAGGATCACTGCGGCTGGCGTACACTGCGAAGGCGCGGTGGGCTTCCCCGCCAGCCCACTAGACCACCAGGGTGAGTCTTCACACCAGTTTACCAGTTAGACTGACCTGACAAATATATCTTAAAGGGATACTGTTATGGGAAAAAAAATTTTTTTCACAATGTAGTAGTTAATAATGCTGCTACAGCAGACTTCTGCACTGGAATCTGTTTTTCAAAATGGCAAAATGATTTTTTATATTTAATTTTGAAATCGGACATGGGGCTAGACATATTGTCAGTTTCCCGGGTGCCCCCAGCCATGTGACTTGTGCTCTGATAAACTTCATTAACTCTTTACTGCTGCACTGCAAATTGGATTTATATAACCCCCTCCCTCCCCCTCACCCCAGCAACCCATCAGAAGAATGGGAATGTACATGATAACAGCTTCCTGGTAGATCTGAGAACATCACTCAATATTAAAAATCCACATCCCAAACAATAGCCTGTCAGTAGTGATGGGCGAATTTATTCGCCAGGCGCGAATTTGCGCGATTCGCCAACTGCGAATAAATTCGCGAAACGCCCGCGAAAATTTGCGGCAAAAATTCGCCGGCGTCAAAAAAATGTTTTTAGAAAAAAAACGTTTCGCGAATCACTACCTGTCAGAAAGCAGTTCCATAGTACAGCACTGGCTCTTTCTGAAAGCACATGACCAGGCAAATTAACCTGAGATGGCTGCCTACACACCTATATTGCAACTAAAAAAAAATGCATTTGTTGGGTTAGTAATGCAATTTTACATGGTAGAGTGAATTATTTGCAGTGTAAAGAGTGTAATTTAGAAATAAAAATGACACCATAAGAATTATGACAGAATCCCTGTAACCATGATATATTTTTGCCTTCTCATTGATTGCAGAAAAAATTCCATAGTTTTTCTCATCGCTTTTTCAGACTCAAGAAAGCTGCCAGTGGGCCCACCACATTGGAAAATGCCGGCAGAACTGATAGGTGGATTGGCTGGAGAAACAACCAAATGCAGGTGGCCCAAAATATAGATTGTCTAAAGGGGATGATAGACACTCTTGGGTCTTTTATAAATGTAGTGCAGAAAATATTTTTTCACATATGTTTGTTTGCACATTTTCCCTTAAGTGTTTAAACATTGTGTTGCATGTGTTAGCACTTGGCTTGCAAATAAGATGTCTGTTTGCATGGCTGAATGTCATTGTGCCTGAATATAACATTGACAGTAAAATTGCGAACGTACATATTTTTCTCTGCCACCAAAGTTCTGGAGTAACTCAAATGCAGCGAAAAGCCTGTTGACACATGCATAAATATTTGCAATTTGTGATCTGTTATTTAAAAACCTCCTAAGGACAGTTTAGGAGTGCTTAAACAAATGTGCAATTAACTTTGTACATTTAATACACCAATCATGCACAGCTTTTTACATATGAACCCATGCAGGGCTAATTTGTTTTCTGTATAAATTATTAAGTGCCCCACTATGTTTATAAATGATCCCTGTATCTTTTGGAGTGTTGATTACTTTTTGGACTGAGTAAAATTGCTTCATTTGTTTCATTAGTGTGGCAGATTGCACTAGTGAGGTTTGGTAATGAGGGCCTAATACTGGGGCCGTTCCTGTATTAGTTAATACTTTAAAAGTATATAAGGACTAAGGATTGAAAAATCACAGACCTTATCACTCATTTACAGATCACTTAGATAGTGGATTTAAGTGTAGCTTGTGCCTTGCACCTTGCTCTAAAATTACCTCTCCAGCACCTACAGTAACTTGCACATTTCAATGATGTGCAAGTTGGTTGTCGGGGTGGGGGACAGGCTTATAACAATTTTTGACTAGTCATAAATTACATTTGCTTAGCAAAGCTATACCTGAGTCTAAAATGTTCTAGGAATTGTGTTATAAAACTGGGACAATCTCTTTACCTTTACAACTCCAGAAAGGATTGCTTTAACCTGTGTAAGAGGAGTCTATGAAAAGATTTTGTGTGTATTTCACCAGTATTAGGCTGGTGAATTGTAAACTCCAGGGAAAATTTGTATTTCTGCAGCAAGTAACACTGTGTATTTTGCCAGCTCAGGAAAAGCTGGATGAATGAGTCCCTGGGGTGAATGGAGAAGAGCAGGGTGGGTCTTCCATTCCTTGCTCCATTAAGGGGTTTCAGTGGTGGTAGCTTGGTAATTAAACTGCAGGTGAGCTGCATTTAAAAAGAGCTGTGGGACTACACCTCAGGGCTCTTAACCCTGGAGACCTCCTGGAGCTGGAGGAGTTAGTATGCTAAGAAGTGGAGTTTGTTCTTAATAAAAAACAGCCAAGCTGCATTTAAACCGTGAAAGTTGGTGTCAGTCTCCATCTCTGTGCTGAAAACTGTGCCGTGGCTATGGTCTTCGCTACCAGAAGGTCACACCTGGCAAAGAAAAACTTTGTATTAAAGTATCAAAACAACTCCTCTGTTTGAGTGAAAGAATTATTTGAAAGAAAACAAAAGAGTTATTTGTAATTTATTATATATTATTTGTAATATCGTTAATTATAGTTTATCTGTATTTAACCAATGGAATACATTTACTGAAATGCCTATGTAACACTCCAATAATGACTCTATAAAAGAATGTGATGAAGCTCTTTTTGCCCAATTATCTAAAAAAATCTTTTACTGTTTTTGAACATTTTGATGTAAATTGTAGATTACGGTTCTATCACAAATAAAGCAATGAATTGTGAGAATATGTTTCACCAATTATATTGGCCTGAAGACATATAATATAATAATGTATAATAAAATGTCAATGTGTAATGTGTTGTAAAATTTCATTGTCTATCAGCCCAGTCTTTTCTGAAACATGATGGCTTTGCTGGTTCTAATTTCCCTTTCACTTTGTGCTCGGTTATCATGAGATTTGAATAACAATATAGATGTCCATCTATTTAAACTGCCATTGTCTCCAGAAAGTATTGAGACAAGGGTTATATGAATGGGTGGCATTTTTTTCCATTTTCAATTAACAAGTTTTTCAAATGAACAGAATTGGTGACAAAGCTTAGACAAAATGAATATGATATCTTACAAAATGGCAGCATGACATTTTGATTATAATAATCCTGCTGCTAGCAAGAGTTTACGTTCTAAGAAGAAGCCAGATTAGCAGAGGGGGTTAGTCTTTGTTCTGGGTACTATAACACAAGTTTGTATCAGTCTCACTCTAGGCTCAAATATAGGAGAAAAATGAATAAAGGGGAGATATTGTATCACAGAAGCTTTATTTTTTTTGTGCCTGTGGGTAGGTAGTCGGTACTGTACTCAACTAACTTTTTTTTTTTAATGAACTTTCGTTAAGCTTGTTGGGTATGCTTCTTTGTCAGGTTTAACTTTGGTATTTCTTTTTACCTTGATCTAAAAATACTAAATCTGACACTATTTTCAGGGTTATTGCTTCTAACGAGACTGATGCGTCTCTATCCACCGCCCCCATAAATTACTTGAACACATTATTGCCCCTAAAATATCCTTTTTTCAGACCTTCAAACAGACCTTGTATGTAATTCTGTGAAATTTTGCAGATTTCCTTAATCCCAGTGCTCTGGAGTATGTTCATTCCACTAAAATTACCAGCAACTGCAATGTAAAAAATCCATTCAGTTTAAATTTGATGACTTGCTTTGTCTCAAATTGTCCAACCCTCCTTGTACCATCATCTGCAGTTTCTGTCAGTCTCTGTTCCTGTTAAACAATAGATTGACATGTCTATGGCAGTTTGTTGTTCCCCTAGTCCCATGTCATGGCAATCATTCCAATTTTCTTAGATGACAAACTTTTTTCCCTCTTAAAAACATACATGGTTGTGAAAAATGCCTTTGTACTCCTGCTCTGGTTGATGGTCAACAAGAGTTTGAATTTAAAAGTACAGTATCTTGAATTTTTGCAGATCTAGAGGTACATTTAGTTCCTCATTTATTAATCAGAAAGTTCCTTATTCATGTGTGTTTCTGACATTGTGAACCTTTTCTAAATTCCTTTACTTTCACTTATTTTAAAGGTTTACTTATTCTTTAAAGTATTTCAAGTCCCTGTAAAAAGGGTCACTTTTAGGCATGCAGTGCTGCTAGCATAATGCTGAAATGTTGCTGAATCCTGCCCTATGACCACTGCTAATGCAGGAGCCTAAATGCACCCTGTGCCTAGTGAATTGTTTGGCACCATGTCACCTATCTAAAGATGCCTTTCTCCAAGCATATTTTTTGCTATGGAACCTTCTGATGCCTTTTGCTGTATCCACTGAATAATATTCCTTATTATTTCATTTTTACCCTTGCCTCCTTATGGATTCTTGACCCTTAGCCTCAATACAAATAGGCAATTGCTGCCTATTCCAAATTTCACCTGAAAATAAACTAAGGATTTACTTGCACTGGGGCAATTTTGCACAGTTTCTTCATAACCTAGATTTTGCACTTTACAATACACATTATTGTATTTTTCTACCTTTTTCCATTCCTCTCATTAGGTATAAATTACTATTTCTGAATGCTCACTGAATGTATACTGATTATTTTAATTATTGTGGCAAGGTAATTTCAGTTTTTACCTAGGGTTCAAGTTAACGTCAATCCTGTTTGCCTCCATCAAATCCAAGAGCTGCAGATTACACAGAAAATATTGGCCAAAGTTTTCTGAAACTTAGTAAAGCATTATGTGCAAGTGATTGCTTCATTCTCTAAATAGTTTCAAATTACTTCAAAAGAACATGGAAGTATATATATTTTAAACGTTACCTTTTCAAAGTGGTTGACTGTGCAGCTGCAGGCACAATGAACTCTCTGTATGCAATTAGTGGTAATTTGCTGTAGTAGATATAATTTTCCTTGTTAGATTTTACACTGATTTTGCTCTACTGTATTTGCTTGCTTCATTTTGTTCTTTTGACTTTTTTGTATCGTTCATTTGATGCTCACAGCAAGTTAAGCAATTGAACAATGTTCTAAGAATAATATTTTACAAGAATAATATGCAGATATTTTATATCGGGTACAGAGGGTGGTTGTTAATGGGACATTCTCTACTTGGAGTAAGGTTCTTAGTTGAGTTCCTCAGGGCTCGGTATTGGGTCCACTTTTATATAACTTGTTCATTAATGACTTAGGGGAGGGTATTGTAAGTAATGTATCAGTGTTTGCAGATGACACAAAACTATCCAGCCCAATTAATTCCATCCAGGATGTGGCATCCTTGCAACATGATCTTGACAAACTGGCAATCTGGGCAGCTAAGTGGCAAATGAGATTCAATGTTGATAAATAACACAGGGTAAGGGTCAATAACCATAACGTAACCACTAATAGACAGGTATACACTATAAACAGGACATGTAATAACTGGTGTTAGGACAATAAAAAAGAAAACATGGAGCATACAGAACAAGAACTCATGAATAAGAAACAACAGTGGCAATAGGAAGAAAAACTATAAACAGGATCCTGACACAAAACAAGGTCAAAACAATGGCACACTGTATTAATTTGTTTACTTCAAATTGAACTTTGTATCACAAAAATCATGTATTTAAAGGAGAAGTAAAGCCTAAAATAGAATAAGGCTAGAAATGCTGTATTTTGTATACTAAACATAAACATGAACTTTCTGCACCACAAACCTAATTAAACAAATGATTTATGTTTTCAAAGTTGTCCACAGGGGGGTCACCATCTTGTAACTTTGTTAAATATCTTTGCTAGACCAAGACTGTGCACATGCTCAGTGTTGTCTGGGCTGCTGCTTAGGGATCATCATAAATTATCAAAACAGCACAAGTCAAATAATATCTGCCAGAAGCCAATACCGCAAGACTGATTAATAATCAGAATATGCAGACTGCACTGGGTCCTGTGTTGTCATGTAATCTAATGTGGATTTTATAGTTTCTGTATTGTTTAATACAAACTTTCTCTAGCTCTGCTAGATGCAGCTGAGTTGGAAACAGTAAAGTGGATGTAAAGGCAAAAATAAAATCCAGCACAAATCTCTATACAGTCGCCGACTGCTCTACAGGGAAAAAACAAAGCTGCTTGAGTTCTGCATGGCTGGGAAGTAAGGTGGGGCTCCCCCTGCTGTTTATAAGTATGATTGTTTCCCTGCAGAACACTTATGGACTGTCTGACAATTCCTATCCACAGCAGCAAATGAAGGGAGAATTTCACTGCACACAGTTAGGTTCCTTATAAAAACAGTACACGTTTTTAAATTAAAGTATATTGGAGATAGGTTTCTTTTTCATTAAAGAAAGCAAAAATTTTCGATATTATAAAAGTATAAAAATCATGATAAACTCTAATACAAAACTGTGCCACCTAGAAGCTGGAGAGGTCATGGAGAAATCAATAAGAGATGTCCTTTGCAAACTGTAAAAAAATTATGTAATCCAAGGTTTTAGATTTTTTCAGGGTTTCGATTGTAATCGCATTGTCAATAATGAGTTCAGGGTATTCATATTTGTTTCACAATTTTTTCATTCATGCTTTTTATAATGATATTTTTTAATAAATGAGGAAACATTTTAAATTTTTATAGGCACGACTATTTGGTCCAAATGTATCAAAGTCAATGGACGTCACATGGCGAATAATTTGGACACGCGTCAATTTTTATTCGCATGTCAATTTTTAAACGCAGCAATTTTTTTTAAGTAATCCGATTTTTCGTCTGTTAATTAATTGTGTCGGAATGCTTAAATATGCCTCGAAATTCGTGTCTGGCGAATTTATTTGCCCACTATTAATTGTCGGTAATAAAAAGGATCTGGGACATACAGAGATTTGGCAATATGAAACTCTGCAGACTGAATTTAAAGCTCAGTACTAAGGTAGTGATTTTGACTTCTACAGCTAGCCTACTGGACTATTCTTTGAAAATGTAATTTTACTAGGGATGCACCAAATCCACTATTTTGGGAATTGGCACAGGATAAACATTTTTTTAATTCCTTGTTTGTGTGATCAAAAGTCACATGATGTTAAGGATTCAAGCAGGCATGAGGATTCTACCAAATCTGAATCCTGCTGAAAAAGCCTGAATTCTGCCCTAATACTAAACTGTATCCTGGATTAAGTGCATCCCTAAATTATACACTATATTTTGTGACTTTTTTTAATTGGCTTAGTGGGCATTTTGATTGCCACTACTAAGTGGCAAAAATCAGGACAAAGAAGACAGAAAGCAAACTGTTCTATTCCATGCTGGAACAATTCATTAAATAAACATGAATAGATTGTTAAATTGAAGAAAATGGAAATAAGTTAGGGGTTGAAAGTTCATCTAAAATTTTAGAAAGAAAAACAATTTAATCTTTGATAAGTCTGATCCTTAGCTTAGTTTGAAGCTCAGATATAAAACAGGATTCAGATTCAAGCCACCCAAATGACCTTTGATAAATCAAACTACATAGGCATGCATTCTTGTTATGTCCCTGTTAAATAATCACAAACCATCAATAATTGTGACAAAAATTGAATTAGTATACTATTCTAAATATCATCAATGCATTAGCATTTCTAAGTTGTGTTCTTTAGCATTTTGTTTTCATGTTACAAGAAAGGCCCATCATCATTATTTCTGAGCATCAGGCCCAGGAGGACAAAAAAACCAATGCTTTGATTCCTCGCTTACTTAGTGCTGTAAATTACACTTCAATCATATTTGTTTGTTACACAATTGGAACAGGTAATCAAGGTTTCAGCATTAGCTTTTGTTTATTCTAAAGGTATTTGTCATATAGTATCTCTTGAGAAGAGTCTTTTCCTTTGAAGCATGCTTTCAAATGTTCTTCTAAAGCCGCTCCAGATTTTACAAGGCTGGTAACAGGATAATCTTTTGGTCTAATGTTGCCAGCATGCAATGTTTTATAACAGAAAACTAGAGATGTTAATACAAGAGTTGATTACAAATTGAATTTACAGAATACACATTTTTTTTACTAAAATATTAACAAAAACAAAATTAAGGAGAGCTATTGCCTTTTTGTAATCTTTCAGATTGCTTCCTTATTTAACAATATATTTGTTAAATCTGCTGATATATCAAAATGTTTTCTGTTTTTTGTTAATTTTTTTTTTTTAAATTGACCATTGCTTTGTATTTATTTATTAGGATTCTCTGTGTCAGTAAATGGATGTGGCCAACACAGTCACAATGCTCCACCTAAAGCATTGCCCTTGTGATAAATATATCTGCTCTGCTTCTATGCTAGTGCCTGTTTTTAGCAAAGGTATGCGCTAAATTGAGGACAGACAGGCACAGGCTACAAGCAATAGAGAGGGCTGCAAATATCATTGGAGCAACTGATATGCAAAGTGAGCTCTGGCGTATCACATCTACAGTATATAGTCATTGTCATCCACTTCAATGGAAAGACCTGCACTGAGAAAGATGCACTGATGAAAGAGGATTGAAGAGTCATAATTACAACTTTATTTCTATTATTATATCCAACTTAAGTTTTTCATGTTTTTCATTTCAAGTTCCTAACCCTTTGTTGGTGCACTCCATTAGAATAGGATCACACTCACACCTGATGCTATTGTGGGAGAGACTGAGAAATTGGACTTTTACAGCACAGCGCCTCCACCTATTAGGCACTGAGGAAAACTCCCCAGGTGGCTCCACTACCAGTGGAGATACACAGATTTACAGCATTACTGAACTTTATATGGAAAGAGAAAAATGCAGCAGACATCAATACAATGAAATACCCTGCAATAGGCACTATTGTCCTTTTGGTAATTTACTCTCTGTGGTGCTCACACAGTTCACAGGCAGCTCTGCAGCAATCTGCAGCCGCTCTCCACAGGGGCACTGCTGCAGCTCTAGGCCTCAACATTTGGTGGAACCCAGTAGATTTCACTGTGCTTTTCCTTTTTGGCTGGGACTGGCACAGCGTCGGACTGGCCTGGCGGGATACCGGGAAAAAACCCGGTGGGCCCCTGCCAGGCCAGACCCCCTCTCCCTATCTCCTGGTAATAAAAAAAAACAAAACAATTTGTGGCGCATTGCTGTGCAGCTATGTGTGTGCATGCGCCCCGTGCAGCTCCGTGTGTGCATGCGTACTGTGCGGCATCTTGTGCGCATGTGCGGCTTCTTGCGCTCTTGTGCACTGCTCTCGTGTGTGGGGGGGCCAGGGGGTCCAGAGGGGGGGCCCGGGACAGCAAGTCACGGTGGGCCCCGGGCCCCCCAGTCCGACCCTAGACTGGCAACAGCGAATCCTTTATATATGCGAGTGGCCCACCCTATAGCTTGGAAACCAAAACAAAGCTTCCCCTGGGTCCTCCTCCTTTTCACAGGTGCTCCCAGCAAACTTTAGTCAATAAGGTATTATTCCAATAGTGGAATAAGTGTTCCATATTTCCTCATGTATATATAATTTATGACCGTACATATCTAAACCAGAAAAGGGATTTAACCACCAAGAATTTTATCCCTGAATATTGAGATATCAAATAATCCAAACAATGTTTCTAAAAGGGCAATATTTATTCACAACCATGCTTCAAGTATTAGTTAAAACCAAGTTTAAAAACAAAGGTGCTGCACATGGGCGGAGGGATCCCTCTCCTTAGAGTGCCCAACCACCCAACCTGATTTAAATAAATCAGGTAGGAGGAAAGTGTATAATGCATGAAAGTTTTACAAGTTATTCCATTATGTTTATACTGCTACTAGATCCTTCTTAGTTAAGGAAACGCCCAACACACTACCATTTAGTGCATTTACTGTATATTATTTTTGCCAAAGTGCATAACCTTGCATTTATCAACATTGAACCTCATGTTCCAGTTTGCTGCCCAGTTTTCCAGTTTAGACAAATCACTTTGCAAAGTGGCAGCATCCTGCATGGAACCTATAGTTCTGCACAATTTAGTATCATCTGCAAAAATAGAAACAGTACTTTCAATGCTCACCTCCAGGTCATTAATAAACAAGTTGAAAAGCAAGGGACCTAGTACAGAGCCCTGCGGTACTCCACTAACAACACTGGTCCAATTAGAAAATGTTCCATTTACCACCACCCTTTGCAGTGCACACTCAACTTTAACACTATAGAGCCTATTTATCATGCTGTTTAAAATGACTTATAAAAGAATAAAAGTGTAAAAAGCAGTGTAAAATAAATGGCAAATCTATGGTTTTAAGGTTTGTATATTTTGCACCAACCAAGCATCATAATTAACTCCTTAGTAAGGAATTCCAGAGGTATTCTCTGTTTAAAAAAAAAAAAAAAGGGATTCATAATATTTGTCCTCAGTATTTTCTAGCATTCATTACACATGATTTTAATGTTTTTCTTATTTTATTAAAGTGTGCAAATAGTAGATTTTTTAATTTTTATGTACTTTTCTCCTAGAGCAATCAATAATCATTTCAAATGAGCGATACAAAATCTTATATAATTGTTTTGTTCGTTCATAGCCTTGACTATGTTTATCTAAATTTTTCAGTTTGCTAATTTTTTCACTATTTAATTTTTATAAATCTAAGACCAAGCTTTAAGAATGAGATGTTCAAAAATTTCATACAGCTGCTAACTTAACTTAGATTTTCAGTTTAGAGTAGAATTACATAGTACAGGTGTGGGATCCTTTATCCAGGAACCTATTCAAATTATGGAAAGGCCGTCTCCCATAGATTCCATTTTATCCAAATAATCCAAATTTTTGAAAAAGATTCCCTTTTTCTATTTAATAATAAAACATTTTACTTGATTCACACTGGAAGCAAAAATCAGCTTTTTTTGGGTTTATTTAATGTTCACATGATCTTCTAGCTCACTTAAGGTATAGAGATCCAAATTACAGAAAGATCAATTATCCAGAAAACCCGAAGTCTGGAGCATGTGCTGCTCTTGTAATACTTTCAGCTAAAGCATTTTTATGTTCCCTGGAAAGAGACTTTTTCAAATTCAATTATCCATTATAAATGAGTAAATTTGGCCAATACATTTTACTTACAATAACAATAATTGTTTCAACAACCAAGAACATAATTTATATTATCGGTATGGAATCTCTTATTCGGACACCTCGGGGCCGATTCACTATGGGTGGAATATCGAGGGTTAATTAACCCCCGATATTCGACTGGGAATTAAAATCCTTCGACTTCGAATATTGAAGTCGAAGGATTTAGCGCAAATACTGCGATCGTACGATCGAGGGATTATTCCTTCGATCGAACGATTAAATCCTTCGAATCGAACGATTCAAAGGATTAAAATCCAACGATCGAAGGAATATCCTTCGATCAAAAAAACTTAGCAAAGCCTATGGGGATCTTCCCCATAGGCTAACATTGACTTCGGTAGACAGTACTTCGACTATCGAATAGTCGAATAGTCGAACGATTTTTAGTTCGAAACCTTCGATTCGAAGTCGTAGTCGTAGTCAAAGGTCGAAGTAGCCCATTCGATGGTCGAAGTAGCCCAAAAAATACTTCGAAATCCGAAGTTTTTTTACTTCGAATCCTTCACTCGAATTTAGTGAATCAGCCCCCTCCTATAAAGAAAACTAAATAAAATTATTACAGTACCCTTTAATTGACAGTTACTGTAAAGTTTTTTTTAAGACTAAGAAGTATAGTGATTGAAAATGCAGGGAAAATTCATTATCCTGGAGTCCCAACCATCCAAATATTCCAGATAATAAATCCCTTAACTGGTTTACATTTTGTACAGCCCAAAGTATTTGGGCATTTTACTGCTTTTCAAAATATATGCTGTTGTGTAGAATGACTTGCTACCAAAGCATGGGCCCTTTCTTTCTTTTTCTTTCTTTCTTTCTTTCTTTCTTTCTTTCTTTCTTTCTTTCTTTCTTTCTTTCTTTCTTTCTTTCTTTCTTTCTTTCTTTCTTTCTTTCTTTCTTTCTTTCTTTTTCTTTCTTTCTTTCTTTCTTTCTTTCTTTCTTTCTTTCTTTCTTTCTTTCTTTCTTTCTTTCTTTTTTTCTCTTTCTTTCTTTCTTTCTTTCTTTCTTTCTTTCCTTTCTTTCTCTCTCTTTCTTTCTTTCTTTCTTTCTTTCTTTCTTTCTTTCTTTCTTTCTTTCTTTCTTTCTTTCTTTCTTTCTTTCTTTCTTTCTCAGCACCCATGAAGACAGTTATTCCATGCTGTGGAATGTACAGTAGCTGGTCTGTGCATTTATATGTGAAAGCCTTTAGATACTACTTGCTAGTGTGTCTTATCTTATAGAGGTCTACTGTTCACAGTGTGAAATGGAATGGGAATTAAATATTGCAATAAAATTAACTGAAATACGTAACATAATAGGAAGTGACTGTTTAAAAAGTAAATAGGAATAATTGTACATAGTCTCTTTGCATTTTAAACCACATGGTCAGTTTTTCAGTACAGTATTTCTGAAGAAGTTAGTAATAGCTCTCTGGAGCTTACAGCCAAGTCAAAAGGACTAAATGCAGCTCTTTTGCTTCAGTGAACATGCTGACAAATCGTTTCAGAGAACATCTGGGGGCAATTACAATGCAAATAGTATTTTTCTGCTCATGAGCCACACTAATTATGTAATGTGCACACAGATTGTGGAATTTGCATCAACAATGGCACAGAGATCTTGAAACGAAACGCACAGTTAAAATACTATCCTAATATCTCTTTTGCATAAAAATGTCAGTTATGTAAACAACCACTTTCCATTGGGATTGGTTGTTTAATTGTATTACACATCACATCCACTTAAAACTAGAGTAATGGATTGATTGTATTTGTTTTGCATTTATATTCTTCATAACTGTAATTCATACATTCATAAATGTAAGTAATCTATATTCCAAAAACTTGAATCTTTGGTACTTATTTAGCAAAAAACCCGTCAGCAAAAATATAAAAAACTTCAGCATAAAGAAGCTTGCAAGTTAATGTGGGGGTTGTTCTAGACAAAATTCAAGCTTTTTTTTTTTTTGCTTTGGAGATTTTTGAATTTTTTTAGAGATAGTAAACTCACAATCCAAGTTTTATTCGTTTTCTTCATGATTGTATTCAATCAATATAAACAAACATTACATTTTTTTTTTAAAACTGTGAGTTTATTCGAAGTAGAGAAATACTCTAAAACCTCACAAATTCGACTTTTGATAAATAAGCCCATTGGGGTGTTTGACCAACTAATAGTTCAGAATATCGGTCCATATTCCTTCAATGCAATTTCATTGCAGCTAAAATTGCCTGCGCTTAATTCATAATAATTACGCCATAAACATGACCCTACCAGATAGGTAAACCTTCCAAATGAATAACATTTTAAAAAAGTTAGTCATATGGGTATAATTTCTCTTCTTCAGTTATTAGGGCATATTTTTAGCTCTAGAGTAAATCTATAGATCGACACAGTCTGCCAGAGTGAAGTTTCACTATACTGCATTTATTTCTATGAGCATTTCAAAGTATGAACTCTCACTTTCACCTAATGAAATAAGAACATAAAAATCCCATAGAAATTATTACAGAGTGGCTGAATTTTATTCTGACTGACTGTGCCATTTTCCCGTAGAGAAATCTGAGCAATTTGGTACTTTGAGCAAATTCCTACTTTGCAGTAATAAGTAAGGCTCTTTCCTGTAGTAGGATAATAACCCTGTTCACAAAATATGGAACTAGTCTGCAGAGATGGAAATGGAAAGCCAGCATTGGCAGCACAGAGCCTGGGTCCTCTGAATGCTTATGGAATTAAGCAATGACAGATCAACAGTGCCCTACACGTGAATGGAAGCAGATTTCACTAGCAATGTTTGAACATCTAGTGGAAAGCCCTGCAAGAGGAGTAGAGCATAAAGGCTGAGCACCATTGCTATTGATGTCATCAAATCTTTGACCAGTCTCTCTCCTTCTCCAATCATATTAATACTATCTGCAAAACCTGACGCTTCTTCCTCTGCAATATAGCCAAGAAATGCCCCTTTTTTTCAGAAACAACAGCCAAAACACGATTCCATGCCCTTAATCTATCCCGCTTAGACCATTGCAATATCCTACTAACTGGTCTTCCTGACTCCCATCCTCCAGCTCATAAACAACTCTTCACAAATAATAGTTATAAACAGTATACATACACATACATAGATACATACAAACATACATACATACATGCATAAAAAACAGGAGCAACTTCATATAAATACCCTTGGTTTTGGAATGAGATGTTAAACAGCCACATCTACTTTTCACCATATATGAATATATATCATATTCACATATGCAACATTTTACACATTACAATAACTATTCTAATAATAACATTCTGTTTATA
The DNA here is from genome assembly GCF_017654675.1 of Xenopus laevis. Classification (NCBI taxonomy): domain Eukaryota; kingdom Metazoa; phylum Chordata; class Amphibia; order Anura; family Pipidae; genus Xenopus; species Xenopus laevis. Next base: position 115,876,274 of record NC_054372.1, on the reverse strand, counting down.
TATATATATATATATATATATATATATTATATATATATATATATATATATATATATATATATTTATACACAAAAGCCATGAATATCTTTTAAATTATATCCTTATAAACGGTGAGTTCTGATGTCATCAGTTATAAACGGTGAGTTCTGGTATTATTTCTGTCACATGACTCACTGAAACGTGTGTATTATAATAAATAAAGCAGCCCCAGTTGCAAAATATGAGGATATTAGAAGTTACTTCTGAGTTCCATGACCTGTATAAAAACACTCGGCCGAGTGTTTTTATATTGTCATGAAACTCCTCTGTAACTTATAATATCCTATATTTTACAAGAGGGGGTACTTTATTCACTATATATAACAGGTGCTTAAAGAGATATGCAAGTTTTTAATGTAACACAGAGCTTAGTGCTGAGGCCCAAAACATACATCTACTTAACTGATTAGGGGAATTGAAACAAAACTCCTGAAGCTTTTCTACTGCCTATCAAATTAAAAACAATTCCCATAAAGAGTTAAAAAAAACAGTTATAGTCCAGGAACCACATACAATTTGTTAGTAGACAGACATCATAAATAAAATCTATTCTAAAGATGCAAACTACAAGGACAGCGGCTAATGCTTTAATCACAATTCACCCTGTTAAGGGAAGAAAAGGTCAACCATTTGCTGAAATAATAGAACCCTATCCTAGTTAAAAATGAGAAATACATAATACAAGTAAAACAAAAAAAGGTCTTTGTTTACAATCAACTGAATAAGGCATCCAATTGACTACACAATTTGAATGCTGTTTGTGTGTATTCTAGTAATGTATATTCATTAGGGCAAAGTAAGTTTATATTTGGTATACACTCCTTTGCTGCTAGTTGCTGTGTAAACCTGATTTGATTAAATGGTTTATTGACACACTTTTATGGATCACACAACTGTGTATCCTAGATTGCCTTTTACAGTGTGTTATATCTTTGGCTGACATTAATAAAAATAACATTTACCTTTTAATTAATAGAGCTTTATTCCAACATCCTCTGACACAGTAAGGATGATTTAATACTTTCAACTGCAGGCTGTAATTTGAACAGCTTGTACAATGCCTGAAATCAAATAATTATAGCAACAGTAATTAAATATTCACACTGTCAAATCTGTTCTACCGTCAAATGATATAAGGAAAATATGTTTATCTTAGCAAGTGCAGGTCACTTAATAGAGTCCATAACAACCCCATTGCCATGTGGGTGTTTAGCTCATGAAGTAAAGAAATTACTTTATTTGGCAAATAATCAGTGTTTCTTTTTTATTCTTTTTTTATTTTTAATAAGATAAGGAATACTTTTCTCCTTTCCATTGTTTTGTAGACTTAAACCTCACAAGACTAATCACTGGGATTTATCAATGTAAATCTTAAGGACATGGGATGTTTATTTCCCTGGGGAGGGTGCCAAAATATTAGGCACCTTCCCAGGGAAAAAGATAACATAATGTTTCCTTGGGTCAGTGCTAATGTCAGGAGAAAACTGCACCAGCCCATTGAAAAACTGCAGCTCCTTTCCATAGATCTTTGTTCTTTCAGCATGTGGGGCATTTATTGGATTTACCCAACTGTTCAAATGTGAACAGGTATTTTCGTAAGGGGGCCTTGGATTCTGGTAGGAAAATAAGTAAAATGCTGGTGCAGTACTGAGACAGTACTTTCCACTGGTGGGTACAGTTTTCTTCTAACAGGAGCACCGGCCTGGGGGAAAAAACCTAGCAATCTATTTTACTTGAGGGTGCCTAATATTTTACCACTGCCAAGTGAAAAAGACTTTACACATACTTTAGAATGATTGCACATGGATCACAATTCAACTGTCTAAAACTTTCCCTAAATCAGATTTTTTTGCCACCCCCCACTGCTAGAATAAGGAAAGCTTGACAGGGCATGTACTGCACTTCAGTTCTAATGCTCTAGCACCCATCAACCAGAAGCCTTTTACAAAGAAGTACTGTGTACATAATCATAGGCATTAAGTTAAGTAGGGTATTCCAAAGTTTTGATTTTCCATCAGTATAATATTACTAAATGGGTGTATTCCTTTTACAATGTACTTATGGGTTTGCTTGCTACCCATTTAAGGTCTACACGATTACTAAGATAAAAAGAATATTCCTGTCCACTGATTTAGTGAATTCTGTTATAACCATCTCTTGCTTCTGCAAAACCATTTTTTTTACTACATAATTCTGTCTGTATGCATTTCTTCCAGAAACATTTATGGGTTCAGATCCCTGTGGAGGTTAATGCCCATCTCTCACCAGAGTCATTACTACACATTAGTCAAACTAGATTCCATGCAAAGAATAATGTCGGCTCACTGAAATTAACAGTCTGTAGCTTGGCTAATAATTTCTTGAAAATAGAATGGGAAGAGCACAAAAATGCTTATTGATTTTTCTACTTTCATCTGACATAATAAATAACAGCATTATAGCTTACATAGTCAAGTGAATGCATTATTGTTCAAAGCACTGCGTTCAAATATAGGTGGTATTAATCTACATATAGAAGTGCTGCCAAAATAAAGTTATTTTCCATGCCAAAATAAGGTCAGTTAAGGCTAGGCAATATTTACTTTGCCAATGCTCTCTAGCCTCCTATTACATGCTTTAGGGCCTCACTGATGATATCGTGCAACAGTAAAGCAAGGTAATCTGATGCTGCGCAAGATGATGCAATTGCCGGCACCCACCAAAATTGCTCCTGATTGGAGCGCAACTGTGTAAAGTCTGGTATCATTTGTGGTGAGCTGTGAGAGTGGGCAGGAGGTGGCTGTAGTTCCAGGGTCCCCCCTGCATCAATAGGTGTAGCAGGGCCTGATTCAGAATGGAAGAACTGAACAGCAATGAATGCAACTATATGGAAGTGCAAGTAATGCATTGAAGCAAGTACCTTTAATGATAGCGATTTTAGGTGCAAATCAGTGTGATGAAAAATGCAAATTGCACACTGTTTTTGGATTTAAATGAGCCGCAATGTCTCTAAGAAAATATGTTTTATTTTACTTTAACATGTTACAGTCATTTTTTTGTAGGGAAGTGTTATTCCTGTCTATACTCGTTGTCCAGTAAAAAATAAATAAATAAACTTGTTCTGTCTTCCATTTAGCAAGAGACGGAAGATAATGATAATTACTTGAAGCCATGAGTAATATGTAAAAAAAATAAATAAATAGGATTCTAAAAAGAAAGACAGTGTCCTTTTAAGTGTGTATGATCCCCTAATGTTTAACTGCACTAATTCTTAATGCTTCTATACTGCCCTAAGTCCTCCCGTGATCTTAGTAAATAGATTTACTCCAGACTGACAGAGATCCATTCCTCCATTGCTCATTTATACAAATTTCTTTGCCAGCGTGTTAAGTGAAGAAATACATTAAGCTGAAAGTAAAAGTAGTCAGATATCAACATTTTATTACAAGAATTGTAGTATAAGCATAAAGTGTTCTAAAATGAATGAATTAAGGCAATTTATTTGCAGGCTAGATAAATGTTACTTAGGGATACTGTGAAATGACTGCATCAGCATTATTCGCTTTATTACCACCGCGACTGTGACTGATATATTGCCACTTATACAATGGAGACGGTACATTTAGTAGCAAACACTTTCCTTTTATCATAAATTTGTCTGACAGATTATGTGTCTTTTTTTAATTTTAAGATCAATATTTGCTACCTTACAGAGTGTTACGTACATTTATTATATCCTGTAGGGGGTAGCAATATCTTTTTGCTCTACGTTGTACTTTACTTTAGAATACCCTTAGGACTTTTTAGAAAATGCTAAAATATGCTGTTATTTCACATTGGCCTGGTTGTCCTCAATTTACATTGAAAATAGCTGTGAAGTAAGGAAAATTTGCAGAGCTGAAGCCCTTGAAATCTACAGAAACGGTCTAAACTTTGGAAATTTCTCCATAAATCTCAGTAGATCCAACAAAATGAAGGATTCATATACAGTGCGCTGGAGATATTACCACCTCTTCTGCACCTCACATTAGTTAGGGGAATATCTATAGCATTCAAAGGGCTGGCTTCAATGGTTTTTGTCTTTTCAAATACAAATGCACTGTTCCTCCAAAGCAACTAAATCATAAGCAGGCTCCATGGCAAGATTTTTCCTAGGTCATGTTTTCTTAACCATGACCCTTAAACCACACCTACTCAAAATTATACATTTTTTTATCTTTTAAAAAATTTTAAATTTAGATTAGCTTACTTTGTTGCATAAATACAGGGCCAGGGTCATGTTTCATTACTTCAGAACACATAGGGGCAAATTCATCAAGGGTCGAATATCGAGGGTTAATTAACCCTCGATATTCGACTGGGAATGAAAATCCTTCGACTTCGAGTATCGAAGTCGAAGGATTTTGCGCAAATACTGCTCGAAGGAATAATCGTTCGGTCGAACGATTAAATCCTTTGAATCGAACGATTCGAAGGATTTTAATCCAACGATCGAAGGATTATCCTTCGACCAAAAAAACTTAGCCAAGCCTATGGGGACCTTCACCATAGGCTAACATTTCTTAAAGAGACAGTACTTCGACTATTGAATGGTCGAATAGTCGAACGATTTTTAGTTTGAATCCTGCGATTCGAAGTCGTAGTTGAAGGTCGAAGTAGCCCATTCAATGGTCGAAGTAGCCAAAAAACCACTTCGAAATTCAAAGTATTTTTTCTTCTATTCCTTCACTCGAAGTTAATGAATTGGCCCCATACTGTTGGAGTATAAAATCAGTTTTCCTTATATAAAAAGGGAAAACCAGTGTAACTCTATCCAAAATGTGCACATTGCTGTCCTCACAGGAGTATCCCTTATCCTTGAGATTTAGATAAACTGGCAAGTCTAGTTCTGATGAGTTAGCCCTTCTATGTTGGACCATTCTGTTACAAAGTCGTTGTTTTGTTTTTGTATAGATCGGAGCACTCTTCACTACACTGGACAGCATACATCACATTGTTCATCATGTGCTTTGGCTTTAGGGTGCGCTAACTTTTGTCTTAGGGTGTTATCGAGTTATTGAGATTGTCACCGATCCAATTAAGCCATACTTTTTAAATTAATAATAAGATCCAATCGTGGATTCTAGTTTGGTCTGATCTTTTTTTTTGATGAATAAGGCCCTTTATCTACATTCTCCAGGAAAACTTCACAAATAACCATCAACACACAATATCCCCAACGAACAATGTAAGCAGCATAGGGTGTCCCATGCTACTGTGCTCCAGCCTGATGCTGACTTCCCTGCTCCTTTCTTATATATAAATTATATCATGGGACATGGTCCATAGTTTGGTGTAATTGGAAGTGTGGTCAGGTTGAAATACAGACATAGCAAGGAAGCCAAAATAAACTTTGTGTTTAGCTTGTACAGATATATATACCATAAAACAATGTTCCAGGGTTGGCAGCTAGCTGCATCAATATCAATCCAAAGCTCCATATAAAGTAATTGCTAACCTGGTGAATGTGCTGTTTGTTCAAGCTCCTGTTTTGTAAACACCTCCATGGAGCCTGGGGTCAGAAGTCATGTGACCAAACATAGCAGCCACAACCCTGTGCAAAATCTTAAATGTGCCACCAGGCACGGTGGAATACTTAATTCTTATGTCAAAAGGGTGAAACGGTTTGGACATGAGATTTAGTTCCACTATAACAAGTCTCTAGTATTATTCAGTTCTAATAAACACCTATAAAGCTTTTATTTATGAAATTGCAAATTTTGCACAGTATTGATATAGATTAAAGGGTTGGTGGACAACTCTTAAGACATGGAGAGACACGTGAATAAACAAATGCGCCTGCTATATAAAGTGAAAATGTTGCAACTTTCTCTAGTTTCTAGCAACACTCTAGTGCAGGTAGATGGGGATCTACCAGTAGACCTTTAGCTGGTGATCAGTAGATCTCAAGACACTGTCAACAAACAGCTTGTCTAAATCACCCTCCTGTCTCATGCTTTTCATTCAGATATTTATCACATTAAGGTTACATAAGAAATAGTTGTTAAATATAGCAATACAAATTCTCTCATAAATCAATATAATATTTAAGTCATATTTTGCATGGAACAGAATGCTAACAATACTTTTATGGATGTAGATCATAATGAGACAACATCACTAAAAATAGACCTTGCTTTAGTAAAGTATGGGCACTCCTGCTCTAGTGCAAAGAACAGGCACCCTGGACCCACTCCATGATTTTCACACTTTCCTGTGTCCTAGAATGGGACATTTTACATCAGGTAAACAATTGTATTTGTGCTTTGTGCCTTTTTTATGTACCTTGTGATATTATGGCAGAATGTCTCTCTAATAATTTCCCTTCTTTAAGAAACAAACACACAGGACAGCAATGTTCTGTAGAGTTTATTTATAACATTTTTAAATGCAGCAATAGAAATTCTGAGGCCTATTTAATGAGAGGTACTTTTTATAAACCTTTGAACATCGCCTTATTATATCATTTCAACAGCCACGTACCTGTATAAAGAACAATGCTTTTATTCTGGCAAATATGAGCAGCAAAAGCCAACTATAAAGCACTTGTCATTGTTAGGGATTTTCCCCTGTAAGAGTTTGTGTGTATTCTGTACAACACTTGTGCAACCAGGTTTTTCAAAGCTACTTTACTTGATCATTGTCTAAAGCACACAATGCATTCAGGGAGTTTATATCATTTCAGACAGTTTTCTCTTTCGGTTTAAATGGTTTGGTTTATTTAGCACAATAATCTCAGAAAGTGTTTGTTAATTTCCCAAGGTACAGAGTGTTTCTTTACCCACAATTTTTAATCCTATTTTATAAGATGGTAATGAAACTAGTTCAGTATTCATCACTAACAACACATATCCTAACTCTCAAATATGCAAATTAGACAGATTAATTTAATTGGTAATTCACACAGAAGGCATGCTGTATTTCCAATGAGCAGAAGCAGATTAAACTTTAAATTATACTGCACACGGGTCTTTTTAGACGAAAACATATATTTATTTTTAATTAAACATCTTTTATATTCTTTTATTCCATAATCCTCAAAATAAATGTTGTTAAACGTTGCTTCTTTACTATATACATCTTGTTCAACCGCCCGAATAAGCAGCCATTACAGTATATGTAATAATCTTCCAGATTAAAAACTAGCTTGGCTAGTGCATAAGGTAACCCCTTTTGTAAAATATATAGTGGATAATGTACCCCCTACTGTAATTTATAAAGATAGTATGTCACCGAGGAGTTATGTGACCATATCAAAGCACGAGGCTGAAGGAGACTTATAATATCTTTATAAATTGAAATTTCAGTAGGGGGTACATTATGCATTATAATCTACATTTTGTGTGAAATGTCGGGAGGTGGTGGTGGGGGGGGGGTCGGAGGAGTCGGCATTCAATTTGGGCGTGCCGGAGGTCATTTTGAACGCGGCTGCATCCAATTCAGATGCGTGGCTTCAAATTCGGCACCCAGGGACCGCTATAAACGGCGCGTTCTGATGTCAGAACACACCGTTTATAATGATATAATTTACAGTCTGGTCCCATAGGGAAATGACCAGACTGTAGATTATATGGATATCATTTACAGGATATTCAGGGCTATTTTGTATTATATATATTTAAAGCTGGCCATAGATGCAAAGATCCAATCGTTCGAATCCTCATATTTGACCAAAAAAAAAAAAAACTTAGACTTGATTTCGGTTGGTCTTTTTGAATTCGAATTTCGATGTTTTTTCAATTCGAAATTCGACCCTTGATAAATATGCCTCCAAGTGCTACAACACTAATCTGTGTGTGACTTGAACCATAGAAAGTCTATGCACAGATTTTTCATGTGTGTTCTGAGGTGCTATAGTGATTTCTACAAAGTGCTATCTCCAAAGTAAAATTATAGTTAGCAAACAAGGTGCTTGTAGTGCTTGCTTCAAAAGGTAAATGAATAAAAATAAGGTGCAATGGGGTTTTTCAGTCAGTAAAACTCAGCATGTACTGTTCTGCTGCACTAATACAACTGGTGTGTTTGCTTCAGAAACACAACTATAGTTTATATAAACAAGCTGCTGTGTAGCCATGGGGGCGGCCCATCGAGTTAATTGATACATTTTGAAAAATCTCATTGTGTACTTTAATTTATCTGTTATCCGCTGTGTAATCTGTGTCTTTTCTCCTTGTTTTCAGCTTTGCATGGCTGCCCCCATGGCGCTTGTTTATATGAACTATAGTAGAGCTTCTGAAGCAAACACCCCATAAAAGTGCATTACATTTTCATTCATTTAAAACATTTTAATTTTCTGGTGTTACTGTTTATTTAAAGGAATTCATAAAATCTGCCATCACAACATCACCCGGCAGGGTATGTCAAAACCTGTCATTTTTATGGCTAGAACAGCAAGCAGAATATGCCAGTGATTGAAATGTACCCCCAACTGGAAAACACTGTAGTACTACTGTAACTATCAACAATCTTTTGGTTGATAGCACAGATCCAAGCAGCCCTGGATAAGAAAGGGATTGAATGCACAAGGAATCACAGCCCTGTGGATTAATTAGCAGCAGCTAATATAACATCATTGGAAGTATAATAAGTGTGATTATTTAGACGGGCAGGATTATATACAGGCAGTAGGAAGTGCTCAGTACCATGGATTTAGCAGAGAGCAGAAACCAAGGGGCAGAGTTTATCTGTGAACGCAGTACCAAACTATTTAGATTAGGCAATGCCAGACAAGCCAAATTTCTTAGCACACAAATGGAATTATTACCTCAAGCTAAATTCTAAGCACACCCTTCTTCTAACCTACCATACCTGTTGGCTCAGGCAATGAGAAGACAGCAGGATCTATAAAAAGACTCTTCCACAGCTGATTGGAGGAAACCAGCTAGTAGGTTAAAATTTATCCTTGCTGAAACTGAATCCTGATAACGTGATACAGTAGGTAAATAGCTTTCCTATAAGCGGTAGAAGATAACCAATTTGGACACTTCACTAGTAAATAATGTTCCCTCCAAAGTGGATCAAACTGAGGTCTTCATATTAAATTGACCCTCCATGAGCTCTGTCGCCACAAATCTAGTTGTTCTGTTTTAGGTTGAAAGTAAATTACCAACAAGTGATTAACTTCTACAAAGAATTATCGCAGTAATTCAATCAACAATTCAGTGTGTCTTGTGTATTTTTGACCTGGTTGTAAAATATTAAAGGTAGGGAGGGACAGAGCTCCATAAACACTAAATTTAGACAAAGAATACATTGTAATGTCTTAAAGATTTCTGGGAGAAACTTTTTTTTGTCCAGTATATCAAATAATGCAAATAGCAAACTAAGGCTTTAAAACCCCATCTTTATATCACAGAAGGTTAAATGTGTCATACAGAAGAGAAAAACAAGGTGATTACATGAATATTAATAAGGTTTCCTCTGATACGGTTTCAAAGGAAAATGTTGATACTCTACAGCTTAACTAATAAAAAATAGAATTTAAAGATAATCAAGTGTCTTCAAAGGTAACATTAATCTTTTTAATAGGAGGATTTTGTACTAGGGCTGGAAGAAGGATAAGATCGAAAAATATCAACATACTTGTTCAGCCAACAGTGCTAAATACATAAAAGCAAACTTTTTTCATAAAATACAATCAGAAAGTTTCCTAACAATTTTAGCTAAAATCTTAAGCCAAATTGTTCCATAAAAATTACAGTGCAATAGACTGGGCATGACTATATAAATGTGACTAGAAGAATGGAGATAATTAGGGGCAGATTTATCAAGGGTCGAAGTGAATTCAAGGGAATTTTCAAATTAAAAAAAATCTAAATTCGAAGTAATTTTTTGGATACTTCGACCATCGAATAGCATACTACGACTTCGAATTTACTTCTCTTTAAAAAAAACTTCGACTTCAATACTTCGCCAAATTAAACCTGCAGAAGTGCTATGTTAGCCTACGGGGACCTTCTAGAACATTTTTCTAAGTCTTTAATCATTCGATCGAAGTCAAAGTATTTCAATTCGAGGGTCGAATTTCGAAGTATTTATCACTTCGAAATTCGACCTCTGATAAATCTGCCCCTTAATGTTGTTTAATTTTTCCTTTCCTTAATATTAACTATAGCCATAATCAAAATATAAAAAGGTTTTATGGGATAGGCTTGCTTTACAGATTTATTTATTTTTATTGCTTTTTTTAACATTTCTTGTGTGGGTTGGTACCTATGACAACTGCCTTCTTCCATTTAATTTAAGGAAAATCAGTGGGCAGAATACTGGCTTCTTTACCATCCTGAGTATGTCTATGGATAAGGGGCACAGTCATTCCATTAATACATTAATAATATGGTATCCTTCTCTCCCTGACTCTAGAGATGCTATGTTTAAAATTCCAAAATTATAATGATTATTTCAAAGGGATTGTTTTTCTTTTTTGCATAAGGGATATCATTCAGGACATGTAAAATAGAAATTGGAAGCATGTCAAAAGGGAATCCACAGTAGTAAAATGATAAGAGGAGCAAATGCTATCAAGTGTATGGATTTTAAAAGGTACAGTATTACACAACCCTTCACAACATAGCATATTTATTAAGCTTTGAAGCTCATGTGAGGTGGCATGTATAAATTGGTTTAAAGTGGACCTGTCACCCAGACACAAAAATGTGTATAATAAAAGTCCTTTTCAAATTAAACATTTCAAATAATTTCTATTTTTTATTAAAGCATTCATAGCTGTTGTAAACTCATTTAAAAATCTCAGCTGTCAATCAAATATTGTCTGCCACTTCTCTATGCCATGGGCATAGAGGCGGGGCAGACAATTACTTTCACTTTCCATTCAGCACTTCCTAGATGTCACTGCTCTCCACACATTCCCCCGTTCTCTTCACCATTTAATTGTGTAGCCAGGGCATGGGGATGGATATCAGATCCCCCATTCTGGTGCACAAACAAGATTCTGAGATGATACAAGGCTTGTCTTAATAACAGTGTCCACAAAATGGCTGCTGCCTGCTTGTTATAATTATGAAATCCCAGACTGGAGGAAACAAGATTCAAATAATTTATATAGTGTAATTAAAGTTAATTTTGCTTGACTAATGTGATAAAATAGGATTTTGAATCATTTTTTGGGTGACGGGTCCCCTTTAAAGAAGCCTAGCAATCTGGCAAACTATTTTCTTATTAATGAAGTGAGTATAGACTTTCAAACAAACATTAGCTGTCATATAAAATGGCATACATGTACATTTTCAGTATTCATATGTGGGAAATAATCAAAATTATTTCAGAATTTGTATTTTGTTTTGTTATATTGTCTTGTGTTAGGTGGCATGAGAACAGAACAGCACATTATGACATGTAGGTAATTAAAATTAGATACTATTCGTATTATATAACAAGGTCAGCTTGGTTGCAATTCAGGAAGAAACAGACACTCATTTCAACTGATAAGGAACAACATATTGCAGACATGTTATTCTTATGGGTGCTCTACTATGATTTGAAACTCAGTCCAGCCACACTTGATAAATATCCAGTATGACTGCCCTGAAATGTATTGAATTAATCTGGCCATAGAATGGATGTTTATCAATCTGATGTGTGTGTTTTTTTTAAAAAAATGGATTGTTAGTCCTAAAAACACATTTAGTTGTGATCCATTTTATCTGAATCTGCTGAGGATTTACTTTTTCTCACCGTACACCCTGAGAGTAACAAAAAGGCTTCTGATTTATATCCATATTAAGGTATTTTAATATTCATTCAAAATGCTTTAACAACATCAATGAGACTTTATCTCATTATCATTTAGTGAATTATCACAAATAGAAGGGCACAAGGTTGCCTGCTTGAAGAGAAGCCTTTTTTTGTTTTTTGATGACTTTAAAAAAAGAGGAAAGTGAAGAACTGAAACGGCTCGACACAAGAAAGTAATGTAAAGCCGAAACTATTTGTCACTGTCAGTACAAATGCCAGAGAGTGTACAAAAGGTTCAAAGAAATTACATGTGTAAGTTCAACCTGATCTTTTCTTGTAGGATATAAGTGAAGGCATCCTGATGTAGTTGGAATGAGTCTTACCCTTGTGTCTGACTGAAAGGGAAGCATCAGAAATAATGAAACTAGAATGACCATAAAAACACTGTTGTCCCAGGCAAATACCTTGCAGTTACCTAATATATTACAGGCTGAAAGGGAACAAACTCTATTTAATGATTTTGTCAAAGATTAGGTAGGGGGCACTGCAGAGACTGAAGGGAGAAGGCGAGTCCTTTAGGCAGGGACTGGCTGTGTCCACAGAACACAAAGGGAAAGGCAGGAACAGAGAGACAAGGGCGTAGTCGGACTGGAACAGGTGCAGGACAGCGGGCGAAGGTCAGGACCAGACTGGACAGGATGATGAGGGCGTAGATTGGGGGCAGACCAAGAGGATGAGATTGGACAGTGCAGGCGTATGTTAGGGGGACAGGACAGTGGGAGGACAGGATACAGAAGGACACTGGAGCAGAAGGACACTGGAGCAGGAGGAGACTGGATAGCAAGATAGCAGGGGAGGACTGAAAAGCAAGAGTAGACTGGAGCATAGGGAGACTAGAGCAGAGGGAGATTGGAGCAGAATAGCAAGAGGAGCGGATAGCACTGGAGAGTGAGAGAGAGACTAGGGAAGCTATACGACAGGGTTCAAGGCAGAACAGGACAGGAAGCAGGAACAGGCAAGGTTGGTACAAGGTGAAGTCAGGGAAAGGTACAAGGTGGAATAGAAAATGAGAACAGGCAAAGGTCAGATCAAGGTCAAGGCTGGGAAGGAACAAGAAAGGGTAAAGCAAGATAAGACAAGATAGACAAGGACAAGCAGACCAAGGCAAGGAGGAATAACAAGGAAAAGGGCAAGAGCAACAACCTAGTTGGGGGAGCTGCCATGTAATGCTCCAGCAAGGAGTGTTCTAAGGGCTAGCCTTAAATAGGGCAGAGTCAGCCCACATTTTATATGCCGGAGTATATGATGGGGCTCATATTGTGGTGAGCTTCTGGATCCATGCAAGTCACTGAGGGTCAAAATTAGCTTTATGTTTAGTAACACATATCAACCAAAATGATGTACACTTTCAAACAGCTGTTCAGTAATTCCTACCTGCTAATTTGTAGCTATGGTTTACTAGAACTGCATTGCACTTTACACCTGTTATTATCCATTTTGTATCTTAAGAAGTGAATAGCTGTTTCATCATTAATAATGTTGGAATATAACTAGTAGATTCGATATAGGAAGCAATGATAAAAAAAAACCTTGAATGTATGCACTGTCTCAGAGATCCTTTATGTCTATCTATCTATCTATCTATCTATCATCATCATCATTTATTTATATAGCGCTGTCAAGATACGCAGTGCTTTATCTATCTATCTATCTATCTATCTATCTATCATCTTCTTCTTCTATCTATCTATCTATCTATCTATCTATCTATCTATCTATCATCTTCTTCTATCTATCTATCTATCTATCTATCTATCTATCTATCTAATTAGCTTTTCATCTAGCTATCTAAAGATTGTAAATATCATCTATTATATATCTATCTATAATCTATCTATCTATAATCTATCTATCTATCTATCTATAATCTATCTATCTATCTATCTATCTATCTATCTTCTTCTTCTTCTATCTATCTATCTATCTATCTATCTATCTATCTATCTATCTATCTATCTATCTATCTATCATCTTCTATCTATCTATCTATCTATCTATCTATCATCTATCTATCTATCTATCTATCTATCTATCTATCTATCTAATTAGCTTTTCATCTAGCTATCTAAAGATTGTAAATATCATCTATTATATATCTATCTATAATCTATCATCTATCTATCTATCTATCTATCTATCTATCTATCTATCTATCATCTATATATCTAGCTCTCTATTTATATATCCATCTGTCTAATTAGCTTTTCATCTAGCTATCTAAAGATTGTAAATATCATCTATTATATATCTATCTATAATCTATCTATCTATTATCTATCTATCTATCTATCTATCTATCTATCATCTATCTATCGTCTATCTATCATCTATATATCTAGCTTTCTCTATTTATCTATCCATCTGTCTAATTAGCTTTCCATCTAGCTATCTAAAAATATATAAAGATTGTATAAAGATTGTATCTATCTATTATCATCTTCTTCTATCTATCTATCTATCTATCTATCTATCTATCTATCTAAGCTTTTCATCTAGCTATCTAAAGATTGTAAATATCATCTATTATATATCTATTTATTATCTATCTATAATCTAGCTATCTAAAGATTGTAAATATCATCTATTATATACCTATTTATTATCTATCTATAATCTATCTATCTATCTATCTATCTATCTATCTATCTATCTATCGTCTATCTATCATCTATATATCTCGCTCTCTCTATTTATCTATGGATCTTTCTAATTAGCTTTTCATCTAGCTATCTAAAAATGTGTAAATAAAGGTCCATACACACAAAGCGAAAAGACAAATGGCCCAAGTAAAAAGATATCCATTTTATGGCAGCGCCTATACTGTTGATTTCCCAAGTTATAGCATAAAAACATCAGGTTGCTAATGCAACTAGCCAATTATTAAATATCACGTGTTCTCAATAGGGTCATAAGCTTGAAAACCCAGTTTTCTGTAACTCATCAAATTCAATGAGAAGAGCAGAACAATGATACTATTTAGAGTCTTTTTGTGCAAAATACAAAGCCAAGATACTCTGCACCTGTTTTATGCAGCTGCAACAAATCAAGTAATTTAGTTAACTGGACCCTACATGACTTAGTGGCCCTGCAATAATACATTGAATATTCTTTTGTTGGAAGCAAAATGCTAGCTGGCAGTAGTTTTACAACCAGCTGCAAATGTAATACTCCAAATTTCTTAGGTATGGCATCACAGTTTCTATCAAATTTAAACTACCTCCAATGTTCCAAGCAAGTCATGTCATCCAGTAAAATATGGTATTAGAATGATTTGTGAGCTTGTTGGGACTAATCAGGAAAAGAATGAAACATTCCAATTTCTTACAGAAAGAACTGTAAGGAAGCCAAAGTACAAAATTCTGCAGAATATGTTATATTGCAGTGACAACCAAAATGAGTTAAAACTTATGAGTTTCATTAAACATTCACTTTTTATTACATTTATCAGACTCTGGCAACTGGTGTGTTTCTGATTGCTGGTATCTATCATGATAGCAAACCATTAATTTATATGATTTCTGGACAAAAGTTAGATCATGAGTTGCTTGTTTGTATTATGTGGCTATTATTGTTATAAGGTAAAGGATATTAATTGTACTTATTGGCTAATTACGCCTATAATTTGATGTTATTCTGTGGTTTGACATTATTGCAATACATTTCTGCTGTCTCCAGTCTGGGTCGTATTTATGATTTCATAATATGATTGGTAGTTAAATAAACTGAAAGCATTAGCGAATCAGAGAAGTCATCAAAATATGAAGAATGTTCTAGCCTTTCAGAAGTCACTGCTAAGAAGGCAAATAACAAAGACATGCTAGCTGAGTACATCAGTGCCAAAAAGCAAACACAGGCGGAACAACACTGTTCAACACTAATACCAAACAACTATACTAGAAGGCCTTGGTTATTGTGTACAACAACAAAAAATTTGAAAATTGTGAAAAATGGATCAAGATTCTATCATTCTTTCACCTGTGAGATTCTAAACTTTAAGATATTTTTTCTCAATTCATGTCCAATTTATTATTTGCTTAATTAATGCTCCCATAATGTGTTGGCTTAACATTAATGTTGGACTTTTTCATCAGGTAATTGATGGTATATACGATAATGTACATTACATTTAAAACAATACCTTAAGTACAGAAGTGGCTCCTAAATTAATTAGGTAATTTACATCCCATAATGTTCGTGTTTAAGACTGCTCGGCTGGTTTAGATACCTAAGATTTGGGTTTTCAGGATTCTGAGAGATGGTAGTTTGTTTTTTGTACAAAACAGAGCAAAACTTGCTCTAATCTCATGAAGTGTATGATAATGTAAAGAGGACAAATTTATAAGCAAACGACTTAAGAGAAATCTTGGTACGACAGTTTCTAATGCTGTCTATGCAATGACTAAGCACACAGTCCAAAATAGACCAGCAAAACTTCATTTACTGTTACCTGGTCTATTTGCAGCTTGTTAAAAATGAATGGCCTAAAGTTTGCTACTTGTCTATTAACCCATAGCAACCGACCAGCAGGTAGCATTTACTGGTCAGCTGTTTGCAAACATAAATCTGCTATGGGTTACTAGATGTGGGGCAACTTTAGACATTTATTATATTAGCCCAAAGGTTTTTTTCTCTTAGTGAACATGAATCAGGGGATGCCTTTTTTATTTTCACAAAGTGGTAATGATTTAACACTTTTTATTATTATTCTGGAACACAATAATTGTCCTGCATGTGATACATTATGGTGGAGCAAAGATTCTGATGGTGGTGGTAGCTCTCAGTGCTGCTGCTGAGCATCATTGTTTTAGTATTTTAGTAGTAGCAACTACTGCTTTTATACTTTTTTTTAAAAAAATGCTAATAAAATACCTTGTATTTGATCCACACTAAGGGGCAGATTTATCAAGGATCGAATTGAAAATTTTAATTTTCAAATTCAAATTTCAATTTTATTTTAGTGTAATTTGATTAGGGAATAGTCCAAATTTGATTTGAGTTAAAAAAAATTCAAAATTTGAATTTCAAAATTTATGATGTACTGTCCCTTTAAGAATTCAAATATTCACCATCTAAAACATGCCAAATATGGGAGACCTCCTACAACCAATTTGGAGTCGTTTTTTTGTGAGAAAACAAATCGAATGAGTTTGCAGGTTGATCCTATTCACCCAAATTTAAAAAATTCTAATTTCTTAAAGGGGAACTCCGGGTTCCAAACCAAAATTTCATAAAGAGGCCCACATAACACAGAAACCCCTAATATACCCATCGCAGTTACCTGTTGATACAAAGTAACAGTAGTCAGCCAGCTCAGTAAAGTAGTCAGACAGATCAGCAGGAGAGCAGGGGGCTAGGCTTAGGGAACTGATCCAAACCATTAAAAATCATGAAAAGTCTGCATATTATTTCTTATATACATAAGTTGCTTGAAATTATGTTTACTTTTCAAAACGCTTAAGTTATGTTTATGTGGAGTTCCCCTTTAATAAATTTCAATTGGTCGTTTATTTTTTGAATTTGAGTGTATGGGAGTTTATAGGAGTTTTTAGAAACTCCCATAACCTCGAAATCTGCCCTCAAGACATAACATTAATCCCTTTTGAAGGCAAACCAATCTTATTGGGTTTGTTTAATGTTTAATTTAAGTATGGAGATCCAATTTATGGAAAGACCCCATATCCAGAAAACACCAGGTCTCAAGCATTTTGAATAACAGGTCCCATACCTGTACACAAAGAGAAACTTTATAATCTTAGGCACAAGTGCTGGAACCCTGGAGCTTCAAGCTCCCTTTGCATCAGTAGGAACACTATGCACCCGAACAGAGTACATGCAAGCACAAATACAGATTTGCATGTTAATGTCCATATTGTAGTCAAGTCTTTTCATAGGAAGGTGTTTTTTTTGCATATATGTTCATTTAAAGCTGTACTAGTGATGCCTGAGAAAAGTAAATAAGGTGGCAGTTCAATGGTATTTCAATTTTTTACCTAGGTTGGTGCATTTTTTCCTAAAACGAGCACAAGCCTGGGGGAAAAATAGCTATTAAAATCACTATAAGTAATATATTGGTTCCAACAGCGGATTTTCTCGTATGTTTTAAAAAATTACTTGACATGAAATCTATGATTACATTTGTTTTAAATATAAACCCAACCACTATCATTATAAAAATGAAATAATGTGTTTGACAGTTTCCACTCTACAACAAATATTTGCTTTGGAATTTTCTAAACCATTTTAATAAACATCTTACAATATGTTATCTTTTGATTTACCGCCAAGATAAAAAATGTTTTTCTGATGTTGATAACAGCTTTTTTTTTTTCCATCCATCTTGCTGACTGAAGCAAACTGATTGCATTTTTAGGTTGAAAAGAATTGTATTTAAAATCCATTTGCAAAATGTTCTTTATTCATTGAAATTGTTCATTTACAGGTTATCATTCCTAAAAGCAGGTCAGTTTTCTCTGCACTCTGTTCTCCAAGGGAGAAGTGAACATTTTCTCTTGGGTTAATACCTTTTCCATTAAAAAAATGAATAAAAGAAGATAAAAGAAAATGCAATACAATATCTATCTACAGTATTCATAACAGCTTTTAGAAACAGAACGTTCATTCTTGCCTAGTAAATATTAACATATTATTTTCTATATATCTCTAACAAAATGAATTATTGATTAATTAAATAAAGCATAGCATTCATCTTAGCTACCAAGCATGAACTACTCTCTATCATTGTCCTTGCACTAGTGAAGCCTCGATTTATTCCGTTTTAGTTGCAATTATTTTTGGATCTTTGCTGGAGTTGAAAAGTAATCTGTTTCTAGGATCCCTTACTTTGAGAGGCAGCCATATAAAAAATATTAGAACACATTGTATGACACAGATTCACACAAGGCAACTAAAGTTGCTCGTAAGGCTTTAAGTCCCAAGCTACATATTAAAAAGGATCATTTCAGCCCTCTTCATGCTAAAAGCTCCAATATTATTTCATTATTTTATTTGTATGCTTGTGTTTTTGCAAATGTTGTGAATGTCCTCAGAATTAAATCTTTTAAGTGGCTTATTCAAAAGTTCAAACTTTGTAAAACATTTGAATACATTTCGGTAAATTTAGCAAACATTTTAACAAATCGAATGAGTTTGCAGGTTGATCCTATTCACCTAAATTTTAAAAATTCTAATTTCTTAAAGGGGAACTCTGGCTTCCAAAACAAAAATTTGATAAAGAGACCCACATAACACAGAAACCTCTAATATACCCATCACAGTTACCTGTTGATACAAAGTAACAGTAGTCAGTCAGCTCAGCAAAGTAGTCAGATCAGCAGGAGATCAGGGGGCTAGGCTTAGGGAACTTTAAGTCCCAAGATGCATATTAAAAAGGATCATTTCAGCCCTCTTCATGCTAAAAGCTCCAATATTATTTCATTATTTTATTTGTATGCTTGTGTTTTTGCAAATGCCCTCAGAATTAAATCTTTTAAGTGGCTTATTCAAAAGTTCAAACTTTGTAAAACATTTGAATACATTTCGGGAAATTTAGCAAATATTTATCGGCTTCTGGCCATTTCTTACCACTAACATAATGCTTGAGCATTCTTACACTGGAATTGACAAGATGGTGTGAAATAATAAGCCATGCTTCAGTATAATCTTTATAAGATGTCCTTACCTTTTTGTCCAGAATAATTTAGCTGTGTGCCATATAGTACATTAGAACACTGAAAATTATTTTAAAAAAATCATTGTGCAGATGAAATTTTGTGAATTAATGTATCTGAAATGAATCAGACATACAGTATTAATATGCATTTGTAACATATAAACTCCAACCAACTAAAAATGTGAATTCTTCCTTATTTGTTAAAAAATAAGAATATAAAAAATTTGGGGGGGGGAGGGAATTAAGTAGCTTGAATTTTTACAGTATAAGTTTCAGTAGGTCTAAAATGTGTTAAAAAAACTGCATTGAAAAAAAGTCTTAAAAGCACCATAGACGACTCCCTTTGACTGCTACATGAAAAAAGCTCGGCAACTTTTAGATGGCAAAGTTTTACATCCGAGCTTTACAACTTTTGCAAGCACAGATATAATATATTAGGATCCTATATAATGGTTGGACTTGAGCTCCATTGGGTATGATTTATGTATGTAATACAAGGCCACTTTAAGTGAGGATTAAAAAATAAAGGTGGAACTTTGACATATCAGCGGCAACAAACCAAATTAAATTTTTAGGCACTAATGAGGCAATGTAATATGTTTCATTAGCGCAAAAAATGTTCACAAACACCATTGCAAATATTAGCAACCATTTTGTGATTGATTAAAGTCCTCAACGACTTTCTCACAAAGTTTGTGACCAAATTGCTTTTGCAAACATTCGAAGTGGATGTAATAAAATGTTGCAATCGCAAAACCTTTTTAGCAATAAAATAGTTAATGAAGCTCCAGAGCAGGTGTTAAAAGTTTGCAATGCACAATTAAGATTCACAATGCAATAAAAGCCTAATGAAGAATGTTACATTGTGAATAGGGATGGGCAAATAAATTCGCCTGGCACGAATTTGCGGCGAGTTTCTGCATTTCACCACCGGCAAATAAATTCACAAAATTTTAGATTTTCTCGATTTTTTCGTGAAAACGTTCAAATTGCTCGATTTTTTCGTGAAAACGTTTGGATTGCTTGGTTTTTTTGTGTAAACGTTCGAATTGCTCGATTTTTTAGTGAGAACGTTCGAATTGCTTGATTTTTTTTGTAAAAACTTTCAAATTGCTCAATTTCAGTGAAGACATTTTTTTTCGTGAAAACATTCGAATTGCTAGATTTTTTCGTGAAAACGTTCGATTACTCGATTTTTTAGTGAGAACGTTCGAATTGCTCAATTTTTTTAGTAAAAACTTTCAAATTGCTCAATTTCAGTGAAGACATTTTTTTTCGTGAAAACATTCGAATTGTTAGATTTTTTCGTGAAAACTTTCGGATTGCACGATTTTTTTTAGTAAAAACTTTCAAATTGCTCAATTTCAGTGAAGACATTTTTTATAGTGAAAACATTCGAATTGCTAGATTTTTTCGTGAAAAAGTTCGAATTGCTTGATTTTTTAGTGAGAACTTTCAAATTGCTCGATTTTTTTGGGAAAACGTTCAAATTACTCGATTTCAGTAAAGACATTCGAATTGCTGATTTTTAAGTGAAAACTTTCAAATTGCTTGATTTTTAAGTGAAAACTTTAGAATTGCGCGATTATTTCATTTAAACGTTCGAATTTCAAGATTTTTTCATGAAAACATTCCAATTTCACAATTGTTTCGTGAACTTTCCGATTTTGCTAATTTTTCACAGATACGCAATATATATATATATATATACATATATATATATATATATATATAAAAAATATTAAGTTTATTAAGTTGTTTTGAAAATTTCAGAAATGATCAAAATATATTTATTCGTGCATGGTGCATTTGATGGACTATTGTTGACTAATTTTGGTTAGCACCCGGCGAAAAACTGGAAGACTGGTGATTGCCGTTTCATTCGATATATATATATATATATATATATATATATATATATATATATATATATATATATATATGTAATCATTTCTGAAATTTTCAAAACAATTTAATAAAAAAAGAATTTAATCAAATAATTAAAAATTTTAAAATTGATTTTATATATATATATATATTTCTTATTTCTTATTCAAATCAATGTTTGGCTTGCTAGGGTAATTTTGGCCAGCAACCAGATGAAACTACAAACTTGAGAGCTGCTGAAATAAAACTTCAAATAATAACACATGTAAACCAATTGTCTCAGGATATTTCTCTTTACATCCTAATAAAAGTTAACTCGAAGGTGAACAACGCCTCTAATATTCCTGGCTGGAGCAGTGCTAGCCAAACCTGTGTACAATGTTTATGCTATATAGCGAATAGGATTCAATATTTTAATGGAATATTTGCACATGGATTACTCATTTTAAGCCCCCCAAGCCTATTCCCTTTTTAAAACATGATGCCTAGACTATGCCCATTTTAAAAAGCGTCGTCTAACAGTGTGTCTAATTGTAAACAATTGTGTGATTATATTTTTTTCTAAATTAAATTGTCAATCTATCAAACTGTTAAAGGTAAACTGAATCCAATAAAAGAAATAAAAGTAGCATATAAATAGTGCCTACTATAAAAGGCAGGAGGCTCCAAATCCCTATGAAAAGAAAAGTCCATGCCTCAGAACTTTGCACCAGCAGCTCCATATCATTCTGGTTGGCATTCTTGTGCTCTTGTAAATCTTGCACATGTTGTGTGTGCTCTGGATTCCTATTGAGAGAATCCCATAAAGCTGGTCACCGTCATGGGTCAAGCATATTTGTATTTTTGTCTCTAATGGGCAATCCTCTGGCACCTCCATGCCCAGAAATCCTCAACTCTTGCACATCATTAGCAACTGTGGACCTCCTCAGAAAAGCAACCTGCAAAAATGGTAGAGTGGTTGGGTACCAGAATGGTAGTACAGCAGAAAATGCAAAAATACTTTTCTCCAAAGAACAGTAAGAGAGTGGGGTCATGGGAGATTAGCTTGCTAAAATGGATACAATATTGGTGGCTTACCTTCCTTTTTAAACAAATATAAGGTTTAACCCTTATGAGCAATGTTTAATCCTTTACTAACCTGGCCTTAGTCAAGTTATACTGAATGTGACATATTTTAACGTATCAAACAGGCGATTTCCCTTTTTTTGGTACATGGTTAGCAAATTGCTAATTACTTTTAAAGTAGAATATGTCCAAAAAGTTTATTCAGATTTCAGTTTAGCCTATTTATCAATAATTTAATTTGTGAGGGTTTAGAAATGTAGAAAATGGCTTGAATTTTGCCTAGGACAACTCCAATTCACTTCTACATGAGCTTGCAAGCTTTTAGATGCCAACGTTTTACATTCCAGTTTTGCGAGTTTTTTGTGCTTGATAAATAACAAACATTTGAGTTTTTTGAAAATATAAAAAATATAATTCAAATTTGAGTTTTTGTGCAATAAAAACATGTATCATGGCAAAAATTCGAATTCAAACATTGCTGTTGTCCAAAGAAGAGACAAACACTTTCTTGACTTTGCTTAACTTTTTGAATCACCATATCCTGTCCTAATATATATCTATATAATCAGATAGCTTTGGCTTCATATTGTGCGTTTTGATTTTTTTGTAGTAGATGAGATGGTTCTTCAAAAAAAAATTGATTTTGGATAGATATTTCATACCATCCTATTTAATAATCTGGTACAGCAGCATGCATTATCTTAATTTCTTTAAAAACAATCAGACACTGATTGATTCTCTATATGCTAGAAGATATCACCAACATAGACTATGGGTTTAATAATAAAGCTCACTGTTTGTGTTACTTAAAAAAAACAGACATCTCTTCCATTATTTTATCATGAATATTTGTATCTACAATTTACAAATTTTATTTAACATTTCCCAGAAATAATAGAAATTGAAAAGTGCTAAAAACCGAAACTGAGAAATGATAACAGGACTGCATAACACTGATATTTTTATTAGAATTCATTTGTAACAAATGGAAATTGTGTCAGCAAAGAACTGGTTTTCAGACAGACTTCTTTCGCCACCAATGTAACAAAGTAAGAAAATAAAAAGCACGCCTTTTATCTTGTAAAACATTTATGCGTACTACTAAGTAGAGGTAATTGTATTTTTTAACAAGCCATTTTACAAGTTTTTTTCAGTTTATGCATCCAAAATGAAAGCAAAGAACATAATTTTATTATCTTTGTAAAGACACTCCAAGCTTTAATGGCAAAGCCACAAAACAGATGTAAAAGATGGAATTTTTGTATTCATTTTGGAGTATCGGGGCTAAAACCCTAAAAGCACAACTAAGACTTATAAACCTCTAGTGCCGAAAGGGTGGAAAGAAACTGAACAATTCCGAACATAAAACAAATTTTGCCTATGTATTGTGTTATATACACACACGCACACGTGATCTTCATTGCAGTTTTTCTTTTCTTAAGATGGGTTCAAGTAATAGTATTATAGTATATTATTGGGTGTTGAATCAATAGGGCAGTGCATAGTACAAAGATATAGAAAGTGCAATTCTACCCAGAGGGCCTACAACCCAACCATCACCTCCATTATCCAACCATGCAGGTCAAAAAATAAAAAGAGAGAAAACGGAGCTGAAATGAAGTTCTGTACAAATCAGGTTTATAGATGTTACTTTTTCCAATATAACTAATTACAAAATTATACATAGCTACACTGATATAGGTAAATAATAGCACCATACCATTAATGCTTGAAAATGCATATTCTGCCATTTATGCTGTCTGCCAATAAAGATGCTTTTGCAATTAAATAGCACAGCAAGACAAGAAAAAAAATGGAATGCACATCAATGATTAGAGCATACTTCCCTACATAAAAAAAATAATACAAGTGGGGATAATGTAAACTTTATATGGTTTCTCAAAATAAAAAAAAGCTTCAACATTTTTATTTTGTTAAAGAATGTGTGTATACAAAAATATGATTTCTGCTTATAGACATCAACTGAGATGATTCTACTTATAGTCATGATTACATTTGCTGAACAGAAAAATAAGCACTATGGTATATTCTGTATAATTATATGAAGACAAAAATAAAACAAGAATTGCACATTCTTTTTTTTTTTATATCTGGTTTTAACATACTTTTTAGAGTCCGAGGTAGCCATCTATTATTATTAGTTATGAGAAAAGTGCTCTGATATCACCACTCCTTTAGTCCCCCCCCCAAAATAAAAAATGCTGCTAAGCAGAATGAGATGATAAGATACTGAGAGAATGAGATTATAATTCTGGCATCCCTAAATAAGATTTATTTCTATTCAATTACTGGTTTTATAGAAACACTTGATTCAGGAGTCAATATGGCAGGCACTCATAAATGAATTTCCAAATGAAGTTTTTTAAAGTGCCTTAAAAAAATCTATGCTCTAAAATAGAAAGCTTCCAGAAATAAAATGACTCGCAGCAAACATCTGATCCTGCTATGAAAAACAGGATAAAATACAAATGGGTACCCACATAAAATTAAAAAAAAAATTGCTGTTGTATGTTCAAGGATATGAATAGATTTAAAAAAAAAACTAATATACAGAACCCTCAAAACTAAATTTTCCAAATCATACTGAAGTGCTTGGAAGAACATTTCCAGCCTGCATACTGATATTTTTACATTTACCCACTAGGAGAAGAAATGTTAACAGACAATGTGGTACAGTTTTTGAATGGAAATAAATTGAAGAAATGTTGTGGAGAAAGCAGTAAATATAAGTCGTAAGGCACTCTAAATACAAAAACAAAAATTCAAAAAGTTCAAAAATAAACAGCATTTAATAATTGCTGTGCCGCAGAACTATTTTCATTAAGCAGAGCAGTAACTTTTTGGCTTTGCCCATATTTTTTTTTTACATATCATACAACTGACATTTTCTGATCATATCTCATAGATTATAAATGTTGTAAATGTTTGGATATATTTGCAACACAAATCTTTGCTATATTACAATATTTTCTCCCATTACACACTTACCATCCTTGCATGCACATATCCTGTATAATATACAAGATGACTGATTATTGCACTAAAGTGTTACAAAGATTGTAGTGCAATGGAAGCCTTTACTATAACTGATTTTGTGAATGTGTAAATGCGTGTAAACTTTTGGGAGTGAACCTAGAACATCACTGATGTGCATTCCTTTATTCATTAGAAAAAATATAGACATTTAAGATTGTAATTTTTGTATTTTGAAAAGTAGTAATGATATGATACTTTTAACCACAATGATTAACTAAAAAGAATATGTGGAAGAGCAGATATACAGTATATGTATGACTATATAGTTTTGTGTTCTTGCAGCAGCTTTATACTGTGCGCTTCCCTGTTGATTCCAAACAGAACATGAAAAAAGCTTGTCTTGAATGCTTTGCAAAAAATAAGATTTTTTTAAAAATGAGAATATGCAGTTGTAAAAGAAGTATGTGATAAAAAATATGACACTGTATAAGTCAAAATGCACACCTATGTGCAAATCTTTCAATATTTCTCATGTTTCTGATTAGGGATATTACATATAACAGTTCTACCGCGTAAAAAAAATACAGTTCTGGATCAAAAATCAACAATTATGCAATGTTTTATTCACTTTCTTTATAAATTTTTGTTAAAAAAAAAAGGAAAATAAAGTTTACACCGTTAATAATGAAGCACAGGTCAGCAGTATCTTTACAATACTAAAAAACTAAATAAATGACTTTGTTTTTTAACATTTCCCACCCATTTCTTTCACTAATGTGTTATTATGGTCAATATGGATAGAAGGGTTGATGTTGAAGCAAAGGTTCCATTTGTCTATGAAGCCAGAAGTAGGCTCCATAAACATCTCACGCTGAGCTGTTGTATTCCTAAGATTTGTCTTTGAACAATCATGCAATCCCAGGCAAGTTCATGGTTCTTTGCAGTTTCCTCTTCCTCCCTTTAATGCCAACTGGTTCTGGATTATTCAGAGAAATGATCCCCTCAGATACCATCCCAGTGAGAGCAATTTATTTCTTTATGCTAGGTATTAAAGTGTGAATTCTTGGTCCACCCAGAAAATGTCTTTTTTTATTTTATAATATTCCAATTACTGTAATTGGTCTTTAGCTAGGAGTTAAGAAGTACATCCCAAGCACACGGGTATGGCTCAGAAGAGGCTCTCTGGATCTTGAAGGGCCTGCATGTAAATTTCTGGATGGCCCAGAAGTTCTACGTTGCATAGTGATCAAAGCTGCCCAAATACTCAAGTCCTGCTCGGTAGCAGAACTGATACTGATCCTAAACAGGAAGGAAAGAAGAAAATAGTTAAATCAGTGTTAATGTACAGAAGCTGAATAACATAGGAGCTGATTAAAGAATGCTCAAGCCGTCAGGGTCAAACATTCAGCTACTAAAACCACACATGTGGTTTCTTTATTTGTATAAATCGGCTTCCTGCCAATTCGTTTTTTTTTTCTGGGGCAGGTTTTTAAAAAAAATAGAAATAAAAAGCTTGGCATCTAAAACCTGCTGAGCTTTTTATTTTTTTGTGAGTTTAGAACTTGAGTATTCTTAAATCAGCCCCAGCCACTTTGTTATATGTATTTCATATTTCACTATGTTTCACTATATTGACTTATAAATTAGCTATATATTGACTATTATTGTACAAGTACAAGTCCCAGTTCTAGCTATAATAGCCTTCCATTCATAACTAAAACACGATAACTCCAAAAAGTACACATTACACAACCCCCTATAACATATATACCAAAATCACATATTTTCCCTTTTCTTAATAGAATCCCTTTCTATAAAATTGCTAAACTTCCATCTGGAAGTGTTTATCATTCTACAAACCATTGTGGTTATGCGCCCTGTCAATTGGTTTGCGCATTGTTTTTCTAATGTGCTTTTTTTCCCATATGAAATTTTAATGTGTGATTATGTATTTACTCCACATATAATGTTATTTCCATCAGAATAAGATTAAAAGTAAATTCAGGTATTGCTGATATCAGCAATGTCTTGGAGGTATGTTGGAATGCCCGTATTTTTTAAGGCACATGGCTGCTTCAGCTATGGACTGATACAGAAGCTTTATGGCATAACATGCTAGTTACACTAAGGGGCACATTTACTTAGCTCGAGTGAAGGAATAGAATAAAAAATACTTCGACCATCAAATTGGCTACTTTGACCTTCGACTACGACTTCAACTTGGAACTAAAAATCGTTCGACTATTTGACCATTCGATAGTCAAAGTCTCTTTAAAAAAAACTTCGACCACCTACTTCCCCACCTAAAACCTACCGAGCACCAATGTTAGCCTATGGGGAAGGTCCCCATAGGCTTCCTACCAATTTGGGATCGAAGGAAAATCATTAGATCGATAGATTAAAATCCTTCGAATCGTTTGATTTGAAGTATTTAATCGTTCGATCGAAAGATTTTTCCTTCGATCGTTCAATTGCACTAAATGCGGTTAATCCTTCTACTTCGATATTCGAAGTCGAAGGATTTTACTTAGACGGTCGAATATCGAGGGTTAATTAACCCTCGATATTCGACCAATACTAAATGTGCCCCAAATTGTCCTTTAGCACAAACATCCAAGCTGGTTAAAACATAAATAAAAAATCTGAAGCAAACTGCTACTGTTTCACACACATTCTGTGAGATATTTATCATTCCCATTCTTACAATCTCAACCTACAAACAATAGTAACTGGTTAAACATTACAGAGAGTTTTTGATTATACAATGCATTTTCTGAGCAATATGCATTGAGGAGTAAGGATTCATACGTGTGATAGTGCTCAACACACCTGAGTAGCGCTAAGAACTACGTTTTCTCTTTTTCATTATATGTATTGGCATTTGAAAATATATAGTGTGACAAACAACGCAATAGAATTGTACAAGAGAAGTAAGTCAGTTTACGTAAGGTGAATAAAAAGAAGAAAATTACAAAGAAATATAAAATGGAACATAGAAATAGAATAAATTACAGACAGACCTGCCAACCAATAGATAAAAATAATGTTCCACTGCTCAAATCACATGCAGAATCAAATAACTAGAACATTTTTGATAAATGTGGAAAATAACTACTGGGATTCCTTTAGGATTAGGATTCCCAAGTTCAATTTTTTATTAGACAATAAATCAGGAGATATGGAATTAGTGGACTCAATGAATCAAAAAGGCTAGGGGTTTAGGTTAGGTATCACGGGGCATAGGTGAAATGTCCACATAGTTTTACCACATTATTGAGTATGTTTGTATTCGCTAAAACAGCCTGAAGGATACATAAAAAATTCATCCAGGGGCCTTGTGACTATAATTTCAAGATATTTATAACAACTTTCCACACATTTCACTTATGTGAAGTACACATTTATAAAACAAACTCAGTTCTAAATAGTTTGAGACAGAATCTGATACCGTATATGATTTGACTTTTCCCAAGGCAAATTGAAAAAAGAATCACTGATATTTTATAAGGAAAACTCCCATTCATTGTTGCATGAAATTGCCTGCAAATTTTTATATTTGAATTTCTAATGTTTTATGCTCCTAATAGATTTCAAAAACTTGAGTTATTGAAATTCTCAAATTTGTGAACTTTAGTGCAAATCGA
The DNA here is from genome assembly GCF_017654675.1 of Xenopus laevis. Taxonomy (NCBI): domain Eukaryota; kingdom Metazoa; phylum Chordata; class Amphibia; order Anura; family Pipidae; genus Xenopus; species Xenopus laevis. Next base: position 115,847,201 of record NC_054372.1, on the reverse strand, counting down.
GGTAAAAAATCAAATTCCAACATTGATAAATCAGCCACTCAGAATAATGCTTATCTTATGTGGAGTGCTCAAACCCTTATTTTCACACCCAGTGTCGGGTGTCAGGTGCTCAAACTGGATGACCTTGGCCTGCCCTTCAGGTCATGTATTTCATGTAAAGTAAAACCAGTAGCACTCTGATAAAGGTAAAAAAATGAATCAGTGGTTTATGTAGCCCATGTGCATACAAAGTCAGGGCAACGTTTTGGGCTCCACTGAGCCCCTTATTAAGGCTTGATAAAGGGCTCAGTGGAGCCCGAAACGTTGCCCTGAATTTGTATGCACATGTGTTAAATAAAACACAGATTCATTTTTTTTACCTTTATCAGAGTGCTACTGGTTTTACTTTACTCAGAATAATGATGTGGCCACATCATATCCTGTTTCTGGCTCTCTGGATGTCATTGGCAAGCAGGAGCATGTGCAGTGGAATTTTGACCTCCCATTTGCTGACAGACACAAACAGAATGTGAAGTAGCCGAAGAAACTACTTTTTGTCTCATTCATAAGTCCAGTCAAGCAACAAGGGTTATGAATAAGAAATCCCCAGAGGAAAGTGTATTGTAGAAAACATGATTGCGGGGTATTATAAAACAAGCTCAATAGGCATTTTTACTGAAAATTAGCTCATTTAGTGCAAAGGGGACAATTACCTCTGGCAACACAAAAACAAAGAAAAACACACTGTCTGTAGAAAGATCACTACTATAAGGAACACAAACACAAATACTTAAAAGTTTAAATCAATACTTATGGGGTTATTAATCAAAGTCCGAATTTATCTCAATATATATATATCTAAAAAAAAAAAAAACTTCGACGAAATCCGCACAGGTTTTTTGTGCTTATTTATTTTATTACACTTTCCCAGAAATTTTGTTTGCGGGAAAAAACCTGAAAACAATTGTGAAAAATCCGATTTTCAGGATTTTTCCGGATTTATCATTCGATTTTCAAGATTTTTTTTGGATTTTTCACCCGGAAACTCTGGGGTATTGCCAAAAACCCAGCGCACATCAAAAAATCATTGGGACTTCTCCCTATGACTTATATGTAATAACCTCAACAGGTCTGATATGCTGGATTTTTAGATTCTGACTTTTCCATCCTGGGGGTTTAATAAATTCTGAAAATTTTGTGATTTTTGCATTCGGAATTTAGTAAATAACCCCCTTAAACTATATGTAATTTGTACCATTATTTCAAGTTGTTTTTTTAAACAAATGTGTGACTTTTATATGCATACAGACATAATTATCTAGAAACATTTAAAAACCAATAACTGTTCCAAAGACCAATCATAGACAAAAGATGTGCAAATTCACTCACCTCTGTCTGTACCACTGCAGGCCGTTGCGTTCTCAACATTTTGACAGTCTGGAAGATATCTACAACACCCTCGTATCTCATTCGTTCCAATACTATACTCAGCGTTATAAAAACTCCTGTTCTTCCAACGCCAGCACTGTATAGATACAAAAAATGCATGGTTAATATTAATTACTACTGAGCAGTATGACTGCAAACAAGTTATACAAAGTAATTTTGACACTAACACTTCATTAGCAAGCTTTTAATAGATTATTTCTGAATCCAACAGCTATTCCATTTATAGATAGATTGTTGTGGGCTGTTCTGCTATTTAACTGTTAGTATCATATAGAAGTACAGATGAAGCCACTTGGATTTGTGAGTTAAATGCGTCATGACTCAGAGTTAATTGAAGAAACTGTGTTATCTAAAGTTATCTTAACTCATTTAATGCATTTAACCTTTTCATTAGCATACCAAAGCACCATTATTCACAATGGTGAATGCTTTAATTAGATGGGATGTTGTGTCACAGTTTTCTGTGTTAAATGAGATAAATGGGATATCTGTGTTTAGTTATTCTGTGTCAAACAGACAAACCAAAGTGGCTGCATCTGTATAATAAACTAGATATAAGATTTCATTTATGGAATTAGGCTATCCTTTACTCATAAAAAATAATAGTTCATATCTCCAAGCTGAGTCTGAATGTTTCCAAAGTACACGTTTCAATAATGGTATGCAAATATTTGTTATTTGGGCATCAAAATATTTTGTTAGTAGGCATCAAAATGGCTACTAAAATGTTCTTGGTAATTGCTAAATTAGAATCTTAACACTGCATGTGATGTTGGAACATGATACTCTGCTTATACCTGCACATAATATGTCAGTAAGTTAAGTGGACTGTTGGTTTATATAAGGGGTGCAAAATGCATATAGACAAAATCTATATATATTTTGTGGTCTCAGCCTCATTGCACCCCCGCCTAATGGTTTTAAAAATTAGTGGTGAGCACAACTTTCCCTTGTTTGTTATAGTTATACAGGAAATAAAGTGCTAGAATCCTCAAAAATTCATTGAGGAGGGGGATTTAACAGAAAGAATAAAATATAGTGTAGTATTTTTTCAAAAAAAATTTTTTTTTTTTTTTTTTTTTTTTGTTATTTGTTTTTTTTAAAGAATTTCTTAAACACCCACCGTGATTATTGACAGTGATAATAGTGTTCTTTTATTTGGCTTAGAAAAAGAGAGCCCAAACTGTGATGGTTGTGAAATAACAAGTGAAAAAAATATATATAAAAAATGAAAAATGAAAAATAAAAAATAAAATATAAATAAAAATAAAAATAAAAAATAAAAAATAGAAAAGAGTGAAAAGTGAATTTGTTCAGTGAATTAATAAATACCAACGATTTCTTTCCAAGTGATAATAAATGCAGTGTTATTCATTACTTAAAACACATTCAGTGCAGTAGGTGAATATTAATCTGATTAGTGAATATTTAGTGTGGGTTAAACTTCCCCTTAGATTTTTCTCGTTTGAGATCCACACTCTATGGATTAGAGGAAAGGTAACGTAAAATACTTTGCCACAATTCCGGTACAACCGGTTGTGCAGCTCACTCACCAAATGTGAGTTAAGGGAGAGCGTCTGATAGGTCCTGTTCGCGCTGTTTCCACTCTTTTTCTGCTATCCAGGTTTTTGTAAGAGGGATAAAAATGGAGAGGGGCATGTGCAGGGATCACTTTAAAACAGTTTAATAGAATAAAAAATACACTCACAAACACGATCGGTAAAACTGCAAAAAGGATTGGTAAAAGTCCCGCGAAAGTCGCTGTGTTTCCTTGGCGTCCCTCGGAAGGTACAGACGTCTCTCTGGGTCGGGTACTCCTGCAAAAGGTTAGCGTGGTCTTTTTCGCTTACGCGTTTCGCCTGGCTGGCTTCTTCCTGAGCTCAGGAAGAAGCCAGCCAGGCGAAACGCGTAAGCGAAAAAGACCACGCTAACCTTTTGCAGGAGTACCCGACCCAGAGAGACGTCTGTACCTTCCGAGGGACGCCAAGGAAACACAGCTTACGCGTTTCGCCTGGCTGGCTTCTTCCTGAGCTCAGGAAGAAGCCAGCCAGGCGAAACGCGTAAGCGAAAAAGACCACGCTAACCTTTTGCAGGAGTACCCGACCCAGAGAGACGTCTGTACCTTCCGAGGGACGCCAAGGAAACACAGCGACTTTCGCGGGACTTTTACCAATCCTTTTTGCAGTTTTACCGATCGTGTTTGTGAGTGTATTTTTTATTCTATTAAACTGTTTTAAAGTGATCCCTGCACATGCCCCTCTCCATTTTTATCCCTCTTACAAAAACCTGGATAGCAGAAAAAGAGTGGAAACAGCGCGAACAGGACCTATCAGACGCTCTCCCTTAACTCACATTTGGTGAGTGAGCTGCACAACCGGTTGTACCGGAATTGTGGCAAAGTATTTTACGTTACCTTTCCTCTAATCCATAGAGTGTGGATCTCAAACGAGAAAAATCTAAGGGGAAGTTTAACCCACACTAAATATTCACTAATCAGATTAATATTCACCTACTGCACTGAATGTGTTTTAAGTAATGAATAACACTGCATTTATTATCACTTGGAAAGAAATCGTTGGTATTTATTAATTCACTGAACAAATTCACTTTTCACTCTTTTCTATTTTTTATTTTTTATTTTTATTTTTATTTATATTTTATTTTTTATTTTTTATTTTTCATTTTTCATTTTTTTATATATATTTTTTTCACTTGTTATTTCACAACCATCACAGTTTGGGCTCTCTTTTTCTAAGCCAAATAAAAGAACACTATTATCACTGTCAATAATCACGGTGGGTGTTTAAGAAATTCTTTAAAAAAACAAATAACAAAAAAAAAAAAAAAAAAAAAAAAATTTTTTTTGAAAAAATACTACACTATATTTTATTCTTTCTGTTAAATCCCCCTCCTCAATGAATTTTTGAGGATTCTAGCACTTTATTTTCTGTACTTGGAGATCGTCTCAAACAGGTGGAGGAGGACCTGCAAGTGCTGAACTGTGGGGAAACCAAAGTTTGTCCTTGGATACAACCTGATATATTTGGATAGTTATACAGGAGCAGTGACCAGCTCCATGTTGTAGCTCCCACCCCTCCCAGCTATAGTCAGGTGATCCCACTGGTGTCTAATAAAAGGGCAGCCAAGTTTGGGAGTTTTACTTTGAAAGCAGCAAGTAAGTTGCAGGTAAAACTTAGTCCCTTTGTAAAATGTATAATGAGGCAATAGAATTCTTAATGAATCAGATGAAAATTAAGCATAGGACTGGCCAGATATGGGATGACTTTGACGTAGTTGGCCAGCTTAAATATATTGCAATCTATGGACAAACAATCCATGTTTTGTTTAAAGGGTAAGGCATTTTTCAGTAGCAGTATGCACAAAATGTCTCTGTCTTAAATATATTGGTAATGGGTTGAGTGCAGAGGACTCTTGTATTTGTCTATAAGTATTTTGTGGTCACAGTCTCATTGCACCCCCGCCTAATGATTCTAAAAATTAGTGGTGAGCACAACTTTCCCTTGGCTCTTGGACAATTTTTACTTTGAAAATTTGCATTTGGCACACAACCTCACAGCCTTGGTTTATGTATCCAAAGCACTGGATATGGTAGAACTGGTTTCCATGTCTCCACCCTGGTTTACCTTAAAATGATCTTTAACCAATTTATGCAATTTGCAAATGGGATGTGTAGCTTCCACAAAGTGGTAACTGGCAGTTCATCCTCTCTTGGGGGTCCACTCTAAGATTCATAGTTTCACTTAAATATTATTATGCTCTTTGTTTAGTGAAAGCTCTAGGGAATCTTTGGGAACTTCCCATTATTATGCAACCTTGATTCCAGCCTGTGGAATATATGGTGTTTTATATTATACAAAGAAAGTGCTGTAACAGTAAAGGTAGTAATTATTTTTCTACATAAACATATTATGTACTGTAGATACAAATGGATGTGCAGCCAATGCTAACCATATATACTTTAGGGTTTAAAGTTTGCATGCCATATGTTATATGGAAAATATGACATTTTAATCTCATACTGTATATTTTATCTAAAATAATTGTATAATTCATGACTATTAATGTAAATGTTTTACCTGCAGTGAACAGAGATCGGCCCATCTTGACCAAATTGTTCCTTTGTTTTATGTACTTGCCCAATGAAGTCAATAAATCCTTCTCCAGACTTTGGCACTCCTTGCTCTGGCCAGTCAGTAAACTGAAACTGTCGCACTGTTCGTGACTGGCCGTCCTAAAAGATACAATGAAATTAACTTTAGAGACAACCTATGGTACAAGAAGTAAAACAGTAAAAAATGTCAGTAATAATGGTGGCTAGTGCCAATTACGTGTATTTAATTAATTAAAAGTGCTTTAGAACTGAATTTAAACTTAGGGGTCAATTTACGATCGTCCCCTAAAAGCCACCAAAGTGTTTCTTCATTACAAACAATCAAGTGGGGTTTCCTTTAATCATAAATAGGCCCTATAGTCATATGTTCTGGTTTTTTTCTACCATAAAATGGTGCTAGGCATGTCATGGATCTAGTGGTAATGGTAGGATCATTTTTACAAAGAATATTTAAACTAAATTAATTAATTAATTCTGTTATCAAGCTATTTCTCTGATGTTTAAATTAGATTCATCTATAAAATGAACGTCTGGATATCAAGGGATAACACGGGATATAACCAGTTGGAATTTAAGATAACAATGGGTACATATACATATCAGTATAGAGCAGCATAAATGCTACAGAAATCAGAATGCTTCACTAGGTTTATACAATTTTTTTTTGTTTTAGTGCAAAAAAAAACCAAAACTTTAATTACAGTAAAAATTCAAATTCGAGGATTGATCATTCAGAACCTTAATGTAAATGAAGGCAGTGCATATTCTGTATGATTTTTTTGGTCCAAAGTTATATAGAGATATATATTAAGAATTTATTCTTAAACTCCTCTAATAACAATAGTTCAAAAATAGTTTGAAACGCACATTTTTGGTCATACTGGCCACAAAAGATGTTTGGCATCATGTAGCATGATACACAACTAGCACCCAATCTGCATTCATCTATCTGAATTCAGCATTCTACCTCCAGCTAAATTACAGACTGCAAAGCTGTAGATACATTTGGTCTCACATTACCACACCTAAGGGCAATGTGATATGTTTGTGAATGCATTAGTTGAGCCCAAAGACACAAAGGTGAAGAAAAACGGATCATAAAAAGGTCAGTAATTAACAAGGCAATGCACATTGAGGCACCAAACAAATGATTGATGTTCCCCACACTATACATATGTCTATTTTGGTTACATTTGTAACAGGAAAAATTAATATGAAAATGTCCCTCATACTGTATATGTCTTAAGGTTAAAAAAACGTTTGGGTTTTAGTACTTTCTAAAGCAATATTTGAAATCTGTATGCTATTTTCCAGACTATAAGAATGAAACATGGCACAGAATGTACATAGAACTTATTACATGGGTGCAAATATTTGATTCTAAAGTACATTTTCCAGTGTGTACATTTGCTGAACATGCCTCTATCTGATTTATTTGACATCAGATAGATTAAAGCAAATGCACTAGAAAATTCAAAATGTCCTCATCTTCTGCCAGATGGTACAGCTTTCTCACCAGCTGTAATATATTCCAGCTAAACTATACATTTCATGTGTGATTTATCATTGGAGTGGTTTAGGGCAAATAGTAATAAATAATTTAAGTTGTAACAAAATACAGTGATATTTTCTTTTTCTCTAACAAAAATAAAAAATGTAAATAATATTGAAGCTTATGTCTGCTGTCTTGGAATGGTGAATTAGAATTAGTGTGTCATTTTGTTAGTAATTGTGAATTACCAACTCCAAAGTCATTTGGCATATGTTGTAGATTTGTCAGTAAATGAGAAATATAGCATTTTGAAATGTGTTTTATTCTAAGCTATAATGATTTGTTTAATGAAGATAAATCATTTAGAATTGTTACCCCAAACCATCTACACCATTCAGAACTATCAACCAAATCATTAAGGTGCAACTGTTTTAAAGTTAAGCCAATTTGTGTGTTTAAAGGGGACTTGTACAGAACCGAGAAACATACAGTATTGTGCATATTGCTAGCCCACCTCTTAATTAGGCATCAGTTCTCCTTTCGAGGAGAATTCAACCCCCCACTAATAAAAACCCCTACCCCCTAACCTACATAGTCCCCCCATCTTGCTCCCCCTGCACAGGTTATAACACCTGTAAGTGCTCCTAATCCTCTCATTGTAGAGTCTGCACAGAGGAGCTCATGGGCGCCATCTTCCTGCTCTTCGGTATTCTTCGGGTCTTCTTCCTTCCTTTTAAGAAATTTCCATCACTTTTGTCGCATGTGCAGTTGTCACGAACCGGAAGACTGCTCCAACTGTGCATGACTTACTTCCCAAAGAATACCAAAGAGTGGAAGATGGCAGCGTGAAGCAGCTCCATACGATGCAACATTGATATGAGATGCAGCATTTTAAAGCTGTGTGTTATAGCTTACATTATACCTCCTGAGGAAGCATGAAGTACCACATGAAACATGTAGAGGATCTCAGATGTTTCCAGGATTTTAAAGACTTTTTATGCAATGCTTTTATGGATATCTGTTTGTGGCACATATGCACTTTAATCTACTACATTGAAGGCATTGCACCAGTGGCTTGTTTTTTGTGCTTTCCTACAAAACTGTTGACTTCATGTTGAATATGTGGAATGTCTTAATACATTACCTGGGTATAATATGATTACATGTTTACAAAGTACACTATGCATTAAAATGGACGTATTTCCATTCTTTATTAATCGAAAGCATGGACAGGGAGAAATAAGCTTTTAAAGTAAAAGTGAATTTGAACAGTAATAGCTCTTTTCTCTGTGATTGATTTATTTGTATGCTCTTTAACACAGATGTGAAAAGCCAATGTAATTTATTTACTTGAAAACCATTTTGTAGCTTAGATACCATGAAGTAAATTAATGCCTAAATCAATATTATGTCTTTATTAAGCTGATGTGACACCCGTTGTTTACAGGAACTCCAAATACAGGTCAGGGTCATGCAAGGTGAAGGAGAGTTACGGCTACTGTCTTACGAAGCTTAAATTGGCTAAAACTAAGGGAAGATGCACTAGGTCTCAGATCAATTCTGCTTGGAGAAACGAGAGTCAGAATATTGTACATAAGGTAGTAATGGTATGTACCACAACCATGCAGAGGATTTTCAAATTTGATTTAATATTTGATGAACAAATTAAATTAGGCCCACATTATTATATAAGTCCTTAAAACAGAAATGAGCTTAACCACGTAACAACAAAAATCATCACTCTTTGGGAGTGCAAAGGAGCTATACCACAGTTAAAGCTTTACTTTAATAGGGCATGCATCTATTTATAACAAGAGCCATTTAAATAGGGCTTGCACTGAAGAGACATTCTAACAATTATTTTTCTTAAAAAGTTAAATTGAATCCTTTGTGGTTTTCCATAAAACAAAAACAGTCAAACCACTGAAGATTCACACAATAGTCTATGTTGGTCATGAGGTTGTACATCTCTGTGAGTTCATACTTAAATTCTCACATGAACTCAGTTCTTCCCTCTCCTTCTGCTACGAGGTGAATAAGAAAGGTAAGAACTATCTATCACCCTCAAGGAGATGCAGTACAGTAAAACATGCTCAACATCACTGAATTTATAGAATGTTTGCCAATGTACATAAAAAACTGTGTATTTCAAATATTAAACATTTACACTATAATACATTTCTGATTTACTGCTTTCAATTATAAAAGTTCAGTTGTTTTCAGCTTTATGGCATTTCACACAATACACCAATATGAATATTGTGCAGTCCAAACTGCTGCAACTGTGACTAAGGCTATGCCTACATTAGGGTAAAGGATGTCATCTACAAACAAGACATTTTATAAATGTCTCAATCAACAAATCAACAACAACAGTTGGGCATGACTTTTAGAATAGTAAAATGTGAGTTCTAAAAAAAGAAGAGCCAAAAGTGGAATTATAATGTGCAAAGCTTGGAAATATATTCTTTGAGAATGCTAGATAGATGCTCTGCTGTTTTGAAATAACAAAGTAATGAAGTATTGAGTAATGAAAAATCTATGAGCAGATAAGTAGAAAAAAAGAAAATGAAAAAGAAAAATCATCTAAAACCTACCAGAATCAACATATTCACATTCTAATTTTTGCTGCACAGATGTGGAATTTAAAATTCAGCCAGCACTTATATTTTAATGAAGCAGACAGAGTTATCACACCAGTTGGCCCAATCTCTTGTTGTGTAATGCTCCATTCTGCAATGCCCATACATTTTATCAAGCCTCATCATAGGTTTTTTTCCAACAATCCTAGCTAAATATGTATGACGGTACATGTGTTACATCTGCAATACAAATGTTATAATAATTTGTTTGAATGTCTGTCAAAACACTAAAAATAATAAATATAGTGCCATACAAAATGTAATTGCACAACATGACGGGGATATAGTGAAATGTTTCAAATCTCCCAAGGAGATTTAGTGCTAGTGAGAGGCAAATGCATGTTATTCATTAGCATGAATGGCAAGGTCTCATCAAAATAAATATCATACTGCTATTGGCTATGGAGCATTTTTCAACAGCTGTGCCACAAATAGCATTAAAATAAAACTGACACCTCCACCTGAACAGTTTTTTGCCCTGTAAAATCAAGTGCACTCAAAGCCTTGTAAATATTGTAGGTGAATGTGCAGGATAGTGTAAAATCTGCTTATACACCATATTTAGGCTGGTGCCACACAGGGCTGATTCTTGGTGCGTTTAATCAGCTGATCTGCTGGACCTTGCCCGCTCCTGTCCTTGCACTCACAGGCAGGGCGTTGGCAAGGGTGCAGAAACAAAGAGCGGCTTTTGGAACCAGATTTTGATTGAGAAATCTAATACACAATTTGGATGGCATACTCTGCCTGGAAGATGTATCTGAGCTTACTCTTTCAACATAACCAGAAATTCTCTCTCCTCTACATGCAGGATTTGTGTAGGGGTTATTTTGCTTGTGCTGGAGTTAGTTATTTGAGTTAGAACATCAGCTAGGAAAGGGAGATCCCCTAAAACATGTATTAGACCTACCTATCAGTCAAAATCCAACCCTAAATTCTGCATGAAGAGAGAATGAAGAGAGAGAGAGATTGCTGAGAGGGAAAAGATCTTATTTCCATGAGATTAATCTTACGTTCAATGTCAATTTTTGTGATAGTTCCCTTTAAAGAATAATTAACAAAACCTTTCTTTCTTAATGAGGTCCCTGCTTTTACAGTTGTGTAAAGAATAATTGCAGTGTGTTTAAAAAAGTATATTTTCGTAAACACAAATCCAAACATGAAGAACTATTTATCAAATTTGTCTTATTCCTTTACAGAAAGTGAAGAAAAGGGAATATTGGGATGTTCCAGAAAATTTGCGAATTTCCCATGAAATTCGCGAAATGGCGGTATATTCGCGAAATGGCGTGTTTTTGACGCCGGCGTTTCGAGAATTTATTTGCGCCCATCACTGAACAGTACACATTTGATCTTCCTGGAGCTGATCTTTACCATTTTGGCTATTCTTCTATCCAATCAAATGGTAGTTTTTCATTTTCTTCTGTGTCTTTCAGGTTATGGTTGCCATGTTAAAGCCTTTGAGATCTGCACTTCTTTATATGTTTCCCCTCTTCAATCAACTTCCTGTTGCATTCCTTCCTTAATTAAGGGCTGTAATTGACACCTGTTTTTTCACAGAATGAATGACCTCTGTAATTTAACTCCACACTGCTATTACTTTAGGGTCAGGACACACAGGCAGATTCGGGGAGATTAGTCATCCAGCGACAAATCTCCCCGAACTGCCTCCCCTGTCTTCCTGCTGGCTAAAATGTAAATGGCCAACGGGATGGCACTCGGCATCATTCATTTTCCGAAGTCGCTCGAAGTTGCCTCACGAGGAAACTTCGGAAAACTAATTGCGCCAACGATTTACATTTTAGCCGACGGGAAGGCAGTTTGGGGAGATTAGTCGCCCCGAAGAAGAGGAGATTTGTTGCAGGGCGACTAATCTCCCCGAAACTGCCTGTGTGCCCTGATCCTTAAACAAGCCTCAATTGATGATTCAGTATCAGCAGCATGTATGTAATGACTGTTGGTCTGTTGGTTTTCTATTACTCTACTACATCTACTAGTAAATTATTTGCCATATATAATTTCTACCAAAAACAATGATTGATCAGGTTAGTGATATGCAAAGGCAACATTTTCTTTTATACAGAAGTAAACACAGGGATCAAGTGCTTAACTGCTTAACAGAACCTCCACATATTTATGTATGCATATCATATTATCTTACCCTGGCGTCTGTGACTTTAAATTCCCGCAAGATATACTGTGGCATGTTATACTCGGCCATTGGGTCCACTACAAAATACTGATATCGCGCAGAACGCTCAGCAGGCCAATACTGATGGCATTTTTCCTGGTAAAAAGAAAATGTAAGGACAATCTGGCATATTTAGAATATCAGGTTTATACTGTATACACAATATGGTGTCATTCTATAAATATTATTAATTGAAGGAAAAATAGAATGATTAGACTGGACTTTTCACATGATTAGGCCTGACAAAAGCATAGCTGTAACTTCCTAAAGATATGGGAATTTGGGTAAATGAGGTTACTAAGATGTATGTGCAGTTTTGGTTTGTGCAGTGCAAGTTAGCAGACATCTTGACAGGATTAGGATTAGAATCAAATTTGTTGTACATGTGAATCAAGCCACCTTCACAAATAAACATATGGATTTAAAGATACTTGATTCAGTTGATAAGAGGCAATAAAGTGTCATCAAACACTATTGCAGGAGCAGCAACAGCAGGGTGACTTTCATGACAGAATAACTCTTAATCAGCCTTCATAATATAATATCAAATGCACCAAGCAACATTTAGACCAAATATGTCTTTTGTGTTTTTATTTTTCGTATGTAGAACCTTAATGAAAAAGAAACAAAAACATGTAATGTTTATTTCTGTAAATGCTGCGACCAGTGCTCCACCCTTAATTTTGTGTATGTTAATAACTTTATTTATCAGGCTGGTCAGATGCCCAACCACAGATTATTCAGAGCAGCATGGTACAGAAAAGCTGACTGTAAATCTTCAAATGTTTAGAAATATATGACTGGATTCTGCCATGTTTTGCTTTTCCAAGGAAATATTAACCCTCAACCATTCACTGTAATAAAACAGTGCATGGAACACACCGCCAACACATGGGGACATCTTTGTTCTGATCAGCAAAACAAGCCATATGGAAGCTTTACTGGCTTCTGAATTCATAAATGGTTAGATTAAATATAATTTCTTAGCCTGTTTTCATTGACATTATTGATAAATCAGTTACTAAAATGTGATGGGAAACAGCAATAACATTTTTCACAAAGTGTTTTACTTCTGATTTAAGAGAAAACTAAAACAAACATCAGACACTTACTCTGCCCATTTCTCGAAGTTTAGTTAGCATAACTACAATAGTTGAATTGTGCTCCCACAGCATTCTCCAGAAGTCTTCTGTTGTCTCTGCTAGTGGACCTTGTGTAGCTATATAGGCTTTTTGTTGCCTATTTTCAAACAAAATAGGGTTCATTAGAAAGAAAGTACTGATTACTCTGCATTACCATAAAACAAAATTAATTGTAGGTAGCGCATTTACCAAAAGCACGGGCTTTACAATTTGTGTTAAGCAATTCAAACTCAGAATTAGTTTAAAAAAAAACAAACAAAAAGTTATGTTTCACTGGGATATTACAGAGAAATAAAACTTGAGGGCAAGATAAATCCAAGAGATATACACTACATTACTTATGTTTATCATAGGTTTAATGACTAAATATGAAACATAAATGTTGCTACCTACATCTTCTGGAACAAATACTAAAGGGAAACTATACTCCTGAACATATCACATAAAAAAGCCCACATGTAAAACACTATTTTATATAAATAAACCATGATCATGAAAATCTACTTTTCTACTAGTATGTGCCATTAGATAATTTTAAATATGCCATTGGATAATATTAAAAAGAAACATTATTATTATTATTGTATTATGTACTGGGCTGCCCCTGAATCAAATCACTGTACAGACACACACAGACCAAGGTTACACATGCATATGCATGCTAAAGTACATTAGCCAATGAATGGCAGAACTGTGTTTTACTCTTACACTTCTGTTATAGTTAGAGCCGGTATTACTTCCTATCAGGTGATCTTGGAGGAAGCACACGGATCATCTGATCATTGCTCAGTGGCAACTCAATGTAAAAGATGTAAAGGGCAATACATATACATCTATCTATCTATCTATCTATCTATCTATCTATCTATCTATCTATCTATCTATCTATCTATCTATCTATCTATTGATTTGGTAAAATTCTTTAATGGGTCACTTATCATGATATGAATAGTTTTCCGATCCCTACGCGTTTAACTCAACTTTTGGTCATTGTTTGCTTGATAAAGTCTACCGCTGAGCTCAGAGTTGTTTTCATAAATGGCCAAAAATAGGCATTTGCCTAGGACCAACAAGGAGAAAAGATGTTCAATCAGATCTTGTCAGGTATAACTTCTTTCTGAAGCTTTTGAACCAAGGAGCTCTACAACAACTATTTTAATTTATTACATTTTCTGTTAGATATTATGCTCCTAATGGGTCTTTCTATTATAAACTTGGTGTATTTTGTGGAAGCATTTTAATCCTTGTGGTGTGATAATGGAGTATCTGCTCCTATGGTTGTTGGCATAGGGAGGTGCACCTGGATCTCAAGAGACCACTTCTTTACTGCTGCTTTATTAGTTCTATCAGACTTTTCTTAGGACTGTAAGATCTTTGCCCTGGGCCCAATAGTAGTTTAAAGTGACCCTGAATAAGTTGTCATGTTTTTCTCCCTGTATCTCATCCACCTGACCATTATCAAATTTTGCCCCCTCACTATCCAAGATATTTAAAAGACTTAAGGATCTGTAGCAGCTGCTCCTCTTATTGCTTCGTATGCCACTCCAATAAAAACATGCTATTAAAAAAATACTTTACCTATATCCATCTATAAAGCTTGCATTGATATAGTCAGATCCTTCCACCCCACGAATTGGTTGTAGGCAGACCCTTGTAGATTCATATGGCATAATATTAACAAGGCGGTTTTTGAATTTATTACATGGAAGATTGGCACTGATGAACCTTGAAGTGTGTGCTTTAGAACTAGCGAGCCGCTGTAAGATAGGTAGAAACATTGTTACTAAGTTTACTAACATTTAACATTTTTTAGTCATACAATAGTGACACCAAAATGCAAATTTGTATTGTTAAGGAAATACATGTCTTCTCTACGCAGACATATAGGTGCCTTACCTTAAATTCTAACTCCATCCCTGTCACATTCTCTCCTGGCTCTATCTGTGTTAGCTTCTGAATATATGCATACAGGTTTCTTGCTGGCACTTCGGTATTGCCACATGTCACCGCCTCCAGCAGTGCATCATGGATAAAGATATATTGGTCCTCTGTTTGAACCATGTAATTCCTCTGAGCTCTCATTAAAGTTACATGACCATAAATATCTACAGTTTTTTCATGTCGTATTCTCTCAAGCATAGCATCTATTACATTGAAACATCCAGTTCTGCCAACGCCAGCACTGAAAAAACAACATAAAATATAAAAATTAAACTTATTGTTAACAGTAACTATGCAAACATATTTTCCATAGCTAATGTTTATACACAACATTTTAGAATTCCAATTCACATAAGTACCACTAGCACATTTAAATATCTGTATGAATGAAGAATGAAAAGCAGAATCACTTGCTACTTTTTACCCCAGACCTATTTGTCACCTATAGGTTTCTAAAATCAGGGATGGTGATATAAAAGGTGGTGGCAAAATCATGGGGAGTGGTTTAATGATATCTGGGCAGGGTGATGATAAAGTGGGAGCTAAGCTATCATGTAAGGGGATGGGAATTTGGCACACGAGAATGGGACTGTCTGTTCCATGTACAGGGATTTGTCTGGGTTTCAAAGTTGTGATACCCAGACACCATAACAAAAGGAAAATATCAGTTTTAACTTAGGCTTCCTGGTTCAATAGGTCCATTAAAATTCCATCGACACAACATAGTAGCTTAATGTAGCTCAATGCACAAAATGTCTCAGCATTCTTAACATCCTTAATATATTGATAATGGGTTGAGTGCTGAGGACCTCTTGTCCTGCCTTTTCTAAGACATAGACAACTCTTTTTGATATCTTCCAGTAGGCCTGGGCAAATTTGACTGATTTTGTTTCGCCAAAAATTCGCCGCTGGCACAATGTTGCCAACGACCATTAAAGTCTATAGGCATCAAAATGTTTTTGATGCTCTGCAAAATCGCGTCATTTTTATTTTGACTCGCAATGGGCTCATTTTCATGGCGAAACAAGGTGGAAAAATGTGCCCATCCCTAATCTTCAGCACAGTATTCTTCTGTATATCTGTATATGCAAATACCTTCTGTGAATTTCACTTGACACAAATTATTTGAAGGCCATTATCATATTCCCAGCTTGCTGTTGGCATTTATTATCCATTAAATCTTCATAAAAATATGGTCAGAAATGTGTCAGTTGGATAGAACTAATTCTAGGAATCAAGCTAAAAACCAGAATACTGTACATACTGTGTTAGTTATTCAAGTAAGGGACTACACAAAACCTTTTTTATGGTTTTTAAAACATGTCATATAATAATATAATAATATGTTTCATATTAAGATGATATTAACATATTAAGATGGTGGGAGGCATGCCAGGCATGTATTACATATGTAGCCTACCCCAGGTCCGGGCCTACCCACACCGAGCCGCAACCCAACGTGGCACATGTGCATGTGCGTGGAGAGGGAGAATGTGAGCGTTTTGCACTGCAACTTTTTTTGCACGAAATCCATTTAATTCAATGGCATTTTTTGTGCAAAATCCAATGGGCATTTTCCAAAGCGATATTTTGCAGCAGTTTCTCAAATATATTCACTGTTGACAAATTGCATGTTTTTACTGCGAATCTATAACTGCCAAAATATTTTGCATATATATCTGTAACCACCTTGGTTTAGAGTTATGGTACTTTTAAATCTTGTAGATTTGGGAACTGTAGTTTTTAATTCGCTTCTGAATCAACGCTTTTTTGATTAATATGAAATTCCTTCCAGAAATGTATAGTTAAAAGCTGAGTCACACCAACAATACATAATTTGCATTAATATTACAGGGGGTCTTGGATGGTTTTTTTTTTTTTTTTTTTAAATATCTTTTGAGAATTATTTTTTTTTTGCAGTTTCTTCATTTCTTATGTTTTTGCTGTCATCTTCATTTTGCACATTTGATCATAAAAGTGCTATCTTTAACCAAGCCTTAAGGCTCTGTGATGTTTTGTCAGTTACATCTTTTCGCTGTTCTGGAAATGTAGCATTATTTTTTTTTTCAGTTTGCCAAGTAGTCAGGAAAGCCAAAACATGCAGGGTAGTTCCTTTATAAGGTTTAAAACTTCCTGGGGACTTCTAATATTTTGCCCAGTCACTAAAACACTCTATACATATGTTGACATTACATAAATAAAGGATAATAAATACAAAATGAAGTCAGTTTTTCCCATTCATTTACATTTATTATACATCCATCATTCAAGCCAATGCCTGGTTGCTATATGCAGTGACCCAAATAATAATATAAGCATAGTGTGAAGCATAATGTGAAGCATAGCAGAACAAAAATGCTGTAATTTGACCAGCAGACTGGAACCTACTACATTAAGGCAGTTTTCCAAATTTGCCAGAGGGGTTCAGTAAATTTAGTGTATGATATTATTTTGGTATAGTCTAACCCATGTATTGTACTAGACAACTGACTGCAAATATGTCCCCCTCTCCAATATCACAACATTTTTGAGTGTTGCTCAGAATGGCAAAGCAGGTTGAAATGTTAATATTTGTTAATATAACGTATTATGGTATTATTATTATTAACATGTATTTATAGAGCGCCAACGTATTATGCAGTGCTGAGTAAGTGATATAACATGAATGTAGTTTTGTGCAGTATGTTTGCAAGTAGAATATTGTAGCCTACACTCATAGCTATGGGGTTAAAGTAAGGACAGCCAATCAATGCAAATACAAGCTTAGAAGATGAAATTCTATGAATCCCATTAAGATAGTGGAGAAGTGGTAGAGGGGGTGATATTTAGATAGGAAGAGGATAGGAGGGGGATGACCTGGGAATGAAAATATGAGTCTGAAGCTAGATCAAAATGTGAATTGTGTCAATGTGACAAAAGGATCACAAGGATTCCTAAAAACACGAACTGCTGATTCTAGAAGATATTCAACAACCCAAACAGCCTGTAGCTTCAAGACTTGATAAGTAATCCTCTCGTTAATATTAAAGACCATATGTATGAGTAAAATGTCCTTTCTGTGTTAAATATACGCGATACTAGATTTTATTTTATATATTTTAACAAATCTGACATTAGTTGTATGTTAATTATTTGATTTATCATTTAAATCAATATTTACCATGCTGCTAATATTTGTTGAGTTATTTTCCCCAATACTCTTCGATTTGGAATCTTAACAGTAAACCAGAAAGCAGAATGACTGTGCACCTAAAATTTTATAATTAATTTTATTGTTTATGGGGTTTTTTTCAGCCTGGCTATCATCTACATTGCTACATTTTAACCTTAGCATGCAGAATTACCCACCCTCCTTAATTCAAACTTCATTTTCCCATTTGCGGTCAGTCCAGAATATTTCCCACATACTGTATATGGAATGGCCATAAATTCCCTAAAGCAAATTAACTGGTAAACTTGTTTATAACATTTTGAAGACCCAGTTCAGCATTAACAACATTTCCGTCTGAAAGGTCTCCATGGACATATTTTTGGGGCTTTGAACAGTTTGTTGCTATCATTCTTATCCAAAACCCGTGATTTTGCTAATCTCAAATGACATTTCCCTATGTTGCAAAATTACACATGTGCTTTCTGCATATTTCCAATGACCTTAACTATCCTACAAGTTTAAATAAGAAACACATATATACTTTACTTTCTTGTCCTGTGCATTGTGCATAAAAGTGTCTTTAAATGAAGATATAGTTTCTATGAATTATAAATAGTTTTAGTGCAGACTAAGTACTGTAAATACTACATGTAAATGGATTAAGGAAATTTGCAGTTTCTTGGTGTGGACCTGTTAAGGACATGTAATGTGAACATTTTTGCCTACTTGTGGAGTTAATAATGTTCCCCAATGTGTGTATTTCTTTCTTCTCCTAAATGAACTAGTAAATGTTAAAGACAGTCACAGTTCAGCATTTCCAATCCTTGTCCTAAAGGGTAGGTCACTTCTAACTTATCTTATAGTGTATTATGGAATGGAACTTTTCATTTGTTCTTCATTTTCTTATTTTTATAGTTTTCTATCTTACACTTTTTTTATTGATCATTTGACACCCAAAACCATGAATTCGGATTATTGAACGAAACCCAGTTCAGATCAGGATATCTTCAAAATGTCAATGGGACATATGCCATTGACTTCTACATGGACTCGGCAGGTCTGAGTTGAAGTATTTTTTTTATTTGGACTTTTAACACCATCGAGGTGGTGGTTTTACCTTTTAAAAATTAGATTGGAAAATCAGACTTTAATAAATAAATAACCCCCTAAGAGTGGTTACATAAAAGAAAGGAAACGTCTTACTGGTTATTATGGGTTTCTGCTATACTTTGCCCAAAATTCTGCATAATCTCCCCTTTTTCAGTCATTAACTAATATTATTACTTTCCAAAGGTGGTTACTGATTTGGTACAGGTCACATAGTTGCAAAGAAAACACAAAGGACCAATGGGCCTCAATGCAATCTCCTTTCTAGGACCACCTAATTTATCTAAATTTATCTCTGTCTTTCCAGTGTCCTAAGCTGTCCTGGATAGATGAATACAAACACTACCTTTTTGGGAAATGGACTGAGTAATTGCTTTTGAAAATCATAACTTGAGGATAAATGCATAAAAGAATAGTTTACTTCTAAAACCATGTCTTGCAAGTTAATAACAAGCCAATAACAGAAAACAGACACAGCACTTTGTAGAGGTTGTAAAAAAACATAACAAAACAATTCAATCTCAAGCTATTTCAAGCTAATTATTTTTTTTGTTTAAAATGCAGACAGAATTTTGGTTGTAGCCAAGAGTCGCCTTTCCAAGCTGAGTTCAACGTGTTCCAGGTTATTCTATGTGCAGAGATAATAAGTAGAGGTTCAGCTGGGAAAACTCTGTAATACCCTGGTCCAGATCTCAGCTATTAGGTTATGAAAATATTTTTACATTTCCTGCAGATGGCTGAATTCTTTTCTTCACAAGGAATGTTCATTCAGAATTCATTATGGACAACTGCTGGCTTTGATTTAATATAATTTCTTTGACGCCAAACTCAACTGCAAAGCAGTGATATTTTCTTTACACAGAGGGACACAACACAAATAAACACAGGCAGACAATACAGTGAGCGACCACAGGCAAAACAAATTTGAGAAAAAAACCCCATAATGAAACAGCTTAGACTAAATGGATGTTTAAAATATTGCAGGCTGATATATATATATATATATATATATATATACAGTATATAAATAGTATTTGTTGAAAGCACTTTCACATGTGCTATCAACATAAATAAGCATGCATAAGCATATATATAAGGCTCTGTCTTAAATAAAAAAAAGTTAAAAAGTTAAAGTTATTGGATCATTTTGTTTTTAGAAAAAAAAAAGAGATCTGTATAAACAGCTCTTTTTCTCTTCTCTCTCTTTGTTGTCTCTTTTGGATTACATACAAACAGTTATCAATTATACAGGGAGTTTATCTGGGCACTGCTAATCTGGTAAAACACCGTAATCTCCCCCCACAATTGTTTACTAAATCCAGACAACTAAAAAATAAAAACACTTTCAGACTGGTTCCACACGGGGAGATTAGTCACCAAGGGATAAGTCTTCGCTATTGTGGACAACTAATCTCCCTGAAATACCTTCCCACCAGCAAGAATCTCCCATTTGTCCTATATAGCTCAAGAAATACTAAAACCACAGATTTTTCTTAATGAAAAATTTCTCACAAACCATATTCAGCAATTCAAGATGAAAAGGGGGTGTATTGATCCTTTTAGGGCACAGCATCCTAAGCACCCAGTCAATAACTATGTACTCTTCTATGTATATATGTACAGTATATATATATATATATATATATATATATATATATATATATATATATATATATATATATATATATGAGAGAAGTGCTTAGATAGCTAACTAAATTGAGTATGCCAGTTTATTACATAAAAAAATATTTTTATATATATATTCACTATACCTGCAGTGGACCACCATTGGGCCGGCGTCTGGAGGGTTACATGTTTTTACTCTTCTCAGAAAAGCTAGAAAAGGCGTGGGATGTTCTGGGACTCCATGATCTGGCCATGCAGTAAATTGGAACTGTCGTACTTCTCTCTTTTCACTTGATCCATTCTGTCCAACAAATAAAAAGATTACTTGCAGACTTCTATAATATGTGGGTGTTAAAATGTGATATAATAATCCTGGCCTCGATTCACGTCTCCTGTCAGTACTGTAGAAATAAAAATTAACTTAATACTTACCTTTTGTTATTTCAGCTCATTGTAAAGTTGCCTGTTTTCGTTTAATATAATGGGCATGACTAAACCATGAAAGAGCTGTTATTTCATATATTTGCAGTTTTTCTAAAGATGAGCTTAGATCAGCTCTGCTTCAGCATAAAGAGTGATTATTCAGGAAAGTGATGCTAGTTTGTGTGCAAAATGCAAAGAAAATGTATCGCAGCAAGTCCTAATTAGCTTAAAATATTGTGTCGTAGCATTGCAAGCTCTGCATAATTTCAGTATTGGACTTTTTATTATTTTAGTAATTATATGGTAAAGGTACAGTGCATCACTGAAACATAAAAGAGGGAGCTAAATGGGATAGGTTGGTAACACTGCACAAACAGATACATAGTTAAATAGTATGATACCCAACAGATGCCCTTTCTATGATTAAAATGATGTGTGATTATCTTCCACAAGTGGGAAGCTTTATTCAGGAGGCTGAACTTGATTTGACTTTTCAACTTCAATTTATATGTAACTGTAACATTTATATCATCGAGTTTAGTTATAAAGGAAAGGCAGAGCTGAAAAACACAGGTTTGCTACATACACCAAAACAAATCTCAAATATGTGGCCTGCATGCATCTCTGTGCCAACATATGAATCACATCAGAGGGTAGGATAGTTGTCAACCCAAAGGCTTACTAGAAAGTACATGACATGGCTGCAAAGTCCATTTTCACTTGCATATTGTTTGAGTTAAAAAGCTAATAAATTCAGCAACCACCAATATAAAGAGTTATAGTTTGCCCCAGTGTGTAGTATACTATAAAAGATACAAACTTTAGGCAAGTCTGAGCAGGGGTGAGTTGAGAAACTAGCATCAGACAGCAGCAGCCCACAAGTTGTCAGGGGCAACACAAAAGCCACTACTGATAACTTTAAGGAGGTTATTTATTAAGCTCCAATTTTTTTGGTCGGACTTTTAAAGGGGAAAATCTTTTTTGAGAAAAAAACTATATT
Source organism: Xenopus laevis (assembly GCF_017654675.1). Classification (NCBI taxonomy): domain Eukaryota; kingdom Metazoa; phylum Chordata; class Amphibia; order Anura; family Pipidae; genus Xenopus; species Xenopus laevis. Next base: position 115,824,929 of record NC_054372.1, on the reverse strand, counting down.
TTTTAGGGAATTATTAAAGTCCGATGGTGTTAGAAGTCTGATGAAAAAGTACTGTACTCCAACTTAGATTTGCCTAGAACATGGCTTTTCCAAAAAAAAAAACATAGGTTTCAAGTGCAAAATCCAAAAAAAAGTACAATTCAGATTTTTTTTACCATTTTTTATCGTGACTTTTCCTGCACAAGAAAAATTTGTGAAACCGTATTGATAAATAGGGGGGAAATTCAGTGCAGACTAGGTCAGAGTAGTTTTCAGAAAATAGTGAGAACTTTTCAGATTTTGATAAATAACCGCCAAGAGTCAAAATTCTGATTTTTAAATTGGAATTTCAGCTTTGCTAGTGCAGAGAGCACGGTTGTGCTCTGGCATTTGAAATGATATGGCTTGGGTGCGAGAAGGGGTGGCTTTAGAAAGTCCGAAATGCCCCTGGGTCCAAGTCATGGGCTATACAATTCTGCAATGTGATAAATGTAGACAGTTATGAATAGGGATGGGCCATTTTTTTCGCCTTGTTTCGCCCAAAAAATGATGCCTTTAATGGGCGTCGGTGACATTTAGCTAGAAGCGAATTTTTGGCGAAAAACAAACGGGTCAAATTCACCCATCCCTAGTTATGAAGCATATTACATTTTAAAATGCAAATATTTGTTCTAATTTATGCAATTTCTTTTTGCAATAGAAAAAAAGATGGCCAAAAAATTTACACCACCTTCAACTTGGTCTTAAAATTGTGCAGTGCATTATTGTGTAGAGTAACATACTATCATACTATTTAACTTACGGAAACATACATTTTTGATTACTTTTATTGTATTGCATACTGCCCTAAACTCTCTGTATGCTATTGACTTAAATCAAATGATAAATTGTGGAAACAAAATCTTACCTTATAAAGTGCAAAGGTCCTGACAGTGTAGGTTGCAAGCTCAACAGTATCTAGCAAAGTCACTTGGATAAGGCCATAGGTTTCCGTTCCTCTGCTGGGCCAATACTGATCACATTTTATCTGGAGGGAATAAACATCTCTGTTATATAAAATGCTCTCATTCATTCTGGAGATGATTCTAAACTTATAAAGCCTATGAATTTAGAACGTATTTCTTCTAATGATACAGTATATATACGCTGCAGCATCTTTGCAATAAACCAAACTATGTTTAGATAATAATATAGATGTTATTATTACCAAGTCAAGTCTTGGGGCATTTTGGCTTTGACTGAATCACATCAATTCATGCTATAATCCTTTCTAAACATGCCAATCTTAGCTATTCCAGACCCCAGAAAAGCTGGGAGGGAAGCATAAATGGTCATGATAATCAAGCTTACCCTATAAACTTCCCCCCTAACTTTTCATAGCTATACTAATTGTCCTTATATTTGTTAAACGTTCTTATAACTTATCACTTCTCCTGCAAACCATAACTGGAGAGGAAAAACTTTTCAATCAGCAAATTCTACAAATCTTAAGCAGTAACTTTTAAAATAGGAGCGTTTTATGTATTATCTCCAGTCCCGTGGTGCTTTTCAGAGGAGATGCTTTAGTAAAAAGGGACTCAGGGGATATCTAAACACAGTAATGACCATGAAAGCTCTGCTCTGTGCTCCATACTGATACAGTTAGAAAAAATTTAGTGCTAGAAAGGAACAGGAGATAATTCATATATTTACTGTATAAACTCTGGTTACTCTCTAGAATCATATAACGTGATTAACACAGATATCAGCAAAAATATATAATTTTAAATGTGTAATTTGATAGCAAAACAAGCCCTCCAGGGAGCCTAAATAAATGTTTCCATAATTAAAAGTGAAAGCATTAGGAAACCCATATTGTTGTAATGCAGGCTGGTTAGCCACTGCTCTAATAAGGTTTACAGTTACAACATAGGAAGCCTTTAATTAGTCATATCTCAGTTGCAATAAAGCAGCGACTAAAAGAGTTGCACGTATTCCAAATGTAAACAAATCGAAATATTGTAGATATGGTTATAATTTGTTGCCAATTTACCCATGGCTCATACATATTACAAGCTTTTCTTGTTAAATGTATTTTTATAGCCGGCCCAAAAACAATTTTAAATTATTGTTTTGATTTGAGCTTTTAGATGCTACTATCCGGTCTTAATATCTGAGATTATCAAGTTTAACTATGACATCACTGGGCCTTTGGTTACTATCATTAGTAGTGTATGTGAGTTAATCTATGGTATGGGACCTGTTATCCAGAATGCTCGGGACCTGGGATCTTTCCGTAGTTTGTATCTTCATGCCTTAAGTCTACTAGAAAATCATGTAAACATTAAATAAACCCAATAATCTGGTATTGCTTCCAATAAGGATTAATTATATCTTAGTTTGGATAAGTACAAGCTACTGTTTTATTATTACAGAGAAAAAGGAAATCATTTTTAAAAATGTTGATTATTTATATAAAATGGAGTCTATGGAAGAAGGCCTTTCTGTAATTCAGAGCTTTCTGTATAACGGGTTTGCGGATAAGGGATCCTATACCTGTACTGCATTAATACACATGTTAAGGGCTTTAAACTCTTGAGCAATTGATCGGATTTGCACAGAAATATATATTTATAATAATGTGTAGTGATGGGCGAATTTATTCGCCAGGCGCGAATTTGCAGCGAATTCCTGCAATTCACCGCCGGCGAATAAATTAGCGAAAATGATGCGAAAAGCCAGGTCAAAAAAAACGGACGCTGGTGTCCAAAAAAACGGACGCCAGTGTCAAAAACAGACTCCGGCATCAAAAAAGAGACGTCAACGCTAAATTCGCCCATCACTAATAATGTGTTTATAATTAAAAAAAATCACCATCATTCAGCACTTGCACAGGATCCTCTACACTTGGGACTCCCAGGCAGCAGTTGGGTGTGCAGTCCCTATTGTCATGGCATTGGTTTAATTTATTATTTGGGAGCAACTGTGGAGAGAAATGATTTATCCATCCACTATGGCTAGGTTACTGATAAACTGAAAGCACATACTTATTATATATTATAATATATATTATAGTGCTGTACTGTGCCAAATAACAAAAATATACAAGGTACCTAAGCATACATAGTTCTGGATGGAATGAGATTTTTTTCTCCAGTACACAATGCAAACATAATTGGTGTTAGTTTTTCTTTTGTAATATATTCCAGCATTGCCGTACCTCAGAATTCAGAGACAAAAGCAGGATTCAGCGACAGCACTGGCATGCATTTCTGCGATCAATGTCGACATAATTAACTTAAATGAACAAATTGAAAACCTGGCTGCATCTGTTGAAACCCAGTGTTTCCTGCTGTACAAATTAAACTTTTCTCTCGCATAAGGACCCCCAAAAAGATTTGACAAAAGTGCCAGGTTATTTATTTATACTATTTGCAGGTTTCTGAAAAGCAGCTGTAAAAATGTAGGGTATTTACATGGTGCAAAATGGAATGTTTTGCTTATTTAATATAGCAAACATGAATGTATTCATTAAAGGACTATATTAGAAGGTTACCAGATTATGTAGAGACAGGGTTCACCTCTTGAAAATCCAATAAGAAGGACTGCACTATCTACATTAAATGTAAATGCATTATATTTGCAATGCAGCCCAGCACCTTGAACTTATTAGAAGTATGTTTTCCCTAAAAAGGGAAAGTCAGCTCTCAGTATTATTTATTATCTAGCATGTATATATTGCGCTGACAAATATATGACTGGATAATTTATCATTTAATTTATCATTTGCATCAGTCTCTGCCTCAGCGTAGCTTACATGACAAGGTCCCTATTACAGCCATTCAAGGCACTAGGATCATTTAAATGGGAACCAAGTAACCTTCCTGTATGTTTTTGGAGTGTAAAAGAAAAATGGAGCACCCTGAGGAAACCTACAAACTCACTGCCAATCGCTACTTGTATCTAAAATACCAAATGCAGCTCATCCATGGACTACATTAAAGAAAATTTCTCTAAATATCTAAAAATTTGAGATTTATTTAGGCAGCTTAACCACGTATTAAAGAAAATGTCTCAAAAATTCTTGAAAACTTATTAAGGGGCAAATTTACCTAGGGTCCAATATCGAGGGTTAATTAACCCTCGATATTCGACTGTCGAATTGAAATCCTTCGACTTCGAATATCGAAGTCGAAGGATTTAGCGCAATTCGTTCGAAGGAATAATCATTCGATCGAACGATTAAATCATTCGAATCGAACAATTCAAAGGATTTTAATCCATCGATCGAAGGATTATCCTTTGATCAGAAAATTGTTAGGAAGCCTATGGGGACCTTCCCCATAGGCTAACATTGGCCTCAGTAGGTTTTAGGTGGCAAACTAGGGGGTCGAAGTATTTTTTAAAGAGACAGTATTTCGACTATCGAATGGTCGAATAGTTGAACGTTTTTTAGTTCGAATCGTTCAAATTGAAGTCGAAGTAGCCCATTCGATGGTCAAAGTAGCCAAAAAAACATTTGAAATTCGAACTATTTTTCCTCTATTCCTTCACTCGAACTAAGTAAATGGGCCCCCACGTGTAAAAACCATGAAAAACTCTTATACAAAACTTCTCCAGATAAAAGCAGTCGAGGTCCCATAGAAGTCCTATTGGACTTTTCTTTGCTAGTTATTATCCAAAAAATTCACAATTTCAGAGGTTTTGGAGATAATCACATTTTTTTTCCGTTCGTACTGTTTATATCTGGATATTTTTATAACTTTCATTGCATTTGTGATTTTAGAGAAATTCTGGGTTTAAAAAGCTCTAATACCCAAAATTCGACCCTCAATAAATGGCCTCTCTGTTTTAAGCAATATATATATACAGGGCAGAAAATGAAAGAAAATATTTCATTGGCTGCTATGGGAAAGAAGCATTACTAACTTAGCTCATAATATATATATATATATATATATATACACATCTATCAAATATTACTGATCTTTTTTCTTTTTTTTTTTACATCCTTAGGAAAGCAGATCATAAAACTATTTTGTTGCATGAAAATACCAGCAAGAATACAGATGGCAGCTAAAATGCGCCTAAAGAAAAAACGTTTCCGTGCCTAAGTATGGTAATCTTCCTTAAATAAATTACCAGATACAATATATGCTTTGAGGTTTTCTTGACAATGAAAAATATTACGATAAAATGAAATATTTGCAGCATCTAATCTCTATTTTATTGAACGGGGATTATAACAGCTGTTACTACTCATAAAAACAGAAATGACTGAATGGTGGAATGGTGAACTGCAAGAGTTAATTCCTACAGTATGGGGGTTGTAGATTTCTCTTATTCCTCCAGGTGCATTCTGACAGTTTTGAGCAATAACATTTGGAAATGTCATTTTATGGAATAATAGGTCCCCGATCAAAACTGTTTTAAACAGGCTTTCTAGATGTTTTATAAAAGAAAAATGATGAATGTTGTAACATGAACCCTGCTTTTTCCCTTACACAAATGTTTTTTCTTTATAATATCACTGAACATTCTTTAGTTCTTTGTGTTGTTTTTTGTGCATTACATAATGGAAGTTTTTATTGTTATTTCAAAAGGAACCTGTAATGTAATTACATGTAAGTGCTCAAAACCTGTATTGTATAACATTGAATATTTTATGTGATTTACTGTCATTTATTATGATCTTAAGTACTATCAAAGTACCAAATTTGATCACATCATTATGCTTTGTTCTATGTGTCAAGGCTATAACTAATTGCAGGCAGAGCTCCAGAAGTGTTTTACAAATGTCAACATTGCTTAGACAGAAATTCATTTAAATAAGCTTTTTTTTTTTAAACATACATTTTTATAATATAATGTGGTTAATAGTCAACAAAGTTGTCTGTTTATAGTGTAGGATATAACCAGAGCTAAAACTAAATATCATTCATCTACTATCTAATGCCAGAAATGTTCTCAGGTATATGGTCCATAAGATCCATGGAGCTCTTGTGTGTGACCCCTGCCCTATGATTATCACCTGGAGATGCACTAATCTGAACTTTGATGCTCCCAATTTAAGTCAATCAGAGGACATATACCAGATGTAACAGTGGTTTTGATGGTAAATGTAAGTATTTTCTAACCAACGCATTGTTCTCACAAGCTGATGATTCTCTATGGTAGCTTTTTATAGGAAAACGATCCAATGACTTGGGTTTTACCAGTTTAGGTTCCACAGTACTTTATTTTATTTAGGAGGTTATTTACTAAACTCTGAATTTATCTGGTTGGACTCATATTTTTCATGATTTATTATGCTACAAAAAGCCAGAATCCAAAAATCCGGCATTTCAGACCTGTCAAGGACCCGTATAAGTGATTGGGAGAGGCACCTATCTCAATTGGAAGATATTGTGGTTTGCTCTGAGTTTAGTCAGAAAATCTGAAAAATTCAGGGTTTTTTGGCAAAAACCCCAAAAAATCAGGGGAAAAGTCAGAAGATTTGGATTTTCGCTCAATGTTATCGTTTTTTCCCTGAACCGATTAATTGAAGGTTTTTTTTATTAATAAATAAAAAAATAAAGTCAAATCAGGCATGGAAGTTTTTTTTTTTTTTTTTTTTTATAGAAAATATGAGATAAATGTGTTGTTTAGTAAATAACCCCCTTAATCTTGGAGTACTTCCACAGCCACCTTTAATCAAATGTTCAGATAGCAATTTAGTACTGCCTCCAAATGCCTGTTTCTGGTATAAAGGTCAATGGCATAAACTGGAGACTGAGCATTATTAGAATGAGGGCTTATCGATGTTTTCTGTCATTTTTCTATAGCTATGGCATTAGAAAAAACAGCTGCATTTTTTCAGTTGCTTATGTTGAACATGATGTGCTTTGTCTTTTAAATGTATAATGGAAAGTAAACCTGGTCTGCCTCACCTGCACAGTGGATCATTTTAGAACTAATTTTCTTGTCCTTCCAAATAAAAGTAAAGGCCTGCATAGCCATCTCCAACCAGATAAAACGTATCCCTGTAGATCAGGATTCTAGAGCACATCTGATGGTATCTAAAGTGTCCTGTGGATCGCCAGTGCAATCATGGTGTTTTTCTAAATGCTATTGCTATACTGAGCAAATCTATTCTACATTACAGTGATTTTAGCAATTGATTTTGAACCATGATCCTACAATCCTTTACAACTATACTACCCCTGTTACTTTGGACAGACCAAAAAAATCTTTTTAAAAACAAACTTATTTGATAATTGCTCTGGAAGTGCTATGTCATGTAAGGCTTAGTCCACACCAGGCAATTTGGAGAGATTTAGAGCCCTGGCGACTAATCACCTCTTCTTTGAGGCGTCTAATCTCCCCGAACCACTTCCTCTTCTCCTGCGCCGGCTGTAATGAGAGTCGCCTGCGTTATGACACAAGCGGTCCTTCGTTTTCTGAAGTTGCCTCACGAGGAAACTTCGAGAAACTTTGGAAAATGTGTCATAACGCAGGCGACTCTCATTACAGCCGGCGCAGGAGAAGAGGAAGCGGTTCCGGGAGATTAGTCGCCTCAATGAAGAGGAGATTAGTCACCAGGCGCTAAATCTCCCCGAATCGCCTGGTGTGGACTAAGCCTAATAAGATGTTCCTGTTACAATGCCTTGTACAATTTTTATTGCTGTCACTTTTGTTGTGTCACAGCTTGTAAAATCTTTCGTCTATCAAAAAATGTTATTTAAGTGACAATTCATTAATAAATGCTTAGTTAAAACAGTACTTTTTACCTTTCAGGGTTTATTTTCTTTTTTAAAATATTTCTGCATAGGACAATACTAGATACTATAGAGATACTAAAAGCAGTTTCTTAAAATGACTATAGGCTTTTACAGCTAAGGGATATATTTTCCAAAGTGCTAAGGATCTGGAGTTTACCAGGATAAGGAGTATTTTCAGTAATGTGGAAGACCATTCTATAAGGCTACTAACACACCCATTGTCGTCAAATAGATTTATCTATACATAGATGCTACTGTGATAATATTAAAGAGTAAAAAACTGTAATTGTTTAAATAGGACTCAATGCAATATGTCATTGGTCAATTTTAGGTGCCTTTTGGATGACAGACAACATACCTGTCCAAAACTAAAGATTACAACATAATTCATTTCTGCTCAGTTGTTTCATGTTTAAGATTACTATGTGTGAGTTTACACCGCACATCTGTACCTTCTTTAACATTCTAGACAAGTACGTTGGAGATTAAAATGTTATTGAAAGAGCAAATAACATGGAATATACTGTCCCTAGCATATCAGTATTTTGTTACAGAAAAAGAAGGCTATAAATACATATACTTACCCTGGATCTCTCTTCCATCTTTGTCATCATTACTACAGTTGCACTACGTTGTTCCCACATCATTCTCCAGAAATCCCCAAAGGTTTCTGGAAGAGGTCCCTGTGTTGCTATGTAAGCATTCTGTTTTCTATAACCATCAATGTAGTTGGAATTAATGTAGTCACTCCCTGGAATTCCTGTAAAGCCAATAAGCAGATTGTTGATATATGTATTTAGTATACAGTAGGTAGGAGGCACTATTTTTCATATACAGTATGAACCACAATGCAAATATGCAGAAACCTATTCGTCAAGCTAAAAATTTCCATTTATCGCCTTTGCTAAGGGTGGGCAGGGATGATGAGTTATGTGGCATGATGTCATTCTTGTAGCAATTAAAGGAAAACTATACCCCCAAAATGAATACATAAGCAACAGATAGTTTATATCAAATTGAATGACATATTAAGGAATCTTACCAAACTGGAATATATATTTACATAAATATTGCCCTTTTACATCGCTTGCCTTGAACCACCATTTCGGGACTCTACCTGTGCTGCCTCAGAGATCACCTGACCAGAAATACTACAACACTAAGGGGCCGATTCACTAAGCTCGAGTGAAGGATTCGAATGAAAAAAATTCGAATTTCGAAGTATTTTTTGGGTACTTCGACCATCGAATTTGTTAAATTCGTTCTAATTCGAACGAATCGAACGAAAAATCGTTCGACTATTCGACCATTCGATAGTCGAAGTACTTTCCCTTTAAAAAAAACTTCGACCCCCTACTTCGGCAGATAAAACCTACCGAAGTCAATGTTAGCCTATGGGGAAGGTCCCCATAGGTTTGCTAACCTTTTTTTGATCGAAGGATTTTCCTTCGATCGTTGGATTAAAATCGTTCGAATCGTTCGATTCGAAGGATTTAATCCTTCGATCGATCGATCGTAGGATTAGCGCTAAATCCTTCGACTTCGATATTCGAAGTCAAAGGATTTCAATTGGAGGGTCGAATTTCGAAGTATTTTTAACTTCGAAATTCGACCCTTAATGAATCTGCCCCTAACTGTAACAGGAAGAAGTGAGGAAGCAAAAGGCAGAACTCTGTCTGTTAATTGGCTCATGTGACCTTACATGTGGTTTGTATGTGTGCACAGTGAATCTTACGATCTCAGGGGGCGGCCCTTATTTTTTAAAATGGCAATTTTCTATTTATGATTACCCAATGGCACATACTACTAAAAAAGTATATTATTATGATAATGGTTCATTTACATGAAGCAGGGTTTTACACATGAGCTGCTTTACTCAGTATCTTTTAATAGAGACCTACATTGTTTGGGGGGTATAGTTTTCCTTTAACTGCAAAGTTTTGTTGTACTGCCAATGAGTAGCTGCAGCCACAGGGGAGTACTGCAGAGTACTTTAAGGGGGTGTTTTATCAAGGTTCGGATTTAAATTTTTGCCCCAATTGATTTTTTTGCACAAACACTCACAAATTCAAATGATCAAACTCAAATGTTTAGTATTTATTAAGCACAAAAAACGTGCAAAAATCAGATGTAAAGCACTGGCACCTAAAAGCTTGTCAGTTCATGTAGAAGCCAATGGGAGTTCAAGCCATTTTTTAATTTCAAGATTTTTGAGGTTTTTTTTGAGCTTATAAAGTCACAAATTCAAGATTAAATTCACAAATTTGAGGTATTCAAGTTTTTTCCTCTATTGTATGCAATCAAGTTTTTTTTTTATTTATATGTTTTAATTTATTTATCATACTGTGCAAAATAATTAACCCTGAACAAACTGTATAAAAATCTGGGTAAAACAAATCGCATTTATTAAAGTGTGGTTTTTACTTTACGCCAACGGACACTGCATTTAATGCCATTATATTTCAATGCTGCACAGACCATGTATAATCCAGTAAAGGGGCTGTTCGCTTTTGAGTTAACTTTTAGTATGATGCAGAGGGTGATATTCTGCTACTGTTTTTTTTCACCATTATTTAGCTTTTTATATTAAATGGCTCTCCAGTGTGCAATTTCAGCAATCTGGTTGCTAGGGTTGTAGCTACCATAGCAACCATGCATTGATTTTAAGAAGAGACTGGAATAGGAATAGAAGCAGGCCAGAATAGATGAGTAATAAAATGAGTAATAAAAAGTGGTAATAACAATACATTTGTAGCCTTAGAGAGCATTTACTTTTTAGATGGGGTCATAAATTGTCGCCTGGCACGAATTCGGGGCAAATTTCTGCATTTCAGATTTTCACTATTTTTCGTGAAACTGTCTGATTTTCATGATTTTTTCAATTTCACATCGATTTTGCGAATTTCGCGTGGGAGAAGCCCATCACTAGCTGCTGCCATTGTTGTTCAAGCTGAGAAATCTACCACACCAGTCTCGAGGTCTATTGTCACTCACAGGAATGTCTTTTTTTTTTTCTTTGACAGGAAGGGACCAATTTACTAACAGTGGTATTTTGTTCATTTTCCCAAATAATATCTTACTACGGTAAAAATCATGGCTGATTCTAAACCATGAAAAATATGTAAATAATTATATGAATAAAAAAAACACTAATACAAAACTTCACCATATAAAAGCAGCTGAAGTCATGGAAAAATCAATGGGAGAAATGTAATAAAAACTTTGCAAATAAAAATTTGTGTGTCACAATGTAATATTCTTTGGCTTTTATTGCATTGCAAATCTTAATTGCGCACTGCAAACCTTAAACACCTGCTCTGCAGTTTTGTTAAATATTTTGTCGCAAAAACTGGTTTGCGATTTTGAAACTTTATTACATACACTGCGCACTATTGCAAACTACACCATTCGCAATCACTATCTTACTGTCGTGTGAGGGGCAAAGTGTTTGCAAAGGCATCATATTTCACTTTGCGAAAATTTATTCGCATTGCGAATAAATAGCGACCAATATTACGTTCCCCCAAAGGGTTTGTCTTTAGCAAGGTTTTTGCATTAGTATTCAGATTAGCTTCCAATTTTTATTCGTTGGTGCTTTTAAGTAGTAGTAGTAGTAGTAGTAGTAGTAGTAGTAGTAGTAGTAGTAGTAGTAGTAGTAGTAGTAGTAGTAGTAGTTTCAAAATGTTTTCAATATCAATGACCAAAATTTTTTGAAACTGTTCCCTACAAAACATTATATTCTGCTCAATTAACTGGAGACGAAACTCCTTTTTTGCACATTATTGCTAAAGCAAATGACACCTTTTTTTCTTCAAAAAGATAGGTAGCAACTATCCCACACAGAATGTAATGTTGCAGCTTCTAGGCTTGCATAATTCAAGAGAAAAAGGATAATTCATTTTTCATTCGTCATATTGCAGACTTGCAGATTAGCAGTCAATCAGATATAAAAAGCTATCAGGCAAACAATCAAGGAAAAAGCCAAGTTAATTTTAGGTGATTTTGATTCAAACAGCAGCAGTGATTTATCCAACATTATACTGGCAAAAGCCCGTGCAGATTATAATATATTAAGCATATGACCTTGCTTGGCTCAATCCCTTGTTAATATACCGACAGGAAATATGACAAAGCATTTAGAGCAAATGTAATAAAAGAAGCCACATAAATCACTTTTATATTTACAGTAAATACATAATGTGGCTGTTGCGAGTTTATGTGAAAGCTAATAACACATCTTAAAGAGCAGGCAATATGATAGTTCAGGCCAAAATACTGTATGTGAATCCACTATTTTGGAATCGGCCAAAACCCCTGAATCCTTTGAGAAAGATTCTGCCGAATACCGAATTCTAATCCTAATTTGCATATGCAAATTAACAGTGGGAAGGGGGAAACATTTACTTCCTTGTTTTGTGACAAAAAAAATCATGACATTTCTATCTCCACCCCTAACTTGCATATGCACATTAGGTTTTGGTTTGGCAGAAGGATTCAGCCAAATCCGAATCCTGCAGAAAAAGGCAGAATACTGGCCGAATCCCACACTGAATCCTGGATTTGGTGCATCCCTAGTATGTATAAATTAATACATTAAAGAGGCAGCAAGTAAAAATAACCCGAAAATGCCTTTACCCATATAAAAACCTAACCCGTGGGGGTGAACTGTGTTTAACAGTTTTAAGTTAGAAAATAAACTGAAACATTGGATTTACTACAATTAGCAAGTGTGACAATGAAGCATTTATGGATTGTATTGCCTTGCAATTGTTTCTATGTTTCCCATTTCTATAAAAACAATAGGGGTAATTTAATAACAGGTAACTGGCAATTGAAAAAAAAATTTGGCTTTGCAGGTAAGTAAAGAGTTTATAGGCATGACACTAAGAACACCTTATACCCAATGAATGCCCTTGCTAACATAATAAGAAGGTGGGCCAAATAAATTCTTTTTGTACTATGCAGGTGTTGACCGCTTGAGAGGTGGCTCCAATTATGTATATAAACTTAAATACAACAACTAAATAATAAAGCCATCAAATGAAGATAAAATGGCCCACATATCCTTAAAGGAGTGGTTCACCTTCAAACAACTAGTTGGTTTCAGATAGATCACCAGAAATAACAACTTTTTCCAATGACTTTCTATTTGTGACCGTTTTTCAAATATTGAAGTGTAAAGGGTAATTTTTCACCTTCTGAAGCAGCACTGGGAGGGGGGGGTCACCGACCCTGTAAACTGTTCTAAATTGATACATTTAGTTGATACATTTGTTATCTTTATCCCTGCTGAGCAGAATCTCTGGGTTTCATTACAGGCAGCTGTTAGAATTGATACAATAGTTGCTCCAGAGATGCTGCTGAGAAATGTATCAACTAAATGTTGCAAAATTGTAACAGTTCAGCGTCTGCACCTGAATTACTGAGCTGCCAGACTCAAACACCAGAGATATATATGAACATTCAACTTTAAACTTCGATTTTGGAAAAACAGTAAAAAATAAATAATGGAAAGTAATTGAAAAAAGTCTTTATCTCTGGGGAACAATCTAAAAACAAGTGATTTAAAAAAGGTGTTTGGAAGGTGAACAACCCATTCAAGAAAATTTCACATGCTTAACGTGATGGGCATTCGCCGACTGCGAAACTGCTGCGTAAAATTAGCTGGGGGAAAAATTAGCTGCAAATGTTTTCGGAGTTTTATAGATTTTTCGGCGAAGCGAAACGGCACAGATTGGCTCATCACTAATGCTTAAAGCTGAGCTGGGTGACTGTCTCTAGGAAAATAGTGTGCAACATCCAGAGAGACACTTGTTAGTCACCTAGGAAATGCTGTGCCTTAATGTATCACACAGGACAATTTCCAACAATGTACTTCACTGCTAAACATGGAACACTTCGTTGCTATAAAAAAAGATATAAAACATGAAAATGACATTCAGTGTACTTGTAGTTCAGTGCAATGTACACAGTTGTGCTTACCGTCAATTGCTGAAAGGAGAACACGCGAGTGATCATATGCAATTACATTTGCATATCTATTCTTTGGTTTGTTCACCTCCAAGTTGGAATGTTCCCATGTGAATTGTTGCCCTGGGTCTATAGACTGGTAATAAAACATGAAAAGAAAAATATATGTATATTTCAGTCACTACTTTCAATAATATATATATATATATATATATATATATATATATATATATATATATATATATATATATATATATATATATATATATATATACAGTTATATGTAAAAGTTTGGGAACCCCTCTTAATTCTAAGGAGTTTTGTTTATCATTGACTGAGCTTTCAAAGTAGCAACTTTTATTATATAACATGCCTTATGGAAACAGTAGTATTTCAGCAGTGACATCAAGTTTATTGGATTACCAGAAAACATGCAATATGCATCATAACAAAATTAGACAGGTGCATAAATGTGGGCACCCCAACAGAGATATTACATTAATACTTAGTTGAGCCTCCTTTTGCAAATGTAACAGCCTCTAGACGCCTCCTATAGCCTTTGATGAGTGTCTGGATTCTGGATGGTGGCTTTTTTAACCATTCATCCATACAAAATCTCTCCAGTTCAGTTAAATTTAATTGCTGCCGAGCATGGACAGCCTGCTTCAAATCAACCATTCTAGAATATTGTACTGCTCCATCTGCATAAATGCCTTTGTAGATTTCCAAGTATGTTTAGGGTCATTATCCTGTTAGAATATCCAACCCCTGCGTAACTTCAACTTTGTGACTGATGCTTGAACATTATTCTGAAGAATTTGTCAATATTGGGTTGAATTCATCGTACCCTCGACTTTAACAAGGGCCCCAGTCCCTGAACTAGCCACACAGCCCCACAGCATGATGGAACCTCCACCAAAATTGACAGTAGGTGGCAGGTGTTTTTCTTGGTATGCAGTGTTCTTCTTCCGCCATGCAAAGTGCTTTTTGTTATGACCAAATAAATCAATTTTTATTCCAAAATGACTGTGGCTTGTCTAAATGAGCTTTTGTATACAACAAGCGACTCTGTTTGTGGTGTGAGTGCAGAAAGGGCTTTTTTCTCATCACCCTGCCATACAGATGTACTTTGTGCAAATTGCGCTGAATTGTAGAACGATGTAAAGATGCACCATCTGCAGCAAGATGTTCTTGCAGGTCTTTGGAGGTGATCTTTGGGTTGTTTGTAACCATTCTCACAATCCTACACATATGCCGCTCCTGTATTTTTCTTGGCCTGCCAGATCTGGGTTTTACAGCAATTGGCCACCTTAAATACCTTTTCTCATGATTGAAGTATTTTTTGTGATCCAGGTACTTTCTGGAGCACTGGGATATACAGTATCTGTCATGTGCAAAACCATCAGAGCACTTTTAAAATTAAAGGCCAGATGTTAATCCCCTAGTGATTAACACAGAAACCTGGTTTGAAACGTATTGATCTTCCTTCTAGTGCCAGCCGTAAAACAGCTTTAGATAAAGTGACAGTGTATTGGAACACTGATAACTGGAAGTGAGAAAAAGATACACATATTGGCATTCACATCTTTGAGGTGTGACAGACCAATAACTCATATAAAGCTTGGCCGTAGTAACAGGTTTAATGCTTGCTCTAATGGTTTAATGGATAGATCTTTAAGAGGATTCCTAGTAAATGCCACGCCGATAATAACCCTGTCACTAAAAACGATATAAATTATTACCAGACTCATTTCCTTGAACAAAAAAAACCGAACAGTTAGCTGCCGAATTAAGCATAAAAAAACAGTGTGCAAGGTCTAATATGGGTGAGCAATAGTCTTGTAAATTTCAGGTGGTCTTCTCTAAAATAAAATGTGCTTTCCTTGACTAAAAACAAAATAACCCTGTGAATAAAGCATCTTTCTGTTAGTTAATTATGATAACCTTTCAAGTTTTGGATTCAGTATTTAAATCTGTAGCGAGATTATTTATCTCTCAGCGGCAAGATGCAACGTTAGATTCAAAATCAACTGTCAATTATCCAGGACTTAATCTGTATCAATCTAGCACTATCTGGACTAATGTTCCAGTAGCTTTGTATTATTTAAATACCCAGTAAAAGACATCATTTATGGCATTATATAAATTGAAATCATATTGCGGTCTATCAACGTGCACAGCATACAAAACGAAATCACTCTGGAGTGAATATTCTTATTTTGACCATAATGCTTTAATAGTAAGGCTGTGCAGGCTGAAATGAATTGCATTTGACCTCAAATTCTCACCTCTTCAGTGATAGAATAATTCCATTCTAAATGGCTTATTAGATATTTGCCTGCAAAGTAAGCCCTGCATTCAAATAGCACAGCTTATTTCGTTCTACAAGACTTTGAAGCCAAAAATTGTTAGTGGCTGGTTTTGAAACAATTTAATATTTTGATGTTGCTAACTATTTAACTCCCCACTGACCCACATAAATGGTACTGTACTCACGCATATATTGTCCATAAAATGACCCAAAGTTTATGTTATCAAAAATGGACAATAGGGTTCATGTATGAATGTAAGTCACAAAACTGTATGCACCCATTGTGAGCAAACAGTGTATGAAGATAGCTGTGCCTATTCAGCCTACTCTGATGAATTGCATTTATAATTAATTCCAATAGCAGGAAGACCAGTAATTAAAACCTGGTTCAAGGAGGTATTACTTTCTGGGTTCCTGTAGTGTGTTGCACATCTAAACTAAACTGATTTGCATATCAACAGCCTGGAAATTGCATTATTCCCACATACATTGACTAAAAAATAACTTAATCTAGACACTTTATAGCCTGAACCGTAGTGCTGTGTATGCGAGTGTTTGCTATTCTGCTACTATTCTGGGGGGCACATTATGGGTTAAAATCATGGCATGGCAATTTGGTTGCATTTTCCCCCCTAGCACTGAAGTTTTAAAATGTATATCACTTTTATTCATAATTCGCCCATATCAAGTGGAAAATTAGACCCCAGCTTACAAACATTCTTTAAAGAGTACAGATCATTTGAAACTCAGAAAAATCTATTTTCATTATAAGTTGTCTCGTTTTTTGTCTCCTGCTGGGAGCGAATCATTGCACCTGCAATGGCTTTCAAAGTAGCAGCAGTATTTGCAGCTTATGTATAATATTCTAATGGTATAATGGTGTACTTGTGAGCTGAGTCTTGGAACAAATGTGCCTTAATTTGTTACCTTGCCTTATAGCTTTAGTTTCTTCGGTGGAATCAAAAGAACCACTGTATCATGGAATAGACAAGGAGCTCAGAGAAACTCAAGATGTCTTTCCAATCTCAAGGTGAGTTAACTGTAGGCAACTATATTTATAAACCTTGTGTGGGCGTCTATAATGCATTAACATATGTGTACTACAAGGGAGTATTTGTTGGACTTTATGTTTTCCTGTGTAGATTCTTTTTTTCTATTGTATTTATCACAACTACCACTATAATAAATTGCAAAAAAGATGGAGTAGAGCCTGAGCCTGTGACTTTATGCCAGTGCACAAATGCAACGATTATATTTGAAACCACAGTATCAAACGATCATGTTGGCAACAGTTAAAATTCCAACTGCACATCTTTGCTCCTAATCCAATAAAAACCTGCTAATGTGTTAGAAATCCCTTTTACACCATTTCATTTTGCTGGTAGGGGCATACTTGTGACAATGAAGATAAATGATAATGATAGTAGTGAGTTGATATCACATTAGGGCTACTAATGTAATTAGCAAATCAGGGGGAAAGTCATGAATGAATTAAACTTAATGGTAATCGTAATAATGCATTTTGCTACTCTACACAGTAATAAAGTAGCGATGAAAAGACTTTTTATAAATTATTATATGAATTAAAAAGAACTCTGCTCTGTATTGTTCATAAGTCATCTCTGAAGCTAAAGAAATAACAGTGATACTCCACTTGCAGTTATAAAAGTGGTCTATTAATATTTCTACTATTTGTTTTGAACCTATGTAGGCAGCATCAATTTACTTATATATACCAATACAGAAAGGATGCTTTTACTCTTTTAGTAAAAACCTTTGCATTATGGACACAGAGCTATTTCCCTCACAATTATCATAACGCAGACCATAAGCATATTCTTTTATACCTATTGTGTTCTTTTACACCTAGCAAGTCTTATTGACTTACAATATCTTCATTTTTTAAAATATGAACTTAATTATTTCATTGAGTCATGCAAAAGCGTGTTCTCATTAAGCACTGATTATAATTGATAACTATTGAGTCAGTGACTATTTCCCTTAGGAATGTGCACACTGTGATGTCAAGGGGGACAGTGACAGAGGGGAGGGGAAGCGGCAGAGGGGAGGATCAAACAGCAAAGGGAAACGACTATGAACTGGGGGGGAGAGAAGAGGTACCAGCACAGCGCCCCCCTATAATTGTGCCCTAGGCATGTGCCTCTTCTGCCTACCCCTAGTTCCGGCCCTGGGAGGTGGGAAGATACAACAAGTTTTTAAAGACATTATCATAAACAGCAGGATTAGTTCTACCAACTATTATGTAGAAAGCTAATGCTATACATAGTACTGGGATACCATTCAGATATATATTGATATATACAATATGTACAAAATACAGTCAGGGTCTGCATTAAGGAAATCACTCATTAACTTCTACACAAACTTGCATGACATACCAATTAAAACTTAGTAAAAAATAAACTGAAACATTGGATTTACACTACAATTAGCAAGTGTGACTATGAAGCATTTATGGATTGTATTGCCTTGCAATTGTTTCTATGTTTCCCGTTTCTATAAAAACAATAGGGGTAATTTAATAACAGGTAACTGGCAATGGAAAAAAAATTTGGCTTTGCAGGTAAGTAAAGAGTTTATAGGCATGACACTAAGAACACCTTATACCCACTGAATGCCCTTGCTAACATAATAAGAAGGAGGACCAAATACATCCTTTTTATACTATGCAGGTGGTGACCGCTAGAGAGGTGGCCCCAATTATGTATATAAACTTAAATAACAACTAAATAATAAAGCTACCAAATGAAGATAAAATGGCCCACAGATCCTTAAAGGGGGTGGATCACCTTCAAACAACCAATTGGTTTCAGATAGATCACCAGAAATAACAACTTTTTCAAATGACTTTCTATTTTCTATGAGTGACCATTTTTCTAGTATTGAAGTGTATAGTGTCATTTCTCCTTCTGAAGCAGCTCTGGGAGGGGGGGTCGCCGACCCTGTAAACTGTTCTAAATGGATACATTTAGTTGATACATTTCTTATCTTCTACACAAATTTAACTTCTACACAAACTTGCATGACATACCAATTAAAACTTAGTAAAAAAAAAACATACAACGTTCATTTTAAGAGCAATCGATTTAGTATTCATGCTTAGATGTTACTTTCTCACTTTTCCACAAAGAGTAAAATATATTTGGAGAGACAATCTTGGAAAAGATCACCTTGCATCATCCTGGCCAACAAAGCCTATTTTTCAAGACTGTTTGAAATTACAGATTTATATATATAAATGGAAGTTAGCACATTAGTCAGGATTATAAATTCCCTCTGGGTGCTTCAATTTCTTTCCAGATTCTAAGAATGTACTGGCAGGTTAACTGACTACTGATTAATGTAACCTTAGTGTTTGTGTAAGTTTAAAAAATACAGCCATACCTCATATTCTTGAGAAAACTTTAAGTTGTCATTAGCTTTCAATCTTTCAATGTGATCTTCAAGTTCCAGGATAGGAATTGGAGGGTGGTTGGCCATACCTGTGATGGTAAACAGAGGACTTGTAAAGAAATCCCATTTTGTGCCTAAGTGACCTAAGTGATATACAGGGCAAAAGCAACTTGCGATGTGCCAGTATAGGATGTTGTACAATATGTGTGAGAAGCAGGCAGATAGTTTAGTTACTCAAAGCAGGACATGCTCTGGAGAGATGAGATTTAATGCATGAATAGTCACCAAGCATAGTCCCAATGTCAATATGCCAAAAAGAGACATTACTGTGCAATGAATCAATGACATTAGCTGGGTAAAGATAGTGATACGGTTAGACTAGAGGTAGAGGGTTACTTTGAGTAATGACTGAATCACATCAAACCCTTTGTTCTGCACATAATGGAATGGAAATCATTGGATTAGATGTTTAGAAAGAGGTGAAAGAGTTTCCTCAAACAGAAGGCAAAGTATTCGTAAGAGCGGAATTCATGTGAACATATGCATAATTAAGAAAAACTAACTTGAAGAATGAAGGTTACGAAGGTAACCGGAAACACCTGAACCTGCAAAGGAAATGTTCGTATTTAACAAAAAAAAAATGGATATCTTTAACCCCTTCAGTGAGCAAGTGAATAGCCCACCAGCATTAGTGACACATTGTGTTTACCAGACAGTAAGGCATTAGATGTCACACTGGTGCAGCCAAGCAATCGTGGGTAACATTCCCCAAGCACAGCAAAGGGGTTAAAATACTTAACTACCTAAAAATTGTATTTATTCAGTTCCATTTGGGAAGTAAAGGGGTATCACATGGAATGGAATGAAAAATGTAATAAGCGACAAATAGATGTATTTTTTCACTGAATTATGTAGTCCTCTGATTTCATTAACTGATAACATGCAAGACAGGTATAAAAAGGCTACATGCAATCATATTCTTAAGACCAAAACTTCTAGAACAGATTAAAACATGGGACATTGAAAGCTTCAAAAACGTTTTCACGACTAGCAGATTGTAGAAGTAGGGGTTGTGGTCTTTCATTCTTTCATGCTTTCTATCTCTCAGGTGATCCAGCCCTGGTCCCCTTAAAAATTACTACAATCTACTTAAGGTGTAAACATCTTTGTCTTATGATAAACAGGTTAAGTAGTAAAAAAAACAAACAAAAAGTAAACATGGAAAAGGGGGTTACCATATCAGTCAGCCAGCTCCAGATGAGTAACTATTCATAATCTATATAAACTAGTGTCTGAGGTACAAGCCCCAGTCAATCATTGAGTATGGAATGGGCCTTAGATTGTTACAGTAAAATCATATTTGTAGCTTTAAAACAGTATTATATCGCTACACAATCTCACAGAGATAATATGCTCTTGAAAACTGTGACCTAATAATAGTTTGTGCTTAAGTCAAAGCTGGCTGGCAGATCTGAAGCAGCATACCCCAGGGAATTTGCTATTGACTGTGGTGAACAACATGGATGGATTAGGGGGCTTAAACTGGACTTTATGGTGCACAGATTTCATCACCGCAAAAGTCAGAAATCAGTCTTAATTGGGTACTTAATCATTCACATAGCTTTTTAAGAGAATCAAATTAAAGGGTGCACTTTAAATAGTCGAATATTTTCAAGGCAATGCATAAAATGCATATAGGGATGGCTTGTTTGTGTTGGTTTTAAATCCCTTTTAATTAAAAGCAATTATTTTACTATATCCCTTTGCAAGAATAAATATGGACGAGGGATTCACTACACAAAAATGACAAAATATAACTGGGACAATTATAAGAAAAAGAATTATCCCCAGGTCCAGCTCAAACACCCCTGTTAATATATGGTATTGAATAATCACCAAAAAAAACATTAGATTTATAAAGAATGGTCGGTGGCTGAGATGAAGAATGTAATAATAAAAAAAGACTTGTACAGAAAAAAAGGTAACAGAGACAAAGATGTTTAGACCTTTTTGAGCGAACCGTGGGAGAGAGTTATTATCATATAAGGACTGAGTGTCAGTTTGGCTAGAGAGGGAGGACACAGAGCCAATCAGTGAGGAGTAGGGGACTGAATTACTGTTCAAAGCTGTAAGAGTAAAAGCCAGTTGGAGATGGGAAACAAATTAGTAACAATAGAGTGACATTGTTCAGTTTGTACAAGACACATAAAAGAACCTGAACATACATGGGAAACATACATACACTTCAATACACCGTTAGATCTTGTATGCGTTTATGTGATTTAATGAAACTAAATCCATTACTGAAGAACAAAGGTTTTGCCTATTTTGCCAAGTCCTGTGGAATCACACAGAATTACCTGATGGGTATTGGCATTAACTAATGCATTTGTTTTTAAAAGAAGATAAATTACTTTAGAGTTGGCAGTCAGAATGTTATTTTGGTTCAATAGTTCTTTCTAAATTGTATCCAGATAAAACTCTAAATGCTTGAGCATGTCTTCTCAACTTATCTTGAAAAAAAAACATTGAAGCCATTTTGTCAAAGTCTTCATGTATTTCTGCAATGCTTAAGCCAATCATTGACCTCACACCATTTTGAATAGCTGCATCAACAATTCATTATACAGACTAATAAATCAGATTAGGTTATATTCATAAAAAGCCACCTGTTTTAAGAGGTTATGGTCATATTCTTACTCAAAAGCCACGAAGTCGGTGGAAATTAAATGTCACCCGTGCCATCGGTCTTAATGCCGTGTGTCCTTGAACATCAAACTCTAACTATGAATTTTAGTTTAGTTCTTTAGTGCTCTCTGCTGCAGTTTTACTTGAAGCTAGGGCAGATCAAAGAAGCAGTAGCCATGTTTTGCTTATTAATTATTCCATAATCATTCTAATAAGTCCAAAATTAGAAAATTTACGAGGTCACAATAACATTTTTTATTAACTAATAAAATGCTACTGCTGTTGGCCTTGCCCATGTTCCCACCAGTGAATCATTTCCCATGGTTACATACATACACAAATTTGAATTTAAAACCACCAACGTAATTTTGAATTTGAATGTGAGATTTGTCACACCTTGACCCTGGAAACAGTTCTAATTCGACTATTCTCTACCTAAAACCTGCCGAGTTCATTTTGCCAAGCTTCGCTTCTAAAATGCCTCGCCATAGACTTCAATGAGAGAGAAAAAAAGGTTGTATGTCAAAAAAAATTAGACACTCGTCAAAAAAGATTAAATAACAGTAATGATAATTATTATTTTAAATGTGCAAGCACTTGCTAACTACCTGTTTAATTTACTGAGTTATAAACAGTCTGAATAATCTATTATCATAGAATCATAGCAAAAAACATGGCTTCCATACAGCATTAATTCATTTTATCGCTAATAAATCTCTTTGCATTGTATGTTTTCTGTAACCTGGGAAATGATTAATTTTACTCTGTCTTTAAATTTACTTTTGCCTTGTTATAGCTGGTAAATTAAAACACAATGGAATCCAACTATAGTTATTAATGGGAAGGATTAACCTCCAGCCCCTAAGGGGTTTCACAAACAATGCAAGGATGACAGTTGCATTACTGGCAGCTAGAGGGTTAACATTTTGCAGATGGGCTTATCATTTATTGAAGCTTTTTCTTCATATTATTTTAAGCTTATTATTTTGGGGTTTGGGGTACTTACTTTCTTCATTTTGCTTCATATCAAAAGGATACATACAGAATTCCCGGAACTGAAATTCAATGCATGTTTCCAAGCTGCTTCACAGATCAGTGGCTTATAATATCCATAGCATTTAGATAAGCAAGCAGGAGGAATTGTGTTTATTACCTGGAGTTTGAAAGTTAAGCCTTCTAAGCTCTACTGGGTCGGTGGGGTTATGCGACGGAATCTCTTTGCTGTTGGGTAAGCTGCTCTTCCTAGAGTCCGATTCAGTCCTCTTCCTGTATACCAAAACAGAAAGGCAAAATGCAATGACAACGTGGAATAAGAGATAGCACAGGGAATACAGAGACACCGTTTTAGCTATAATGCAAGCACAAATCCACCGTAAAATCATATCGCTTCCCATGAATAAAATCTTTTTAGTGCAGTAGTTACCATGTTTATTTCTCTTTTCACATGCATATTAAAGGACACATAACCCAAAAAATATATTGTTTTTTGCCTAATAACAGAAAACACAATTCTAAGCAACTTTCCAAATTGTCAGTACTTTAGTTATTTGTAAATGTAATTGCTATTGAAAGCAGCATTTCCTTAACTCCTGCTTTTTACCTTTTAAACAGTGTTGCAAAAGTCAGTCTCCTCCAGCAAGACAGGTCTGTCAATCTGTTGGCTGGTATTACATTGTTTCAAATGCCAGAGGCACCAGGGCAGAGAATAGAAACACTGCTTTCAATAGTGATACAAATACAAATAATTTAACATATAAAATGTGTAATGAATATGTATATTGCAAAGTTTCTTAGAATTATGTTTTCTTTTATTAGGCAAAACATACATTTTTGGGTTGACATGTCCTTTAAGGACCATTTCCGGTTTTTGTTATAGATTACATTTTTGGCTAACTAACTATATTAGAAACATTTTTTTTATTTACCCAGTTTTTATTTTTATACTTTACAATTCCTTTAATAATTATTTTGTTTTATTCATATCTGTAGGAAAAGCCAATGCTGAAAAGGCTCTAATGAAGACTTAAGTGAACAAATTAGCATGAAAACAGTGAAATGCTTTACTTAAACCTGAACAATCATTAGCTTTCGAAGGAATAAGCAATTATATGTCTAAAGTTCTGTAAAACACGTGCTTCTAAATCCAAATGTATGTAGATAATTTGCCCTATGAAGAATGGAGAGAGATCATCAGGGCCGGATTTACATAGAGGGTGCCCCTAGGCCCACTGCCGTTCGGCGCCCCTGTCCCCTCCCCTTTATTCGTGCAAATTTTCATCATCAATGGGGAAATTTAAAAAAATATTGTATCTCCAGCGTATTCCCAGTGTTTTTGAACCAAAGTAGGTGTGATTGGGCATCATGCCGCCCCCCTAAAATCCTGCCACCCTAGGCCCGGGCCTAGGTGACCTTTCCACAAATCCGGGCCTGGAGATCATGTTAAATGTCTAAAGAGTGACTTCGAAAAACATGTTGGCCCTAACCCTATTGCACAGCTCTACCGGAACGGTGATGGAACCATAGACTTTAAGCTCATATTTGTGATGCATGTAAGGGATTTTTTTTTTGTGCAGCAGGTCAGTAAAAACAATAAGTGGGAATTAGCTTTCCTTTAACAATAGCAGGTAAAAACTAACAGGTGTAATTATTTTGTTTTAAAGGAGAAGGAAAGGCTACAATAAAGTAAGCTTTATCAGAAAGGTCTATATTAATACACCAGTAAACCATCAAGTAATGCTGCTCTGAATCCTCTGTCAAAAAAACCCCCACTGCATTTCTTTCTTTCTATTGTGTATACATAGGCGTCTGTATCAGACTTCCTGTTTTCATCTTAAACCTCCAGGGCTAGGGCTTGAGCATGCTCAGTTTGGTCCTCTCCCCCTCCCCCCCCTCTCTCCCTCCTCCCCCCCCTGTTGTAATCTGATCCCAGAGCTATGAGTGAGCAGGGAGAAACTCAGGCAGGAAGTAATGTCATACCAAGCTAATATGGCAGCTGCTATCCTAAACAAAGAGCTGTTTACTCACGTATGGTAAAGCATTCTGCAGAATACATATAGGGGCAGATTCACTAAGGGTCGAATTTCGAAGTTAAAAATACTTCGAAATTCGACCCTCGAATTGAAATCCTTTGACTTCGAATATCGAAGTCGAAGGATTTAGCGCTAAACGTTCGTTCGATCGATCGAAGGATTTTTCGTTCGATCGATCGAACGATTAAATTCGAAGGATTTTAATCCAACGATCGAAGGAAAATCCTTCGATCAAAAAATCACAGGCAAGCCTATGGGGACCTTCCCCATAGGCTAACATTGACTTCGGTAGCTTTTAGCTGACGAAGTAGGGGGTCGAAGTTTTTTTTAAAGGGGAAGTACTTCGACTATCGAATGGTCGAATAGTCGAACGATTTTTCGTTCGATTCGTTCGATTTCGTTCGAATTCGAACGAATTTAACCAATTCGATGGTCGAAGTACCCAAAAAATACTTCGAAATTCGAAGTTTTTTCATTCGAATCCTTCACTCGAGCTTAGTGAATCAGCCCCATAGTGTTATAGCTTGCACTATTGTAGCTAATCTATTGGCAATAAACTGCTTTGGTAGCTTTCCTTCTCCTTTAAAAGAGTAAACCAAAAACGCTACCTGCTGAAATGGCATCTTAATGGCTTACACCAAATATCTTGACTACTATTAAGATTTGACAATTGTCCTAGTCCTAATAATGTTTTTCCATTTGTGCATGATACAGTAATTGTTCAAGTCCCGGAATGTTAGCTGTTTATAGTTTTATTGTAAACTGCTTAGTAACCTAAAACACTTTAAGCTATTTTTGCTGACTCTATCCATCATGTGCATATTTTCTCCATGGGAGATAAAAGCTGCTTTAAAACGACATTCCTATGTCCCAGCAGCAGTTGTTTTGACAGCTGACGTTCACTTTGTAAAAAATAAAAATGCTATAATCAAACCCTTTTAACAGAACACGTATTAATAAGCAAGGAACATTTTTGAAACAAACTGGCCAAAAGTAATGGTGTTGTTTAATGTTGTAACTAAGATGAACACGTTTTTCTGCAGGCAATAAACAATGGCTTTATTTAAACATATGGCTAGTTGTTATCTAGACAGCCTTGGCTAATTCCCTGTACACATGCCTAACCACTGCATACTCGGTGTATTAATATTATGCACTTTTATACAGGAGAATATTGCAGCGAAGCTAGAGATCTAGCTGAGCTGTTTAATGTGCCCGCCAAAGAAAATCATCCCATTCCTATCTTAATAAAATCTCCCCAGCCGCACCATTTTGTGTAAGCTTTCCAGTTCACGTTAACATAACAAAGGAGAGTTTATTAGATGTATGGCGGCATTGCAAACATTTAATTAGTTGCAGGAGAGATATCAGTAAACTGAATACTAAATAAAAGTGATACGGTGGCTCATAAGCAGCCTTAAGATGAAAAAGTGAATCAGTTCAGTGACTCACAATCAGCTCCCCTTACTAAGTTACAAAGCTGAAATATGAATGTGCTTTTACAATAAAGGTTATAGTGTTACTGTGACTCATTCAAACCCCACATTATTTAGCATAACAAAGGGAAATAATCCTTGCTTAATTTTAATCGCAGAGAGTATATTATACCTTTACTGACAAGTCAAAAGAAATCTCTTATTATCTATCTTTGATGTTGAAAATGACACCTGAGGAAGGGATTGGGTAACGCACCTCCCCGAAGCGTTGTATTTGGTGTGATTTGGGAACTCATGATCTCATAAAATAAACGCTCACTTTTTTTGTTTGCAAGTGGATTGGAGCTTTTTGTTTCTTTACATATTGGATACTGGAAGGAAGGTACCAGTCGTATCCACCTGCACTCCACTTTTTATACTGAAAAATATTACTGGATATTGTATCTTTCCACTGTAAGAAAAGTTTTATTCAAATGGTGCAATGATATTACAGTTTGATGAGTGTCTAAAGGTTGCTGCTTTTACAGTCTGCACCTTGGTAACATGTGATTACCACGCCCTAATTAAAGGTTTATGGTAGGACTCCACGAATGATTTTGTTGCGATCCGACGCGCTGCGACAAAACGCATGTGACTTGTCGCATGCAACAAAAATAAGGTAAGAGATAGTGACTGTTGGATGCAGACACAACGTGCAGCATCTGCATACAACAGTCGTTTAGCATCGGATCAACGCTGCAACACCATGCGACATTTCTATCTCTTACCTTATTTTCGTTGCATGCGACAAGTCGCATCGCTTCGGATCGCAACAAAACCATTTGTGGAGTCCTACCCTTAGAGTAAAGTATGCAAGGACTAAGGCCAGTGGTGCATATAATTTTTTCAGCTGTGGGTGATCTGACAAATGCAGAACTGGTCCATCAGTGTGCACACAGGGCAGAAATGCAAAATTATGCATTTTTGCACTAAAACCCACTTGTCAGTGTGCAGACAAGATGGGGTGGACAAGATCAACTCTACCTTTTTGCTGCTGGTCTGTCTACACCAGTGGAGAAAATAATGTGGCGGTTATTTATCAAAATATTTGAAATAAAGTCTGACCAAGCTAGAATTTACCACAATTTACCCTTATTTATCCTTAAGAAACCATGGAAAAATTATATCGGAAAAAAACACAATTTTTTTCTGATTGCCGCATGAAAAACGACATAATTTAATAATAATAAATAAAGGTAGGACTCAACGAACAAATTTGTCGCGATCCGACGTGCTGCGACAAAACGATGTATGAGATAGAATTGAGATAGATAGAATTGAGATAGAATTGTCGCATGGTGTCGCAGTGTTGAACCAACGCAACTGTCGGATGCAGACGCAGCGTGCCGCTTCTGCATCCGACAGTCATGTTGCGTTGGATCAACACTGCAACACGAAATGTGAAATTCTACCTCTTACCTTATTTTTGTCACATGCGTTTTGTCGCAGCACGTAGAATCGCAACAAAAACGAACATGGAGTCCTACCCTAATAAAATCCAAACTTTTCTGATTTGACACCCAAAAAAGTTCAAATATTTAGTGAAATCGATGGAAAAGCCTGAAGTGTTCGAATTATGGCACGAAACCCAACGCAGACCATACTATTTTCGAATTGCAAATAGGGCCTCTGCCATTTACTTCTACAGGACCTGACAGGTTGAAGATGGAGTATTTTTGTATTCTGACTTTTTGCATTCTCGGGCTATAATAAATCTCGAAAAATATTTGAAATAAAGTCTGACCAAGCTAGAATTTACCACAATTTACCCTTATTTATCCTTAAGAAACCATGGAAAAATTATATCGGAAAAAAACACAATTTTTTTCTGATTGCCGCATGAAAAACGACATAATTTAATAATAATAAATAAAGGTAGGACTCAACGAACAAATTTGTCGCGATCCGACGTGCTGCGACAAAACGATGTATGAGATAGAATTGAGATAGATAGAATTGAGATAGAATTGTCGCATGGTGTCGCAGTGTTGAACCAACGCAACTGTCGGATGCAGACGCAGCGTGCCGCTTCTGCATCCGACAGTCATGTTGCGTTGGATCAACACTGCAACACGAAATGTGAAATTCTACCTCTTACCTTATTTTTGTCACATGCGTTTTGTCGCAGCACGTAGAATCACAACAAAAACGAACATGGAGTCCTACCCTAATAAAATCCAAACTTTTCTGATTTGACACCCAAAAAAGTTCAAATATTTAGTGAAATCGATGGAAAAGCCTGAAGTGTTCGAATTATGGCACGAAACCCAACGCAGACCATACTATTTTCGAATTGCAAATAGGGCCTCTGCCATTTACTTCTACAGGACCTGACAGGTTGAAGATGGAGTATTTTTGTATTCTGACTTTTTGCATTCTCGGGCTATAATAAATCTCGAAAAATTCAAGGGTTTTTTTCACAAAAAATTTGGATTTTATAGTAAACTCAAATTTTTAGCATTTTTAGGATTCAGACTTAAAATAACCCCCTGTGTGTGTGCTAATGGTCTGTAATAAGGGGCATACTTATCAAGGGTCAAATTTAGAGTATATGGGAGTTTATAAAAACGTTGGGTGAAAAGGACCAACCCTCAAACTAGAATCAAATTCGAATTGAGTTCAATTTGAGTTTTTTTCACCAAAAAAAAAAGTTAAATTTAAGAAATTTTTTTTTTTACACCAAACGACTCCAAATTGATTGTAGGAGGTCCCCCATAGGCTAAAACACCAATTTGCCAGGTTTACGATGGTGAATGGTCGAATTCAAATTCTTAAACGGACAATACATGATAAATTTGAAATTCGAATTTTTAATTTTTTTTTAAACTCGAATCGAATTTGGATTATTCCCTAGTTGAATTACACTTAAATAAACTCAATTCTAATTTAAAATTCAAATTTTCAGTTTGATCCTTGATAAATCTTCCCCTAAGTAGAGAGGTTTAAGGAAGCATTACTTTTTTTTTTTTAAGATCAATAGCCTTTCTTTAGAAAACTATGCATTACTGTATATGTCAGAAAGCCATTCTCACTGGATTTGCCTCATAATCTATATACATTATAGAGGAAATAAAATCTAGTTATTGCTTTGCTATTGCTCATTTCTTACCTGTCGGGTTTACTACTCCATTTTAATGCAGCAGGAAAAGACAAGGTGGAATGTTAGTCTACTGACACTTATGGATTATTAAACTGATACAATGTGCATGCAATATAATCACAAATGTATAGTAGACAACACTTTAAAAAAAAACAAAAAACGGTATTGTCTAAATCTAATACTATCTTATTTTAATATACCAAAGGTTTGTTCCTTCATATAGTAAACCATTGTTTACTCTCAATGGTCTAAACATCGAAGTGGCATCTGGACGTTGCAAACTAGATAATATTTATTATTACTTTTCCATGCAATGGGGGCCATTTGGGGAATTAATGTTTATTGTTAAATCTGAAACACAAGTTATTTGAGAACACTTCCATTATCTTCCTTTTTGGCCACTTTTGGCCATGTCACAAACTTACAGAAAGTGAGCCTGGACTACTTGCTTAATAGACTTTGTATTTGCATAAAGCAAGCCTTTGACATCACGTTAGAATCTATTTACTTTAAAGCAAAACAGAAAAACAACAGCAATGAGAAAACATGCTTTAACATACAGAGGTGATTGGAAAGGCCTTTGAAGCTTTTCTTTTGCTCTGTAAATCATTTCTTCGATGTTTATTTGAAAAAGTCCCCATAATTTCACTATGGAACCTCTTCTCTTCAGCATTCATCATAACATACATTGATTAAAAACAACTTCCAATTTTTGTGGAAGGACTTATGAAATAGCCAAACATGATATTCAGTATGATTATTGATATTTCATGCCAGCTGGATAAATATAGATTCTTAATAAAGGAGAATAGTCAAACAATAAAAGCTTTCTAAAGTGGGACTGAAAATAATGATGCTAATTTGTATGTTAATGGTTGTTAAAGCTCTCTGGGGCTCATTTATATAGTTTGCGCATAGCATATTTATTCGAAAATGGTTGTATTGCTCATGCTTTTTCCAGAACACTAAAATATTGCACCGGTGTACCTGACTTTCCGGTTTTCGTGAATTTGCATTGAGAATACATTTTCGCAAATGGCTAGCAAATGAGTCAGGTGTTTGAGTGAGTGTGCCCAATGTGCTTAAATTCACAATTTGCCAAACTGTTTTGTGAATAATTTCTCTGCCACCAAAGTTGTGGCGTAATTCAAAATGCAGAATGCGCACATAATATTCACAATTTTTTGCCATATTTAAAAAGCTCTTATAGACATTCGCAGTGTGAAAAAAAAATTCCCAATTCTGTTTGCACACTCTAATTCAGCTTTATAAATGTAACCATGTACAGGGCAAGTATATTCACTATGTGAACCAATCTGCCCTGCGCAAAGTTTATAAATGAACCCTTCTGAGTCTTCTGTCCTGGCAGCAAATGTATTTATTCAAACAATGTGAGTAAGCAATATACAATCAAACGATATAATAATAACAAGTAAAGTAAGTTAATTGTAAGCATAATTGTATTTTTATAAGTAGATAAATTCTAATGGTGTAATAGTGTAGGGATGTGAAAATCTTAGACACCCTTACACATTACAGACAGGCTCATCCCTAGTAATATGGACACCTCAGTGGGTCCCTATGGGGACCTTGTGCTTATGTAACCCCTGTAGTTCACACAGTGTACACCAGATGGCACTGTACCAGAGAATAAAAGGTTTAGGAACCATGTGTTCTGGGTCCATTGCTTTAGCCCAACCAAGCAGGCTGGAAGGGAACCAGTAGTGCTGACCCTAGGTGCCTTGGCCCTAGTAATTAGACAGCTATACTCGATTATAGATCACTCTAGGAGTGATAGAGAGATTATTTAGTTGAGCAGCTCAAGGCTCCGCCAAGGAGATTAGAGGGATTAAGATCCCAGGGTATTTCTGACCCGGAGTAAGGAACCAAGTGTTGAGATAGGGATGATAGGAGTTCCCCTAGTCTGCCACTGGAAGATATCCTGTAAACTGGGCAATACCCATCACATGCTGTCAACTTACTCTCTGCTGTTTATTCCCTAGCCTGTGGGGATTCAGCCTATACGTGCTGTGAGTATATGTTTCCTTTATGCTGCTGTGTATGTTCTATACTCCATTGTGGATCAATGTGCTGAATGATCTATGTGCTATTATTCAATAAACACAGTTCTTGGTTCAAACGTTAAAGAACTACTGGCACCCATCATTGTGCTATCGCACCCAGTTACAGTCACACTACACCCTGCCTCCACCGCGTTGCGAGGGCTTACCCCTGAAAAAGAGAGCTCATCTGTGGTCTCAGCCCACAAAGGAAAGTAGCTAACACTGCCCTGGCACAAGTCAGTTTACTATAGCGCTACAATAGTTAAAAATGGTGGGTCCCACTATGAACAACCACAGGGGCAGGTCTGGGGAGCAAGGACATATGCTTTCCTAAGGAATACAGTGTATTCAACAGGTGCAGGCTGAGGCAGACATGATGGCACTGCTTAATTCTATAAATAAGAGAACCCAAGGTATTTGACATAAATTGTTGTTGCAATGCCCTATTCTCCATCAGCAATATTTACGGCCTGAGGAGTTGCTTCCTGTCTATCACAGGATGTCCCCTGTTTACAAGTAGTGACAAAAACCGTTTTTTTGAAAAATGTGTTCGCTGTAAAGCTTACCTCTTATAAAGAAGGATAGCAATGACAATGCAGATGATAAATACCACTGCAAGGACTGGTCCAACAACCCATATTAAACCCTCTTCTTCATCTGTCATTGGCTGAGGGTCAATTTCCATTGAGACAACTGGGTCAGAGTATGGGCTTGTTGCAAACATTGCCTGTAAAAATAAAATATGTATAATATATACTAATGTCAACAAACAATCATTTAAAAAAGCAAATTGCCAAGTGCTTAGGGAAGAACATTCTGTATATTTAATTTGTTAGCCTTTAGTTCTCCATTAAAGGCCATCATCCTTGGTAAGCTTTAAATTGCAAAGACCATTGCCTTTTCATGCAAGAACATGTTTGTTCTACTTGTATTTTATTTGTTCATGATCGTTCTATGCAGCTGCCTGTATATATCAAACTATCTTTTTTTTTTTTAATGAATGACATTCTCGCATTTTGGGAACGTACAATTTCAACCTCTTTCAAAAAAATCAAACTGAACCTAGTCTGCATGTGTGTGTGTGTGAATATGCTGGGGATTTAGATTGAAAGTTCCAATAGGGCAGGTACTGATAAAGATGAATCTGAAGGAGAACCTATACAATATGCTGGGGACTTTTATAGTTTACTTTTTAGTTCTAAATTACATTGTTTACATTGCAAATAATTCACTCTACCATTTAAAATGTTATTCTTGAACCAACAAATATATTTGTTTTAGCTATAATATTGTCATGGAGGCAGCGCTGCAGAATAGAACTGCTCTGAGGAAGCTTTAGTTTCTTCCCTTCTCATACTTCCGTACAACCCAATTCCTGTTAGCATATTCCTGCATAGCAGGGTTTCTCCAGCTTGGGTGCTATTCACATGTCTACCACTAGGTGGGGCAAATATCCATATCTATATATCCTATACTGTACAAAAGAATTGAGGCTAATAACCTACTGGCAGAGAAATTCCTGAAACCACACCAAATTATTGGTAAGCAGTATAGGTAGTTTTGCCTGTTCACACACTTGCTATAATTGAGGAAAGAATCAGCAGTGCTATTAGCCCATGGAGGCATGAATAGGTCAGGCAGCTGATTCCATCAGCAGAGGTGTCAGGGAGCTGCTGTCTGCTTACCTTCCCATTGTTCTGTTGATAGGCTGCTGATGGCCTGCTGGGGGGGGTGATATTACTCCAATTTGTAGTGTAGCAGTAAAGAGTGACTGAATTTTATCAGAGCACAAATCACCCGACTGGGGGCACCTGGGAAACAGACATCATATCTAGCCCCACGCTAAATCTCAAAATTAAATAAAAATTTTAAAAAAAAATTATTTCAGAGCAGCATTTTGCTGGAGCAGCACTATTAACTGATTTTTTGGAAAAAAAAAAGTTTTTCCATGACAGTATCCCTTTAAGCTTTGTCTTATATGTCTTATGTAAGAGTTCTCATATAATACATACATATGTTTCAGGTATTGATATGATACAGGCAATCTGTATGTTTTCTTCTATATAGTGGTGTGGAATATGTCAGTCCGAATAATAATCATAATGATAATATTATACAGTATATGCATTTATATACTCATGTTAAATTGAAATGGGATGAACAGAATATCTCCAAAAATATTTGTTTACACATTGACCACATACAGATTCACTTTACTGTACGTAAAAAACATTATTCTCATATTCTCTATCCAAAGAAAATACTTTTCATTTTTCAGAGACATCTAAAAATATATTTCTGCTGGGAAATTCACGCCTCAGTACTTTCATAGTGATCTCTGAAAGCAAAGGTTATCAATCTCATTGCAGCCAAACAGTAAAAGAGTTGGTTCCACTTTCATTTGACCATGACCAGTAGTGAAATTGCAAATCATAATCGATTACAGCTGAAATAATTAAAAGGTAGTATGATTGTGGCCAACATGGCGTTCTAAGCAGACATATGTAAAGGGGCTCTCTCACAGCCCAGATTATCCTGACCGCCAACACACCAGGAAAGGGTCTCAATTTGTGTTCCCCTTCTACCCAACCACAATGGAAAAGCACAGCCATAGAAGGAGAGCAGACCAGTCGCACAAGTACTTTCAAACACCACAGTCTGAACCAGTGCTAAAGACCAGGGTTCTGGACCTGCGTCGCCGAGGGCCAAGGGCTCTTAGTAATATATTAACAGTGCTGGTTATTCCTTTCTGTTTTATTGGAATTGATTTATAGTCCTTTTAAGCAGTGGCATAACTAGATGATACTGGGCCCCAACAGCAAATTCATTTTAGGGCCCCCATTATATTGAGAGATTATCCTGTTTTACCAATATATTTTGAAATCGCTCATTAATTATGGCTTCGTCGGGACCCCTATCCCTCCTGGGCCCCCCTGCAGCCACAGGGTCTGCTTCCTCTGTAATTACGCCCCTGCTTTTAAGAGTACTTATCCTTCATAATAACTTTGAATATGATATGAAGTAGATAACACTTCTCGAAGACAATTTGCAATCTTCGTTCATCTTCATTTTGTATTTTTTTTTGTTTCTATTTATTTTTCTGAAGTGCTCAGGCTTAATATTAAAGGGCAAGTCAACCCCAAAATTAAAATTTGCCTAATAAAAGAAAACACAATTCTAAGCAACTTTCCAATATACAAATTAACAAAAAACAATAGCTATTGACAGTAGCATTTGCTTAACTCCTTACTTCCCCAACAAAGACAAGTATGTTAATCAGCTGCCTTGTATTACATTGTTTCAACAGTCTGAGCCACCAGGAGAGAGAATAGACACAAACTCTCCTTTCAATAGCAATACATATACAAATAACATAAAAACGATAGAAAATATGTAAAGAACGTATATTGGAAACCTGCTTATAATTATGTTTTCTTTTATTAGGCAAAAAAATGCAACCAAACAACCATTTGAAAATCACAATTGAAGAAGGAAGAATATCAGAAAATATGACCATAGCAGGCAGTTGTTTTGGTTACTGGAGGCAATCCCCCCGACAACCAGACAGGATTTTTGCTTTCCTCCAGGAAAAAGATGAAGACCAAGTGAAATGTCAGTTAACACAGATCCATCTATAACCTACTAAAAGTTAATTTAAAAGTGATCTTGCAAATAAATTGATCTGTTACTACACCATGACTAACAGGGGGCTTGCGTATACTGGGATGTGTAGTTCTACTACACATGTTCATCCTGAGGGAAGGAATTATATTGGTGGATGATCAATTAAGGATAAAAATTGCCATATGGCCATATCATATTGCAACTACGTATGTGTATAGTCTGCTATAAATAGTCTCAATCCTGAAGGGAAAATAACTCAGCTTTGCACCGATATTTCTGTGTCTTTGCAAGAAATCAATGAAGCATGGTATCAAAAGAATCTTTCAGTTGTGACCCCAATGAGTACAGCTTACATACCGATTCCGAGTGCTCTATTACTGCTAGTACAAAGAACACATATTCTTGTCCATTTTGAAGTTGCTTGTTCTCAAATCCACCATACTGTTTTTGATCTCCCAATGTGAACTCTGTTGGAAGAAGATCAAAGTGAGCAGCAATGTATGGTTTCTGCTCAGCTTCTCTTCTAAATCGAAGACTCCTCCGCTTGCGTGAAATGTCCTTCAGTAACTAGAAGAAATAATGCGACAAAACAGTAAAAACAGGGCACCTTAAAGATACATTTATATTTGATAAGTGCATACAACCAGTCATAGATTCACATGCCTTGCTAAAGCGGAACTGGCACAGTAACAGTTGCTCAGCTTAACATTTTTATCTGCTTGGAGTCAGACTGCATTTCTTGGTTGATTGCAGCATATATCAGCAATCTTACAAAGAACATGACTTGGTTGTTTGCAGCAGGAAAAATGGTTGTATGCAAGCTAATAAACCCTATATTATTCAAAACCTGTAAAAGATACAAAATTGTAAAACCAATTGGGATATATTTCAAAGAGGTCAGCGCTAATGAAAGTTTAGGGGAAAAAATTTATTGAAAAAAGGGAAAAATAGAAAATATGAAGGGGCCCATTTACTTAGCTCGAGTGAAGGAATAGAGAAAAAAATCTTCGAATTTCGAATGTTTTTTTTGGCTACTTCGACCATTGAATGGGCTACTTCGACCTTCGACTTCGAATTGAACGACTATTTGACCATTTGATAGTCGAAGTGCTGTCTGTTTAAGAAAAAACTTTGACCCCCTAGTTTGCCACCTAAAAGCTACCGAAGTCAATGTTAGCCTATGGGGAAAGTTCCCATAGGCTTTGCTAGCTTTTTTTGGTCGAACAAAATGCGTTCAGTCGATGGATTAAAATCCTTCAAATCGAACAATTCCAATTCGAACGAATATCGCTAAATCCTTTGACTTTGATATTCGAAGTCAAAGGATTTAACTTCGACAGTCGAATATCAAGGGTTAATTAACCCTCGATATTCGAATTTAGGTAAATTTGCCCCAAAGTGTAGTTACATAGTTACATAGTTACATAGTTAAATTGGTTTGAAAAAAGACAAAGTCCATCAAGTTCAACCCCTCCAAATGAAAACCCAGCATCCATATACACACCCCTCCCTACTTTTAATTAAAATTCTATATACCCATACCTATACTAACTATAGAGTTTAGTATCACAATAGCCTTTGATATTATGTCTGTCCTAAAAATCATCCAAGCCATTCTTAAAGGCATTAACTGAATCAGCCATCACAACATCACCCGGCAGTGCATTCCACAACCTCACTGTCCTGACTGTGAAGAACCCCCTACGTTGCTTCAAATGAAAGTTCTTTTCTTCTAGTCTAAAGGGGTGGCCTCTGGTACGGTGATCCACTTTATGGGTAAAAAGGTCCCCTGCCATTTGTCTATAATGTCCTCTAATGTACTTGTAAAGTGTAATCATGTCCCCTCGCAATCGCCTTTTTTCCAGAGAAAACAACCCCAACCTTGACAGTCTACCCTCATAATTTAAGTCTTCCGTCCCTCTAACCAATTTAGTTGCACGTCTCTGCACTCTCTCCAGCTCATTTATATCCCTCTTAAGGACTGGAGTCCAAAACTGAACTGCATACTCCAGATGAGGCCTTACCAGGGACCTATAAAGAGGCATAATTATGTTTTCATCCCTTGAGTTAATGCCCTTTTTATGCAAGACAGAACTTTATTTGCTTTAGTAGCCACAGAATGACACTGCCCAGAATTAGACAACGTGTTATCTACAAAGACCCCTAGATCCTTTTCATTTAAGGAAACTCCCAACACATTGCCATTTAGTGTATAACTTGCATTTATATTATTTTTGCCAAAGTGCATGACCTTGCATTTATCAACATTGAACCTCATTTTCCAGTTTGCTGCCCAGTTTTCCAGTTTAGACAAAGCACTCTGCAAAGTGGCAGCATCCTGCATGGAACCTATAGTTCTGCACAATTTAGTATCATCTGCAAAAATAGAAACAGTACTTTCAATGCCCACATCCAGGTCATTAATAAACAAGTTGAAAAGCAATGGACCTAGTACAGACCCCTGCGGTACTCCACTAACAACACTGGTCCAATTAGAAAATGTTCCATTTACCACCACTCTTTGCAGTCTATCTTTTAGCCAGTTCTCTATCCAGGTACAAATAATATGTTCCAGGCCAACATTCCTTAATTTAACCAGTAACCTTCTGTGTGGCACTGTATCAAATGCTTTAGCAAAGTCTAAGTAAATCACATCCACTGCCATCCCAGAATCGAGGTCTCTACTTACATAGTAATTACTATTAAAGTTGTAGTTCCACAATATATATAAATATAATAAATATATATTATAATAAATAATATTATAATAAATATATTTATTATATTCGATTTACATCTTATGTATTTCGGTGGTGTAATAGTTATATAAAATAGAGAATAATAAATATATATAATAAATATATTTATTATATTATATTATATTTATTATTCTCTATTTTATATAACTATTATACCACTGAAATACATAAGATTTAAATTATTGGGATTATTGGCTTAGCGACGATTTCATCATGTGCCGTGTTGATTTTTAAATCTTGAAGATTTTAAATGTTGACGATTTTTAAGGGGCCGATCCATGAAGCTCGAGTGAAGGATTCGAAGTAAAAAAACTTCGAATTTCAAAGTGTTTTTTGGGCTAATTCGACCATCGAATGGGCTACTTCGACCTACGACTACGAATCGAACGATTCAAACTAAAAATCGTTCGACTATCGACCATTCGATAGTCGAAGTACTGTCTGTTTAAAAAAAACTTTGACCCCCTACTTCGGCAGCTAAAAGCTACCGAAGTCAATGTTAGCCTATGGGGAAGGTCCCCATAGGCTTGCCTAAGTTTTTTTGATCGAAGGATATTCCTTCGATCATTGTATTAAAATCCTTCGAATCGTTCGATTCGAAGTATTTAATCGTTCGATCGAAGGAATAATCCTTCGATCGTTCGATCGCAGCATTTGCGCTAAATCCTTCGACTTCGATATTCGAAGTCGAAGGATTTTAGTTCCTAGTCGAATATCGAGGGTTAATTAACCCTCGATATTCGACTCTTGATGAATCGGCCCCTAAATGTTGAAGAATTTTTAAATGTTGAAGAATAAACAAGTTTAAAAAGCTTATAGTTAAAATCTATTCTGTTAGCCACTAAGGGGTTTTACATTAATTCAACTTATTTCCATTTCTTCTAATGGATAACACTCTACAATACTCCTTCAATATACTTTTGTTTTATTTAACATGACAGAACATAACAACATTAAAGAAAGGTTAATGGAGTAATCTGCTTTTGTAGCAAAATCGCTGATTTTCTGGGACTTAATCCTATGATAATATTATTGCACAATATTGTATGACCTCTTCAACATTCAAAAAGAGCACAACAAAGCAAATTAAATTATCAGAATGTTGTTTTTGGTGAATGCTTCATTTAATGTTCTTCAACTGCAAAAATGGACTGTGAGCTGGCATTCGGACAGGTGTTTGAGAGGAGGTATGTTCCCACCACATTCCTTTCCTATGGAATGTAAAGGCTCCAGGGTATTAGATTGACCGAAAGTTTCCTGTTTTGTCCTAACAAATGTTTGGATATGTTGAAAGGATTAGATAGCACTGACTCTCACCCTCTCTCTGATCAAAACCCCCTAAAACAGCAGATTTATAAAGGTCGCCATACAAGGGAAAATTTAAGCTTTATGCATTTTTATGCTTTTGATGGGCATCTCACGGGAAAGATCCGCTTGTTTCAGCGACCTTGAAAACCACAAATTATTTAGATTATTGTACAAAACCCAGTGGAGATCATGATACTATATCTTCCAATTTGTAAACGGGACATCTGCCATTGACTTCTACATGACCTCGGCAGGTCTGAGTTGGAGTACTTTTATATTTGGACTTTTAACAGCATTGGGGTTTAATGAATCACAGAAAATTTGAGGTTTTCTTTCTACTAAAAAATTGTGTTTTTCCCCTTTAAAACTCTGACCAGAAAAAATCGGAGTTTAGTAAATAACCACCTTGATGTGTAAAATGCTCAAAGCAGAAAGTTCTGTCTGGCAATTAGCGTAGATGCAACAGAAATTAAATTTTAATTAGTAGAGGGCTTGGCGATTATCTGGTGGGAAACTCTAAGAATAGATGTTTAAAATTTACAGACAGCTATATCAAAACTTGTCTGGTAATCTGCAGGGTCATTCATTATTAGATCAGTTCAGAATGAATCTTTCTGAATCCATCTGTAATGATTATGGATCTGAAAACATTGATTGGTCCATAATGATCTAAAAAAAAAAAAAAAAAGATGTACCCAAGTGTTCTAGTTATGGAGGGGTGTATATCCTATTACCAGTGGTAACATGCTGGCTTTTGACATGCCAGAAAATTATTAATGGTCAAGTAACCACTATCTTTAATATTTTAATGCATAAATAATGCAATAAAGTCTCACTTCCGTTTTAAAAAGGTGATGTGGCGACCTACACTTACGTGTGCGCTCCAATGTCCTGCTAGTCAACTTCTTTTTAAAACCGGAAGTTACTTGCCCCGCTTTACAAATGATTTTCAGCCTCCCTTCTCCCTCCTTTTTGCATTCCTGACACATTTGGGTTTGAGGTGAGAGTGTGTAACTAGTATCTCCTCCACATTATTTATTTCTCTAAGAGCTCCAAGCAATGAAGTCAGCAGACAGGTCAGCTATAAATCTGTCAAGGACCATAGAAAACCCAGACACCCCATAGAAAACCCAGCAGGACATTGGAGCATAAACATAAGTGCATCTTGCCACATCCTTTTTAAAATACAATGTGCAGCCAGAAGTGAGAGTTTATTGCATTATTTATATTAAATATTGAAGATAATTAACTTTGTCCAGGATAGCAGTATTATTGGAGAGTGGGGATGGATTTTTTACTTATACATTTTATTTTAAGCTTTAAGTGTTACATTAAGCTTTATCCATAGGATTCAACCAGTGGTCCTGGATGCATAGTTAGCCTCAGTGACATCTCCCCCCAATAAGTCAGGTTTAAAGCCTTTCATTTTTGGTTTTTAGGCAGTAAATACCTCTCAACATTTTGGAAATGGAAAGAGGGACAAAAACTTTTGCTGTACTGAAATGGCTGACCATGACACTTTTTGTTGGCACACCCCCTAATTACAATGTTACAAAATATGGCAGGTTATGAAAGTTTGAACACATTTTTGTGGTTTCTATGTGGTATAACAGTTTTGCTATTGAAGGTGAATTGCCCTTTAAGCTGCAAGTCACAGTTTCCCCAAGAGACCTGTTTATCTTAATTAGTTACAATTGCTTATCTGCTTATCTTAAATTGTTACAACTATATTGAAGTGCATCTGCCACATATTCTGGGCTCTCTGCCAAAAGCCAATTAAGTTTCAGAAATGTTGCATCTTTTTCTGGCTGTTCAGTGGAGGAGATCAAAGAGAAAGTCGGGACATTTCAGGGACTGCAGGTTAAGCTGCCAAAATGGGGACTGTCCCCTGAAAAACGGGACAGTTGGGAGGTATGGGATTGCTATGTGTGTAGCATGAGACATGTGAATACCTTCTGATTTGAGAAGGCTTTGCATTGTATGCCTTGCACTACTGAGGGCTCTTCCTAACCCTAATGGTTTCTTGGCTTAGCCTAAAAATAAGGCATGATCAGTCATCCTTACCTTGAATGACTAGCAACAACAATTCTATTATTATTTACTTTTTCTCCTTTTTTCTTATGTAAAGAAATCTTTAGGCTTCAATGCTGTGATATTATAGAACAAAGGAACACTGACTCATTGACTCATTTCCAGGTGATTTAGAAGTAGAAAAGCCCAAGTGTACCAGGAAATACTAAAAATATTCTATGAAATTAAATTAAATATTTAAACCATTTTTTAGTCATTCTCACTATATCCCCTTATACTTGATGTTAACTTGGCTAGAATAAGTCCTTTTTTGATGGCAAACAATTCTGTTGGGTTGTCTTATATTTACTATAAACCATGATGCTCCAAATTAAAGGACACTTATCCAGAAAACCAAAGACAAAAATCATTCAGTATAACATACCCCATACATCTAGCTCAAACTAAGCAGTGAAATCTAACAAGTTCAGAATAATAACTTTTGAGGTTATCTGAGTTAAACCTTCTTTTACAGTTCAATTTTTTTCTTAATGGCAAGGGTGATGGATGTTATAAACAGTCTGACTGCTGGTGTGTTAAGGATTAATACAAAGGGGAAAACAAAATGTCAAAGACAGGAAAATGTTAGATGACAAATAAATAGGCACTGTTATAGTCATAAAAACAAACTTGAGTAGAGAATTGCTGGAAGTATATAATGCTGATATATTCTGCAATGCTTTACAGAGATTATACATAACACACATCATGGGCCGCAATGAGGTGCAATTGGGTTCTAAGTTTGAATCCAGCCAGGGCATCATCTGAAAGGAGTTTTTTAGGTTCTCTGCTGTGTGAGTTTCCTACTGGTGATTCATTTTCCGCCCACACTCCAAAAACATTCACGCAGGTTAACATCCTCCTAATAAATGAACATAGTGTGTGTGAACATGATAAGTACTTTACATGATGTAGAATCTCTGTACAGTGCTGCAGTATATGGCATGTGCTATTTAAATAAAGAATGCTGATATCCTGTGGACCTGTCCTACAAATTAAATAACATACTGGTATTTTATTTGGCTTTGTTAAAAGTGACTCCTTTGGTAGGGGCAACCTGAACTGTTAAACATTTTCTGTGCTGGTTCTCAGCTTTATATAACGTAATTAAGAAAAATAATAACAAATTAACTGCACCCATTAGTGTCCTGTTTTGTAAATAGGAATAAATATTACACATCGTTACCACTATCTGTCCTCTTTTGGTTTTTATTTCTATTTTAGCATTATCAATAGCATCAACTGGTGCAGATGACCAGGAAAATATTAAATGTAGAAAGAATCCACTATTTTTTCACAAAAAAATGATAAGAGCTGAATGCCATTCTAGGAGATATATCAAGGGCGGTAGCTTTTTTTCCCCTCTTTAAGCGGAAATAATTTTCATTTTCCAGTCGATGCATATCTTATTTCCTCCACCATTAATTCTACAATGAGGCCTCAACTCTCAATTATATTGGTACAAAGTGGGAAGCAACCCAATCTGACCCAAAACTTCTGAATTAATAAATGTTCTTTATCAAACTATTACACACATTCATGCACCACAAAGTACAGGATGATTAAAATGGCCCTTTGTTATAAGAATTAGTTTTGCCTACTTTTACAGTGTAATTTTTACCAAAAGTTCAATGTCATTTCTTCTTTAATCATCTGAAATGCAATTTTCTACTTTGAAGGTTAAAGTTAAACTTTTTGTTCTTGCGTTTTTCACTTTGATACCTAACATGTTCATATGTATGTGCACTTCATGGGGCAGATCATCCTAATACAATTATAGATCTTGGTTGGTTACCATAGAACCTAAAATGTTATGTGCTCAATTGAGAAGTCCCTGTCTTGTTATACAGGTATTGAAACTCTTATCCAGAATGCTTGGGACCTACATTTTTTTTTGGATAAGGGGCCCGTAATTTGGATCTCCATAACTGAAGTCTACTAACAAATAATTTAAATACCAATACCAATAAGGTTTAATTAAATCTTAGTTAGGATCAAGTACACTATTTATTTTTACAGAAAAACTGGAAATAATATTTCAAAATTTCAAGCTTTCTGGATAACTGGTTTCCGCATAATGGATACCATACCTGTTCCTGGTCAATAGCACCAGGTTGAAGAGTATCGTCACTGCAGCCCCCAATGTATCATTAGAGTTTGTGTGACATTAAGCTCAGGGCTATGCAGAAACGTATGCATGTGGCAGTAATTGTGCATCAATATGTGATTTCATTTCTCATTTTCATCATGAAGCGGCCTTCATTAATTGACAGAATGGCTCAAACAACGACACAATTATTTCTTTACCAGCAGTGTTTAGAAGAAGCTAAGGGAACCAAAAGGTACAGGTCAAGAGTTAAACTGCACTGCAAATTGCAATTTAGCATTTGTTTCAGATTTAGCAAATACTACTAATGAACCCGACCTGTAATAGAGTTCATATCCATAGAGATTAAGCCATTGCTGTATAATGGTTTCACCTCTTTGAACTTTCACTTCTTGCTTTGCAATGAGCAAAGAATAAAATATTTATTACAAAGAGAGAAGATCAGGCAGTTTGCGTGCTTTAATTTAAGTAATTAGATATTCTGTCCCTGCAGGCTCAGGACACAAATTATATGTCCTGATTGTGATTCAAACTGACAATGTGCATAAATTAAAAACAGAAATGATCCAACCCACAATCCTATGTGTTTCCAAGTACACAATGCAGCTTACAAACTTAAGGACCTACACAAGAGGAATATGATTTTTCTTGTTGTACTAAAGCTACAGAAAATGGGAAAAGTAAAATACAAATCTATCTATCTATCTATCTATCTATCTATCTATCTATCTATCTATCTATCTATCTATCTATCTATCATCATCTATCTATCTACAGAGTTGAATTCGTTTAAAAGGGGATTCATCACGTGGTTCTTGCTATTTGGACCCCACTTGCTGGAAGAGTTGAATGGTGCTGAAGAGCCTGAGGTAGATCTCACTAGGAAAAGCTACAGTGAGGATAGACCTTGTAATAGCTCATTCTAGGAGTGAGAGTCTAGCTCAGGGTAGTTAGCAAGCAGCCTGAAGCTCCAACCAGGAGAGCAGAAGTGTTAGTATACTTAGTGTCATCAGGACAGATTAGGGGTTATTAGTGGTTTCAGAACCACTGGTGCCCAAGTTAATAAGAGATTTACCTGTGCTTGTGTAAATAGAATGGATAACCCTTCCACCACCTATACTGAATAGGCCAAGCCTGAGAGAGTCACTTGTAATCCATACTCTAATGGAGGTTGCAGGGGCGTTATAACCTGTAAGGC
Organism: Xenopus laevis; assembly: GCF_017654675.1. NCBI lineage: Eukaryota > Metazoa > Chordata > Amphibia > Anura > Pipidae > Xenopus > Xenopus laevis. The sequence goes on along the minus strand of NC_054372.1, from coordinate 115,780,095 downwards.
CTATGTTTAAGTAAAAAAATTCTGTCTAAAGGTGATATAGAGTCCAGCACCGCATTTAAAAATAGTATTACAATAGTAAATAAGCATGGATGGTACAGAAAAACCTCTACCTTTAAAATCTGCTTCTCTAAAAATATATCCTCACTGTAGAGTGTGGATGATGGAACAAAGTTGATACAAGAGAGAATAATATGAAGCAATTCAAGCAATTCATAACTATGAGCAATTGGTGAAGCCCTGATCTGGACAAACTGGGAAAACCGAAGAGAACCAAAGAACCCTGGTCTTAAAATATGTTTCTAAAATGTATCTTCATATTTTTCTTACTTCATCAAATTCCATTTCATCTGGGCTTTCCCAAGGCTTGATAAACTTTCCACGAGATTTCTTCAAAGGAACAATGACAATATAATAGCCTCTGCAAAATAAAAATGAGTAAATATTTAAATGTATGCGTTGGTGGTGGTGGGGTAGAATAAAGTGCAATGTAGCCCTAACAACTTTATAAAGAAGCAAGGAGAGCCAAAAAAAGAAGCACCATTACAAATGTCTTGCTGAATTGCACATTTGATAAATTATACAGATGATTTGTCTGTCTCAATTCATTGAATTTGCATGTTCTCTTTATTATCATCTGTTGAAATTAATCTGTGATATTTCTTCCACTAAGGTACCCTTTAAATGGCATCCAGTAGAACAAGGAACAATATTTCATAGTGACACATAGGCAGATCCATTAGTTGTTGGAATTTGGAATTTGGAAGCTTCAAAATCATTGTATAACCGCTTATTTTCAGGAATCTATTCAGTAATAATATATTATGTTTAATATAACCACAAACAATAAGAAACCAATCCCCTTTGTGTCAGATATGTCTTATATATATATATACTTATGTATGCAAACCTGTCCACCGTATTTGATAGTAGCGTTTTGAAGGCTTTTGTACAATAGGGAACAAGATGCAAAGTAAAAAAGTATTTGCAAATAGCTGTGACTTTTGTTCACAATGTACCCTGTTCTGCATAGTGCCTAGTGCTGTCAGGCACAAGTCATTCCAAGTAAGATGCACAAGCAAGCTGACAGGAGCAAATTACACTTGCCATAGATGGGGCCTGCATGTGGGTGGTCAATGAATATTTACATTAAAGTTGAGTACAGGGGTCTCTTGCACCACTGAGCACTAGACTCAATCCAGCACAAAGCAAGTCCTTAGTGAATCATGGTCAAAGGGGTGCAACTTTGCTCCAGCACTTTCATTTGAATTTAAGATCAATTTAAGAGTAGGGATGGGCAAATTTTTTCTCAATGTTTCGCCGCGAAAATGATGCCCATAGACTTGTATGGCATCGTGCGTCAAAAAAAATATTTGCCCAAGCCTATTTAAGAGTACATCAACACCAACTCAAATTTTTTTTTTTGTTAGAAAAAATACAAGAATGCTTTACTTGATTTTGTCATTCACTAGGACTTCAGGAAGCTCGACTGTAATCATTCCATCAGAGTTGGTTTTCCCAATAAATACAGGTTTCGTTTTCAAAACATCTGGAGCTGTCTTTGCTGCCACTCTATGCTGTAGACCTCCTGCACTGTTGCCTCGGTTAGTGAGGACGAAAGAGTACGAAGTCTCAGGTTTTAAATTAGTGATAAGCTTCTGTGTTGCCCGTCCATCAACTTCAACTGCCATTTTGCCATCATCGTAAAGTATCTTAGGAAACAAAGCAAACTGCAATGAGGGACTGCATGTGTTGAGTCAGTCTTTAGTACTACCTGTGGCTTTCAGCACAATATAATTACATAGCTTGTATGTGTACATTTAGGATTTGTTAGGAAATTGTGTCTAAAAAAATTACATTTGAAATGCCATATAAACCCTCCTAGTGATGGATCCCCTACTTGTAAATACAGTCCACCATGATGACACATGCTCAGCATGGTGGAGATCCAGTACAGAGTAAAACAAAATTCAGCATTTTATGTACTAGATCACTGTATATTTGCACACATTTGAGTTAATAAAATGTTTAGCATCTACTTTGATCTCTATGTGTGTAAAACAAACTCAAATGCACTAAATAAACATTGCAGTGTACAAGGGATTGTCCTGTGAGTCATATTGTACATACATGATATTTATTGTAAGAATTATTATGCAATTAACTGCCTGTGCCAGCAGCAGATACTATTAATTATAATTAGGTATCACTTGCAGTACACAAATCCAGTACGTTTTAGTAAGTTTCTGCTACCAAAAAAGAATCGATTAATATTTTGTAAAGCTTCAGTACAGAAGGAAATGGAAAACTCTGACCCGTCAGTGCTAATATCCCTTCCCTTCCTAGATCTGCAAAGAATATAGCAGAAATATATCAATAAGTAATGGGCAGCGAGACTCAAATTAATAACATAATTCAAGTTACTTTTTCCATGGTGAGAACATTTTGTGATAGTGGGAGGATGGATTGTGTGTTTCCAATGACTTCATATACTGCAGAACATTTTCAATAGTAAAGCTTTAAACTATCACTGCAGTCCAGTCCCAATCTGATAAGGTGCATGTATGTTGTTTCCAACAAATTGCAACATAAGCAAAGTATTTGTCATCTACACCCCTGTTCTTGGCCCTGACATATGAAATAGCGTATATGTGTGTGTGGGTTCAGCCTGAAAGCATATCATTGCAGCAATTCATCGTTTGTTGTCTGAAACTGATCAACTTTAAAATTCAGCACCATCCTTAAAGGAGAACTAAACCCTAAAGTTCAAAAACCCCTACCCTACATAGACTCCCCCTCGGTCCTCTGCGCGGCCTAAGTGTTATCCTGGGCAAATGCCACTAATGTTTTACTTAGCCTTCGGTGCAGATTCAGGCATCAGATTTCATGTACGCCATCTTCAGTCGCTTCTGTAATCTTTGGAATGAGACCGGCACTTCGGCAATTTTTGTGAGTTTCGGTGCATGCGCAGTGGTCGCGAAACAGAAAATTGCTCCAACTGTGCATGTGCCACCATGCTGGTATCATTTATTAATGATTAATTATTAAAATGTATATGAAATGTATATGAAAATGTAATATCAGCTAAAACAGTATTCATTTGCCTCTTTCAGTTCCTTTCCGCTACACTGTTTTAAGGTTAAAAGTGCACATGATAGAAAGGGACAGAAAAATATTCCTTTCAGTAGCACTTTTACCACTAACTCTCTACAACACCGTTCGTGTCTACCAATATCTTCATAATTCTTTGGCTATGTGGGCCTTCTATCTCTGTATATGCTCCAGACAGGTGAAAAACTAGGCCAAAGTAATAGCAATCTTCTTCTTTGCATTATACCAAACAAAACAATTTGTACACCCAACTTAAAAATACAGAGCCTTTACTCGAAAAGTAATCGAGTTGCACTCTAAGAGAGGAGAATCATGACGTGTCTGAAACCATGCATGTAAAATAAAGATAAGTCCAACTCTAGTAGATAGATTCCACGTTGGAAGACATCAACTTACTTTGAAAGGCAGAGCAGAATTGTAATTCTCTGGAATTTCCCATGACAGCAAAACTGATGTTTTCATCACAGCTTTCACATGAAAATTTTTTGCGAACACTGCTGGAAAAGTAAGCAAATGTATTTAAACTACCCTTTATACATAGTGCCCTTAAGAACTGTACCTCAAATGACTCAATTTTATTGATTAGAAATGTTGATATACTTTGCTGAAGGGGGTAAAATGGTATGACAACTCATTAGGCTCTCTGTTATGCCAGCTCTTTTGTTCTTACCTGAAAACATTATGTAGGAGATAACCAGCCAATGGTCAACTGTAGACTAATGTAACCAAAACATATTAACTTTTACTTTACCTTCTGGTTTTGTAGACCCTATTAATATGAGCAGTACCATCAGGATTAGTAACTGCTTCCAATAAACTGATATCCAAAGAAAGATAATCCTCTAAGGAGAAAGTCTTATGCAGACAAATCCTACCTTGATCAACTGGCAGTGTCCTGAACTGGACACTTGGACTAAAGGGACCAGGACCTTTGCTTGTATGTGCACGTAATTTTACATCATATGTGGTATCAGGTTTTAACCCAGTAAGAGTCACAGTCGTATCAGCAGGAACAATGGGTACTTCAATTGGATAATGTGGAAGATTGATATCTCTGTACATTAGGGTATATTTTGTGAGGAGGCCATTTCTTTCTTCTAGGTTTGGATGTTGCCAGGTTATCAGTACTGATGTTGAAGAAGTGCTATCACAGTGAATGCTTTGAGGGAATCCACTTGGCGGTTCCTCTGGAATAGAAAGTTCTTTTACAATTTCTTCCCCATAGCCCACTTTGTTTCTGGCTGACAATTTAAAGATGTATAAAGCGCCTTTGTGAATGTCTGTGGCGGTGAAATGCTCTTCTTTTTCAAAAAATTCAAAAGTTGTAAGCATGTCCAAATCCTTGCGGCCAAATTTTAAGCGGTAACCAATGACTGGTCCAAATGTTTCAACAGGAGGATACCACTGAATAAGAGCAGTATTCATCTGAGTGTGGCTAATGACAAGTCGAGGTTTACCAGGAACTGAAAAATAATATATATAAATAGGATTAGCTTTAAATCTTTACAAGGGTATGGGTGGAAGATGTCATTATGTTAACGTATAAATAAGCTTTAATTGTGCTCCTTTTTTTTCTAGTAAATGGTGTACTTTTGCAACCTGTTGGGTCTTTCTCAGTGGAATTAACTTAAAACAGAACTTTCCTTTGTAAATAGCAGATTTATGTCAGACAGACTTGCAGGCTGCATTAACTATTGATTAACTTAACAAATTAAAAAGCTTAAAATTAGGGCCTATGGCTAAAAGACAATTGTCCCCATTCACAATAACAATTGGCTAGAATTCTGAGGATAAGATGAATGTATGCACAAGTATTATGTTTGGAGATTATAGAGAAAATGGCAAGGTGGCTGTATCATAAATGTCTATTACTATAATTATGGCACAAATGTAAAAGACCTGTTCTGAGCCATTATTCTCAGAAAGGTTTATGAAAGTATTCTAGATTCAGCTTAAAATGCTAAGACGGGAATAATATGCTATTTTGAATGTATCTGGGCTAAAAAAGAGCAAACTGGGCAAATTTATCCAATTTGCGTTAAGCTACAGCAAAGATAAGACTTTATTTTGGCATGAGTAAGAGTTCAAAGTCCACTGAGAGATCAGACATTCCCCCAGTTTACACCAGGGACTCATGCACACTGCAGCCAACAAGCTAAGGTTTTATTCAGACATTAGCTGGTTCTCAAAGTTAATGCCCTTCCTGCCATCACTTTTTATAATAGGTAAATGGCTCCTGCACTAGTGGATCTATGTATCAGGAGTGTGGAGGTAAATATTAATAGGCAAATGTATTAAAAATCATACATGGAAAACATTAAATAAATAGAGTTGTTTGACTTGCACAGATTTATCCTGTTACACATGGATTTGTGCGGTGCTAATATAGGATACCCCTTTTAGTGTATGCTGGGAAGTGTCATTCTGTCTGTGGCTACTAGAGCCAGTGTCAGACTGGCCCACCAGGATACCAGGAAAACTCCCAGTGGGCCCAAATGTCAGTGGGCTCTTCTACTCACCCAACTATTTTCCATGTATGCCTATAAAACAGCAGTTGCCCCATTTCTATATAAAAATAAAGAGAAGAAATTAAGGTAGAGACTGATGATAATATTTGAGGAAAATTGATTAAAAGAATAAAGAAAGTGAAAGTGAGAGTGGGCCTGTGGCCAAAGGTTTTCTGGTGGGCCCCAGGCATCCCAGTCCGACACTGACTACAGCAACTTAAGTTCTGTCTTGCATAAAAAAAGGGCATTAGCTCAAGGGATGAAAACATAATTATGCCTCTTTATAGGTCCCTGGTAAGGCCTCATCTGGAGTATGCAGTGCAGTTTTGGACCTTAAGAGGGATATAAATGAGCTGGAGAGAGTACAGAGACTAAGTGCAACTATACTGGTTAGAGGGATGGAAGACTTAAATTATGGGGGGAGACTGTCAAAGTTGGGGTTGTTTTCTCTGGAAAAAAGGTGCTTGCGAGGGGACATGATTACACTTTACAAGTACATTAGAGGACATTATAGACAAATAGCAGGGGACCTTTTTACCCATAAAGAGGATCACCGTACCAGAGGCCACCCCTTTAGACTAGAAGAAAAGTACTTTCATTTGAAGCAACGTAGGGGGTTCTTCACAGTGAGGACAGTGAGGTTGTGGAATGCACTGCCGGGTGATGTTGTGATGGCTGATTCAGTTAATGCCTTTAAGAATGGCTTGGATGATTTTTTGGACAGACAAAATATCAAAGGCTATTGTGATACTAAACTCTATAGTTAGTATAGGTATGGGTATATAGAATTTATGTGAAAGTAGGGAGAGGTGTGTGTATGGATGCTGGGTTTTCATTTGGAGGAGTTGAACTTGATGGACTTTGTCTTTTTTCAACCAGATTTAACTATGTAACTATGTAACTATGTATGGTGATCCTGCTTCAGCAGTTTGGGAACTGGAAAGAATAATCTGTGCTCATTTCTCATTTTATTGAAAAATATCAATGGTTTTAAATAATCTACATTATTACAGTTAGTTTAGTCTTACATGTACCTTATGCTGCATCTAATTTTTATGTGACACCTTGGGGCAGATACAGTACACTAAAATGCATACTAATGAAACATGGAGGAAATGTCTGATGGGTTGACATATTAATCAAAGCAAGTACAAGTGTCAGTTTGTTAGAGAGTGTCCCACTGCTTTGAACAGTCAAACACTCTTCTGCTCAGTGGGGTGTTAGAGTTCCATAGTAGAGCTGATAGTATTCCCTTTAATTTTACAGTCACCTAAGCAACACTTAGGGACAATTTATGATTGCTCAAGGCTGTGTGAGTGTAAGTTAAGGAACTCATGCAGAGTTTCAGAAAAGAAAGAAAATCTTGTTAGTTGAGGTGTTTTTTTCCCCAAGCAGGCTTTCTTAAAAGGAAAAAATGTGGCAGTGTTTCACTTAATTACTATAAATGTAGTAGTGAATATAGTAGAAATGTAAAAAGCTTCTTTTACAAATTATCACTCAAGGGTTGCCTAAAAAAGTAATGGTTACTGGCTCAACATGTGAGCAGAAAAAAACTGAAATCTGATTCCAAGTTAGATAAGCAAGTCCATTTAAAAGAGGTGCATTTAATTGACTTGGTGTTTTTTAATCAACAGGTTAATAAAAGTGATTATTTTAATCACTGTTAACTGTGATTCTTTATATAACTGAATCATAAAAGCTACACATGTATAATGATACTCCTGTTTCTAGTCGTTCTCCAGCTTTAACAAAGGTGCTACAGAATCTTATCTATTGACTTCTTTCCACCCATACAAAGTATCAAAGCTTGCACAAAAATACAAAAACTAAAAATTAGAAACGGGAAGTGGAACCATAAATCATCGTTGGTTGTATCAAGACAACATGGACAATTAAACATTAATACTGGAATGTATAGGTATTTCATTGGGGCTATTAAAAAAAGAAATAACGAAAATAAAGGCAATAAAAGAATTTCAAAGACACAGTTCTAAGCCATATTTTTTTCTTTGAGTTCTAAACATTATTAAAGTCAATGGAGCATAAGCAAAGTGAGGAGAGCCCACAGAAACAGTGTAATATCTCCTTCAGGGTTCCAGTGAAGAGATTGCTATAAGCTGTCACAAAATTATATATGTCATAAATTGCTTTTATTCTGGCGACAGCACTCATATTGATGACTATTTTTATTTTACTTTTTAACTTGATTGGTGGTGCCACAAAAGGATATAAGAAATATGACCAGCATCTAGAAGAACTGAATCAGAGGAGAGTTTGGCTTATTAAATGAAATAACCTCATGTACCTGGCGGCAAAGTGATGTGTATATCCTTGATATTTGGAGCCTTGTGCGCAATAAAGAACATGTGGCAAGGACACTATTAAACTGCAAATAATGCCCAGCAGCCAGAGGGCAAGAAGTAAAGAACAAAGCATACATTACATTCAATGCAGCTATTTTATATCTCACCATAAATGGTGTGGGCCAAAAGCAGTAGAAAAGATGAAACTCATAGCTGATTTTCAGTATTCTTTAACAATGACACACAATTAGAGTTCAGGGTCATGTTGCTACACTGTAGATGAAAACCACTCTGGGTAATATTATATAAGGTTAAAGTTTCATAAGCTATTAATTATAAGTCTTCCTTTTGAAAACAAACTTTCTGGTTACTATAAGTAACTAGACAAAGAACAAACTTCTTCGTCCCTGTTATTACATCACTCCACCTGTTATTAATCCATGATAGCTAGTTAGTTAGATAAGGACAGGGCTATCTTGCAACCACTGGTGCTGCACCTTATAATAAACAAGTGCACTTCATTTAAGGCATGTTGCCAGATTTGAGGCAGGTTTATCTGTTATGAAATACTAATGGGGCAAAAATTAATGTGGGAAGGGAAGAACTAATTCATTTGAGGAATAGCTGCTGGGTAGTCAGTGAAAGTAGTTAGTACAGTAGGTGGATTTGTTCTGCCTGATAACAGCAACTAATGTTGTAATTGTAAGAAAAAATCATCCTCCAAGATTCCAGGGCTTGAGAGATTTGCAGCGCTTTGACACTATTAGAAAATTTTAATACAAGTGCCTTTACTGAATTGCTTTCTGATTATAACTGGCTATATTTTATGTGTATTTTTGTAGGTTTTAGGACTCAAAAAAGCAAGATTGGCAATCTGCCTGCTTTTGATTAAAAAGTCACTTTCTTCAGTGGAAGATATATTGCAATCTACATATTATTTGAATTTTAGTATTTCCTACATTTTAATGTAGTATGATTTGCTTATTTGTAGTAACTCTGCTAAACCAAGCAAGTGCTTGCAGCTGGGGCAAGAATTAGTGAGCATGCCTAGAATGCCTGAGACTACTATTTCCTAGAAAGAACTATCATGTCAAGAATTTTACACATATTTTTATTCATTTATTCATTTTAGTCAGTGCAGTTGGATGTAAAGCCACATGCTTAAAAAATGGGATCCCAATATCTGGCAGCTCCTTGCAGGAGAGGTACATAACTGACCTGCAGCGCTTGTAGACACAATTTTAGGCTTGCTGCGAGCTCCATCTCCTTTAGTGTTATATGCTGTGACAGTGATGGAGTATGCAGTTTCAGGCTGTAGTCCAGATATAATCATTTCCTGAAATGAAGCGAAGAAAAAGTTTCAACTCTGCTGTTCTCAACAATTCACATTTTATTTATGTTGAACAATATTTTGATGTCGGAGTTGGTTTCTTAGCATCTGTCATGACTTAAGTGGAACACAAGGGAGAATATTCCTGGCTCTGTTTGATATAAGTGTAAATTTAATGGTACGATGTTACTGTTCTGCAAGTCATCCCTGCTACCTCCCAAGCGGAATTTCAAATCTTTAGCAAACTGGAGCTCATACAGAAGCTGCACAATCATTTCATTAGTGCGTTGAGTCAAACCTTCTCTCTGTAGGGCACCGATTACTGAATTAACCTACTAATCATTGCTAATACAGATAGTAATACTGTCGTCCACGGAGAAATCAGCCCTGCAGGGCATAGTTGCACCCAAACTGTTATCAAGATCATAATTAACCTACTGTAACCCAAAGCAAAAGATCTGGGTTTCTCAAGCAGAGGTTGGGGGCACACACAGCCCTCTAAGCACTATGGAACATACAAGGGGTATGCACACTTTGTGGATGAATTGATCCTGGGTTATTAAGTAAGTGGGTTCAACTTCAGAGCAAGGCCTTCCAAACTTTCACAAATTGTAGCTAGCACTCTGGAGAACCAATTTCTGTAGTCAATAGTTACTTTATTTGAAAATGCACGACATGTGATCCTTCCTCAGGTGTCATATACAAGGGGTAATTTACCAATAATGATACAAAGTATGAAAGTTGTCATGTCTTTTGCAATTTGCTCTTCTAAGAGCACCCTCAGGAGTAGATCCTTGTGCTCTAGAGATATGCAATTCCCCCATGAATACAGCACAGCCTCTAAAGAATAAGGGAATTATGTAGGTGAATCTCCCATCCTGACCTCTACCTATCTCTGAACTTGCATAGCATTCAGACGCACAACTTAGGGGGTGCTGGTGGGTACATAAATACCACTAGAGCCTCCTGCAAAGACCTCCTGTGGCAAAGACAGAGGTGCCCACCAGTGATGGCTGAACCAACTCACATTGAATTTTGCATCCAGTACAAGTGCAGAAAGTCCCCATGGGTGCTTTTTAAAATTAGAACTAAGGGGCACCATTTTGCATGCCTAAGCACTTCTTGGGGTCATCCTTTCACTTAAATCAACACACTCAATCTGCTAAAGCCCTAAGGGATATTTGGAGCATCCAATTTATGCGAAGGCTCCATAAATTTCATTGAATGACATCATCGTAATATAGCATAACATGTCTATAGGCTGAAATTTTATTGAATTACTTTCATGTAGTAAAAAAAAAAAAAACACATTCATGAACTGAGTGTGTGATCATGCATCACTCATTATACCACTAAATGAGCTTGAGCATTGCCATTGCACATTTTAGCTGAGAAAGATATAAGCTTATAATACTGTAATAACAGCACCTTTACAGCTAAAGCTCAGTTTCAATAATGCAGGACAAACATTTTTTTCTTCTTCTTAAACCATAAATGCATTTCAGCTTATTAGTAACAGCCATTCAAACAAATAGTACAATCGGCAACATCATGTACAGTACTGCTGGCAAATCACAGCATCATGCTAAATGAATATCAGACGGAAAATCAAGTGAAATGTTAGTGCATGCATCTGTGCAAACACAAAATAATGGGAACAAACCAAATAATCACAATAAAGCAAAGAAAAACCACACTTTTAAATGCTTATCCACTTTACTCACATGTTCAGTAGTATCATCATATTCCCACTGTTTACAAGTAAGGACGTAGGAGAGAAAAATAATAATAATAATAAAAAATAAAGAAATAAGCCCATATTATTAAGGCTCAGCATTAAGCCCTGAAATTTTCTACTTGTAATTTTTTAAATAAAATGTTAAACTATACATAAACGCTCATCAATGATGTCTTTGGGCCCACGTACACAAAGGTTTATTGGAAGACCAAAGAAGGGTACATTTGCATGCTTAAATTGCGTATGCTGTACATCTATTATTAAAGGAGACAATATCAACCACCCATGTGATGGGACCCCCATACGTCTACGACACTATGCCACATGCGACACCTGTAATGTGGTGTACTTGCTTAAATGCCCATGTGGGATGGCATATGTAGGCCAGACAGGGAGACAAGTCAAATCAAGAATAAAAGAACATAGAGGCTATATTAGGAACTTTAAAAAGGATACTTATTCGGACACAGCAGTTTCTAGGCATTTTTCAGCCATGAGTCATAACGTAAACCAGCTAAAATGGTTAGTTTTGGAGGTCGTACATAACCCCCCAAGAGGTGGGGATTTGAAACTGCGATTGTCTCAAAGAGAGATGTATTGGATTAGAAAGCTAAACACCGTAAACCCTAAAGGGTTAAACGAATCGTGGAGTGTTAAAAGCTTCTTATGAAACGTTGCTGATACTAATCTCTATGTTTATCTCTCTTCCAGATTTTGACCCCATAGCTACACATTCAGAATGTTTCAGAATCCAGTTATGGTAACGTACAGTATTTATGGCTACTTTATCATGTAGAATATGTTTAAGTCCGAGAGGACTCTGAGTCAGTTTCAGCCAATTGAGAGACAGATTGGGCTAGTAGGCCGTATGTGGCAGTACTAACAAGTGTTCGCCCATTGGTCCCCCGTTTTTAACCCCTCTTTTACTCTCGTTTATATTGTATTGATATTTTCCTTTCTCTACAGCACTTGGTGACAGCTGAAGCGTATCACGAATAAAAATTGAATGAGAAGCACAAAGGCCCTCAGCCTGTTGAAATTGTACCCTATTACATAAGGACACGTTTTACATTGTTGCAAACTGAAGTCATCTTCATTCACTTTTGAAGCATTATCTACTTTTGAAACATTGTTCTTCTTTTCCCCCCACCTGTTTACCACTTGGAGGATGGGCTTAATGCTTTGATGTCATTTCCTGTTAAACACTATATTATACATTGTTTCACATCCTTTGTATACACTTGACAAAGAGTCCATTGAGACTCGAAACATGTTGTGTTGAACAATAAACACCTAATTGAGCAGTTAATCCTGCAGTCTGGATCGTTCCTTGAAAACTTTATTTTGTGGATTGATACGTTCGCACGCACGGCGGAGGTGCATCACAAGGTTTCGATCGGAAGTTTTGCTTGCATTTGTTTGAGGTAACTAGCAACAGTGATTTATTGCTCATCAATGATGTCTGTTTTGGGTGTTATGCCCTACACATATTTGATATCCATTTTTAAAGTTTAATGTTCTTAAACTATGGGACATAGTATCCAAAATGCTCTGGAACTGAGGTTTTCCAGATAAGGGATCTTTCCATAATTTGGAACTTCATACCTAAAGTTTGCAAAAATCATTAAAACATGAAATGAACCCAAAGGGATTGTTTTCCTTCCCATAACGATTAATTATATCTTAATTTGGATCAAGTACAAGGTACAGTTTTGTTATTACATAGGAAATTGTTAATCATTTAATTAAAATGAAGTCTTAAGGTGACAACCTTCCTGTAATTCAGAGCTTTCTGGATAACAGGTCTCCTGATAACAGATCCTATACCTGTACACCAGGATACAGTTAAATCAAATGAAAGTCACCTAAATGTCGAGCATATCATGTATAAATGAACAATGCCTGTGTATATCTTTTGAAGTCGTTATCGATATAGTCAGTATATTCAATCAAGGTTCTACTTGTGGGTAAAAAGAAGCCACCCATGCTGCGGTTCTCTTTGTATCTGCCCCTCCATATGTTTCACTCTATCTAGCAGTTAGAGGCTTAGTTATACTTTTCAAAAGTTTTTCCTTAATTGGATCACTAAGAAATTTGATTTGTTTCTTTGCGGTCACATTTTTGTCCCATGATTCCTTGCATATTTATGGAAAAACATGAACAAATTGATCTTTATGACTTTTTTTGCAACAAAAATTGCATTATTCCATACATTTTTACAAATATGATTTTAAAAAAAATAATTAAACGTTAAATATACACCTCATTATGAAGCTCGGCCAATTTTTATTCAAATTTTCTTCAGGTTTCTGATGGTAGTGGACATTTGTTCACTAAAAATCCCAAAACCCCACTATTGCATACACATACTGCCTCTAAAAACAAGCAGTGCTATTAGGATAATGCCCCTACTAAGATAATGCCTGCATAAAAGAATGAGGGACTTTTTAATTGTTGTTCAGTGTGAGTCCTATATGAGGGTTTAACTGAGTAAAATAAAATATTCCCACTAATAGAACAGTCTTCACATTTTGCACTGGGCTTGAGTGTGAGGGCAGTATCATAGAGTTAAATTAAACAATTTGGACAACCCTTTCCATATTACATTTTTAGTTACTTTTGTAAGTGAAAAGTAGAAAATGACTCCAGCAGGAATTAGTGTATTAACAAACAACATATTTCTCTTACAAAACTAGCTAAATATGTATTTTGGCATGGGGGGCACAAACATTTCCTTTCAACTGAATAATAGCTGGTTACTTATATTTTGGCTTTTTTTTTTGCAAATTATACTACCATAGTCACAGTGTTAACCACGATTTAAGTTTTACATAGAGCAGAATGACAACTAAGCTTGCGGTCTACCACCAGCACAGGAGAGGGCCAGTAAAATTGAAGGCAAACTTGGAAGCTGAGCTCATAAGACTTCTCTATCTGTTAGCTGGTAAAGTAGCCTATGACTGCTGTACCTGCCTGCAGGAATCCATATATGAAATGCCATTTCATATTTTGCTATCAGATGAGGTAACTGGTTTTTTGTATGTATCGTTTTCCACATAGCTTATAGCTACTGTATCTTTACCAACAAATGAGCAGCTGAAAATGTAAGCATTAATGGCCCTTCTGAAAGATAATAGCATTCCTAAAAAGTAGTAAAGGTCTAGTAAAGGCTCAGTATAAGAGCAATTATGCTATACTTTTTTGGACAGACATAATATCAAAGGCTATTGTGATACTAAACTCTATAGTTAGTATAGGTATGGGTATAAAGAATTTTAATTAAAAGTAGGGAGGGGTGTGTGTATGGATGCTGGGTTTTCATTTGGAGGGGTTGAACTTGATGGACTTTCTCTTTTTTCAACCCAATTTAACTATGTAACCAACTATGTATACTTTCCTTTGGTGTTATACATTGCTAATAAATGCCCTGGACAATATAAATCTAAAAAGGGTCAATGGTCACAAATAAAAAATTGTGTTTTGACAAATATTATCATATTCAGTGTGCTCATATTTTCTTGTGTATTTTAATTAACAATATTTTACATCTAATCTGTTATACTTTTTGTTTCCTGATCCATAAAGCAAATAAATGTTGCAGTTTGTCTGTCACATATTGCCGAAACAGGCAAGTTTCAGGGAGCATCAACAGGAAATACAATGCCTTGATGGCAATGAAACTTGCATATACATAAAGGTTTTATTATAATGACGTATGTATGACAAACACGTGTCTGGGTTCATGCAACCTGCATAAATCACAAGAACACCAGTTGTGATTAGAGTTGCCAGCTCACCCAATACGATAAATATATCATACTATAATACATTTTTACTTAATTTAGAAATAAAGATAAATAAAGCAACAAGCTGGAAGTGTAAAGTCTTCGCAGTACTGGGTCTGATTTTGGGGAACCTTCCACAAAATGCATTCTTTCTACTTTCCAAGAGGCCTAATGCAATGGCAAATACTTATTTTTGAAAATGAAAAATCCCACCTGATCTGGGTAAATATGGCTCCTACAGCCACAGCTGGAACCTTAAAAGGAACCGTTCAGTCCGATTTTGTTACCCTAAGCACTTATCCTATAGTAGATGAGCTGTAATATATCTTAAAAACTTTATATTTATAAAAAGGGTATTTTGCATGGTTAACTAATAATCAGTACCCAGGTTTATGATACATACTTTATACAAAGCTGTACTGAAGTCTAGGGTGTCATTCAGTTGATGTATCAGTCTATTAAGATAATGTGGAAAGATAAATGAATAAATGGCATGAGCTAAACTTCATTAAGCCTTGTTCACTAATGAGGCACCATTGATTTCAGTGGGGTGAAGCAGATGATTTAGCATCTGTATTGGATGAAGCATAGAGAAAAAAAAAAGGATTTATCCTACAAAGCCGCTTCTATGTATATCTACAAACTGTATGAAATGGAATTGCTATGCATCTTTCTTCAAGACAGGCATATGATATGCACATGAGAAAATGTGAAAGATCAAAATGAATAAAAAAATCACAACTCAGTCAAGTTGGGTCATTTGTACAACATCTTGTTTCAAGCCAATCAGGCTTAACTTGAGGTCAGTAATGACCTGATAAAAAGTCAGTCCTGAAACAATAATGGATTGCAGTATTTTCCAGGGAAAACATTGCTATCCACATAAAAGTATTTTCATTGTATTGATTATATTTCTGCATAGATAATCATGTTATTATGGTAATATATTGAGAGATTTCCCTTAAAGTGATGATGTTCCAGATTTTTCAGTGGCACTTTAAAAAGTGTTCTTTCCCTAATCTAAATTTCTAAAACAATTGTATTGGCCAGTGACACCTTTTCTCCCACAGCTGCCGCAGTAGTTATGAAAGTATGGGTATGGGTATAAAGAACGATAGCTTGGAGCACCAATTTATACAGCTCCCGATTTTAGTGTGTCTTTGCCCCACCCCAAGCCTACCAAAACCGTGGTAGGAGATGTTTTCCTTAGCTGAAACAGGAACAATTATAGGGGGTGGGGACTGAGGTCAGGAAGCCATTGAAAGTGTTGATACATTCCTGTAAACATCTGGCACAACAATATAACTTTCATTAGCAAAATGTAAAGTAAGTACAAACGTGAATGTACAATGCTGTGCACGTAGATTGAATAAAACGTTTCTAATATGTTTAGTTTATCATATGTTTAATGGGTAAAGAACAAAAGTAAATGAAATAATACATTAAGAATGATTTACCTGAGCATCAGCCAGCATAACGTCTTTGAGCATTGGTTGGCCTTTGGGTTCTCCATTTTCCATTCGCACATAAAGCACCTGATATCCACGTATTTGGCCGTGCTGCTTGTTAGCCACAGGTGAGCGCCAGGATACTTTAACAGACGTGGAGTTCACAGCCTCTACCTCGACTTTGCGAGGAGGACCACTAGGAACTGGAACAACATCATTTGATAAAACAACTTTATAGGCACTCATCCCACCCACTGAATAAAAGGATCTTGATTCAAGCAATAAAAATTCAGAACAATTCTGCTCTATTATTTTAGTGGAAAGATCAAAAACATGACTGATGCAAAAAAAAAATGGAAGAAGAAAAAAGGGTATCGGAGAAAGAGAAAAAACATGTAAAAATGTAAAAAGCCAAGGAGGATGCTTTGACAATTCAAAGCATTTATCTGAAAGGTTGTACTGGTATAAATTATAAGACAAAAAGACAATGCTTTCAAAAATGAACAATTTTACATTGTACAACTGCATATTTTTGGGCCTTCTTTTTGTTTTTGGTATTAGGAATAGAATAATAATCAACAAAGATGACTCCACAAAATGGCTGTGCATCAGTTTCCACAAAAGATAACAAAGATTCAAGAGAAAGAAGAAGTGTGAGTTTCAAACAAGAAGTCAGGAGAAAAATATTTTTTTTTTAATCAAGAAACCCAGTAAACTGCAAAATAAGTAAAAAAATAAAAAGTTGTTTCCAGGAGACCACTTAAAATATGTTTCCAGAAGTATGCAGAGAAGAGCTGATTTTTTTAGAATAAAAAATGAAGACTTTTAAAAAATCTTTTAGAAAAAGAGCCAGAACAGGAAAAATAGAGCTTCCCATTAAGTTGAGAAGCTTGAAGAGAAGGGTTAGACATGAACTGACGGAGGAGAGGAAACATACCATCTTCATCTGTCCGAATCAGTATAGGAGAACTTTCTGGGCCAGGTCCGACATCAGTATAGGCAATCACAATTATGCGATACTGAGTCCATTTTTCCAGTTGTTCCAAAAGGTACTGTCTAGTCTCTGAGGAAATTCCCAGTATTTCATGGGGCTTGATGTCATCTGCATCAACTCCAGCATATTTAAGAGAATATCCAATGATTATGCCATTCTGCTTTTCCACCGGAGGAGGAAGCCAACTTACCAATATGCTGGTAGAGCTTTGGCTGTTACATCTTATGTCTTGTGGAGGAGCTGATGGCTCTGATTTCAGTAAAGCATTACAGAGAGTTTGGGTGCATAGATAGTAATGATCCGAAAATAAAAAAGATGAGGAAACAAAACCAAAAATAACTAAATTTGAAAACGTAATGAGAAATTAAATATAAAAATAAAATATTTAGGGGTCAAAAGGCACCTTGGCTTGTTAATATGAACTGACTTAAAATAAACACATGAACACGTGAACAAAATGAGAAGGGAGGCATGAAGATGAGGCCTAATAGTAGTTTTACCTACCTGTACAATTAACAAAAAAAAATACCACCAACTTTGCTTTAAATTGGAACATTTGCTGGTTGCAATTAATGCATGCTGTATCTTTCATTTATACTAGCATCCCTCAATCATAATTGGGAAAGAAATAATTCAAAAACTTTAATCCACTCAAGACTTTACTAATTAGAATAATAACAACGTGAAACAAACAGTTGCTTTTGTGTCATTACACATGCTTTAAGTAGCAACCAGCATGAACTCAAAAAAAGAAACTAAAAAGTGGAACAAAATAAATCTTTGAAATCCACTTGACTACAATTAAACTGAATTTCTTTTTGTTTTTAATGAGGTCTGGGTCTACAGTAAGCATGCAAAATTATTTGAGTAAAATGGCAATCTAATACAAAGATTTACCTACCAGGGTATAAATCAGGCTTGTGGGTTTTGACTTTAACTGGTACTTACCCGTAGTGATCAGCTGCTATCCCACCATGAGTATTTTTTTTGATTCAGAGTGACATATTTATTAGCAGAGAATTAGAAGGCCACTAATGAACATCTACTATAATATCTATCAAATTATTACAACTCTTTTTCACTGTTAAATTAAATACAGATTAAAGGCAAGCATGCCTGCTGGCAATTATGGCACACTGATTCTAGAAGTGATATAAATAAATGTTACAGGAACTCATAACAGCCATACTCTTGATATTTCTAATATCTAATAACACTATAAAAATCATACCATGTGTAATATTGTGATGAGCACATACATACAGTAGAATTAAGTCAGATTTTTGAGGTCATTGATCTATTTTAATATGAGTTGTCAAAAAAAGCATATTATTTAAAAAAAATTTAATTAAATGGAGAGATGCATCAAGACATATTTATCTAGTAGAAGACATCAGATTTGCACTATATTGCAAATATTCCAAGTGCAATCTTGTATAGGGGAGTAGGTTTCTACTTAAGTCAGAAAAATAAAAACATTAACATTAAGGCACGTGGATTGCCAGTGCAATCCATTGGCATGCACTATTAAGAAAGAAATAATTTAAAAATTCTGGAGAGGGACCTACTTGACTGCATTGTTCTGGCTGAAATTTCTGTAGTTGATGCACCAAGGCCTACAGAGGCCCGGGCTGCCAAACGGAAGTAGTATAGGCTGTTTGGTTTGAGTCCTTGCAGCCTATAAGATGTGGCTGGATCAATGGTGATAACCTGCTAAGGAGACAAAGAATTACCATTGGCTTAAAGCACCCAAACATTATGTTCATGTTAACAGTTTACCAGGAAAGGATTACTATAACTCAGATCTGTACCAATCAATTACCTCCTCTGCATGGTCTCCATCCTTATAATAGAGGTCATAGCTTGATATGGTATCTGAACGTGGTGGAGTCCAGGAGAGCAGTATACTTGTTTCTGATTCTGGTTCAGCTTTGAAATTCAAAGGCTGACTAGGAACTGTGCAAACAGAAATATTGCTATACATTAGAAAATGATTTACAGTTGCATAAATATGCATTTTATATTTTGCTAATGTGAGCTATACAGTTATTTAACAAGCTTCATATAAAGGGCAGTTTCTATCCTGAAGCTGACTATGCTACCTGAAAAATCGACTAGTATCAAGGGCAAAACAGAAAATAGGAAGCACAAAAATTACAGACATTCCACACTTTCAGTAGGAAAATAAATACTTATTTTTATCTCAAAATTTCTAGGTATTTTCTGAACACATTACACATAATATTATGATTCTACATCCTATGGTAGTGAAACTTAAATACTTAATTATATTTTTTTAAATCCACCTTAGTATAGCAGATGTTTTATACATACACTGTACTACATGTACCATTTTTTTCCATTGCAAACAAGTCATTCTGTCAGTCCCCGGTTGTCAGAACAACAATTGGCTGTACCACTTAAAAACAGTTAGACAGAGAAAGTATGTGTGAGTTTCCCTTGTCTAACAAACCAATACCAAAAATACATAGTAATTTAGAATGCCCAGCTTCCAAATAGTATGAGTAAGCTGTTTGCAGCTAAATTAAAATAATAAAACCCATTTGTAAAACAGAGTCAATGAACAACCACTACTGTTGAGGTGCATTTTTAAAACAATGACTGTTTACTGTCAAAACACCATTGACATTTCCCCTTTATAGAATGGAATGTGCACTACTATTGACATATAACAGTGTGTATGGGCCAAGTACAAAGGCATTTCTGATTTTAACTTATTTATTTCCTTGTGTAGAAAATACCATATAGATAATATATTTCATCATCTATGGCTCATAATAATATCTTCCTATTCTCTTCCCTATCTCTTTGTTAACATCATACTGTATATTATTAGTAGTACTGGCTTACATTGACATTCTGTGCTGAATAAGAAAGTGTTGTTAAATGAATATACAATGTACTGGTGAATTATTGCTTTTTAAAATACATGTTAGATTTTCTAAGCCCTGTGTCAAGAAACCTACCTCCAGTTTGAGTGATCACTTGTATATCATTAGATAGAGGACCATCTCCAACAGAAGTAAATGCTAAGACCTTCACCGAATAGGTTTTTTGAGGTTCCAGATTTCCTATAGTGGTTATCTGACTGTCAGCAACATTATGCTTGGTCCAACTGTTAATATGTTGAGTAGGATCCATAGTGTAATATACTCTGTATCCTTGGATCTGACCATTGGGCTCTTCAGGTTCTTCCCACTGAACTAAAATAGTCGTAGAGCTTAGCATTCGAGCCTGAACATTCCGGGGAGGACTTGATGGAGCTTGTTCAGATGTCCTAGTCATTACTGGTTCACTAGGTGGGCCTCGTCCAATGTTGTTCACAGCTACCACTCTAAATTCATATTCTGAGTAGGGACTGAGTCCTGCAACACTATAGCGTGTGGTGGCAACTCCATCAATCTCTTTATATTGTTCCTCAGAACTCTTCGGCTTGTGCTGTATTATATAGTAAGAGACAGGCTCAGGATTCCCAGAGTCCCAAGTCAGCGTAATACTAGTAGCTGTACTTTCAGTGACCATTGGAGTTCCAGGTGGTTTAGGTAAGGCTACATTTTAAAGAAATGTAAAAAAAATTAAGTTATTATCTACAAACCATTATTATAATTTACGGTTGCTTAGTGCAGTAGATTTCTTTTCAGCAGATCTACAGTATGACAGGTAAGATTCCTACCCCCATGCCTAAATCACAATGAATTAATGTCTTCTCTCTATCTGAGTAAAGATCAGTCTTCCGTGCAGACAAGTTTCCCACCAAACTCAGTGCTAAGTTACCAGCAAAAGCCTGTGTCACATTCTAGAAGAGAATGAAAGACAAAGCAGCTCAAAATAAAGCAAATCGAGTAAAAATGGACAAGATTTAGGTGGTTGTTCTGATCTATGAGTCCTTTGGCCACCCCTAGGGTGTATTAAGGGTCGAATATCGAGGGTTAATTAACCCTCGATATTCGACTGGCAAATTAAAATCCTTCGACTTCGATCGAACGATTAAATCCTTTGAATCGAAGAATCAAAGGATTTTAATCCATCGATCGAACGATTATCCTTCGATCAGAAAAAACTTGGAAAGCCTATGGGGACCTTCCCCATAGGCTAACATTGACTTCTGTAGCTTTTAGGTGGCCAACTAGCAGGTCGAAGTTTTTTCTTAAAGAGACAGTACTTCGACTATCGAATGGTCGAACAATTTTTAATTCGAATCGTTCGATTCAAAGTAGAAGGTCGTAGTGGAAACTTCGAAGTAGCCAATTCGATGGTCGAAGTAGCCAAAAAAAAAACATTCAAAAATCAAACTATTTTTCCTCTATTCCTTCACTCGAACTTAGTGAATGGGCCCCTAGCTAGTGTTATGAATAAACAATAATAAGCGGATAAATAAAGGTGGAATTCTGTATAATATATAACAAATTTAACTGAATTTAAAGGCTACTTATGTACAGATATTGATATATTGTATATTTAAAGGAATTATGTGATGTGATGATACATATCATCATACAATAAATCACCAAAGCACAGGCAAAAAGAAAGTTGTCATAGAAGCAGTTGCCTTTCAACCTTTAAACCCTACCAGGTTATGCTGTTTCTGAGCCGCTGCCCGGTGCTAGATGATGTTTTATATTTTGAGAACAGGTAATAATAGCACTATGTAGAAGAGCACAATGTTACTTTAAAATGATGCTAAAATAATTGAGAGAGAAGGGAATGTTATGTTCTTCAGGAGAATATAACTGTATGTCCTGGATTTTTTTTCTAGCAATGAAAGATAACTGTATGCCCATAATCAGAAGAGAGAAACAAGTTTACTGTTTTAGTGTAAATCATATTTGAGAGCAGTAAAAGGTGCGAGAACAGAGCAAAGTTTGTGAATTCTGTATTTTTGCACCATGTAAAGTAAACACTAAGAACAAAGTATATCCAAACATATTTCCAGACTCTGTACATTTTTTTATATAGATTGTATCATTGTAATAATTATATTTTCTACCTTAGGAGTAATTAGAATTAAAATACTGCATAACAAACTAATATAAAACTGAGTGAAATGTTCATTGCTATAGTGTTTCCTGTGACAACCAGAAACTATACTTACTGATTGCTACTCATTTTAAAACTAATTTGAAACTACTGCCTTACCTTGGATTCACTGGGCTTTCAACCCAAAAAACATTTTTTTAATTTAGTCTTTATTTTCAACCAAATCCATCCCATGCGCAGAGGGATTGGTGGTCTCTATTAATGTAAATGGTACATAGCAAGGACAGTGGAACTGGTGATTTAGCCCAGCCATATATCTACTGATTAACTACTTTCCCAATAAACTCTGGCAGCATCACAGTATTCATTAATTTGTTCACAAGTAGAAGGTCACTTTGCAAATGCTGTTGTAAGTAGACTAATCATTAACACACCCTTGTCAATTATAATTTAAGTCAACAGAAACACTAACATTTGGTGTGAACCACATTTTAGCGCAGCACATCATCACTTTTCTAATAGTAATTTATTCAATTCTTAAAGATTTTAACATGGAAAACATGGAACCAGCATAGCTGCTGCAGCCTAACTGAAAGTAGTTACTTGTAATGCATGCATATAATGCATATAATTGTGTATGATTTGTTTGATTTGATTTTTTGGTAAAAATAATTACCTTTAACATTTATCTGAGCTATTGCTTCAATAACTCCGAGAGTAGACATAGCAACACATGTATAATTGGCTGATTGTCTAACATCGGTAAGTTCCAAAACATTTCTTCCAATTGGCATGTCATCTTCAGGAGTAAGATCTTCAGAACCTAGCATCCATTTAACATAAGGCATTGGCGATCCAACTGCAACACAAGTGATATTGACACTTCCACCAGGCATAATCTCATGGTTCGTAGGTGGAATGGAGAATCTTGGTGCAATGCGTCGAACTGAACGAATAGAAAACAACAGCTGATAACATATATAAAAACCTATATATTTCTTGCATGCAAAACACAGAAACATCTAATAGAACAGTTTGGTTACATATAGATTTTTTTACACAAAATATTACTATTTTTATAGTATATTTATTGTAAATTAAGCACATTTAACACATTTACTGAGATTTACCAAGGCCCAACGATTTATAAAAACTACTAGACAATACACAAACACCATGCAAATATATATGTATATTATGGTTTTTCTATATACATATATATTCAAAAGAAGCACTGGAGAATTGCCAGCATGATCGCATTACTTGGCTTCAGATGCTGAGTGCTTCCATTTGATGTGATATAATGTGTTCCACCATAATGTAACATCCCAGCCCTACTTATCGCCATATAGACTGAATGTGTCATCTACAGTAGTTTATTTATACATTTAAAGATGGATGCAGTGTACAAACCTCACACTATAAGTGAAGCAAATACATTAAAACGTAAAAATACCTTAATATTTACTGCCACATAAAATACAAGGCAAAGCCAGTACCAGAACTGGACTCAGTCATGCATGCAAGCAAACGATTGAGGTCTAGGCAACCATGCTTTGGGAATAAATGTATACACTTTTTTCCAACTTGTTGGGTTCTTTTTTAATTTTTTTTTTGTTTTGTTGTCTTTTAGAATATAACCTGTATATCTGCACTTAAATGATAAATAGGATGGATAGGTAAAACAAAATTTAAAAAAAAAAAATTGGGTGTGACAAGAATTAATATCTATGGACTGAAAGGATAACACAGACAGGGGAGAATTAGATTAGGCTGTGGTTGTTAAAATGCCACTATGAGAGTAAGCGTTCTGAAAGAGAGGATTATAGCAGGGTGACAAAGAATTTAGTTATGGTTATATCCAAGGAAAAGCAAGAGCTACTGGATTAGTTTCTAAAGTTATTTCTAATAGTAAAGGGCTGCAAAAGGGTAGTTAATGATATCAAATCAAGCAAACACTATTTGTATTACATTTGGTAAGCGAAAGGTCATCATCAGTCCTTATTCAAAAATTCATCTGAAATGTCAATCAAACCTTTGTTAACGCCAGATATGTTTCAAAGTTATTACAGATGAAGGGTTTTTAGCATTTGCTAGTTCTAACAATCATTTAAAAACGTAAATAAATAAAAACTATAAGATTTGCAAATGTATACATTCCTAGAAGGTATTATGTAGAGTTTTGGGAAAAAATAAATACTATTTTCTGAAAAGGATGGAGCCACTGCTGCTCCAACTTAAAAAAGTGTACTATATAATTTTACAATCTTTAAAGAGCCACTATACACTTATACAGGTATATCATTCATTATCCGGAAACCCTAATCCAGAAAGCTCAGAATTATGGATAGGCCATCTCCCATAGACTCCAATGTCATCAAAGAATCCAAATTTTTAAAAATGATTTCCTTTTTCTCTGTTATCCAACTAAGATATAATTAATCCTTATTGGAAGCAGAACCAGCCTATTGGGGTTATTTAATGTTTACATGATTTTCTGGTAGACTTAAGGTATGAAGATCAAAATTATGAAAAGATCCATTATCCCCAGGACCTTTACTGATATAGTCTCCTTATACTGTATGTTGGCCTTTTTACTAAATATACTATTTTGCATAATGTCTTAGTGCATGCTCCTACTTTTCAGCCCAATTTGGTTGGAAACTCTGCCAGTGATTTTTATATAATATCTTCTGTATTGCTGGTGTTGGGGGAAATGTAATCAAATACAAGGCCTATAGGAGCTGATAAGTAAGGCTGTGGAGAGGAAGCCTGAAAGACAATGACTGCTTGGACATTGTATATACTGTAGGTATAGTGACACTTTAATAGTACAAGAGTATCAAAAACTATGACATTTTCTGCTAATGCCCTTTGTTTTTCATTAGCACAGATAATATTAAAATCTGGAATGTGACTATGACATTTTTGGTGAATAATTGAAGAGGCATAATTATAATGTTCTTGTGAAAATATGACAGGAAGGGATTGGGGAGAACAAGCAAGTACATTATATAACAAACACGTGCAGAAAATACAATTGAGGTCTGTCATAGAATATACCTCAAGAAGTAACAAATCCTCATGCAAGAAATAAAATATCTCCATGCCTTTGCTACATTTCATACTTAGTATAATTGTAAAAATACTTTATCAAGCACTAGTTTAAGCAAGCATTTCATAAAATAAATATAATAATGTTAAGAAAACAATTACATTACCAGACCACTGGTTGCCATGCACTCAGGCACATACTTCCATGCATCATAGTTAAATAAAAGCCACAGCTATAGCATTCCCGGCAGAAACACAACATTAACAAAAAATAAGGTCACAATGCAGCTACATTCATTTCATTTGTATTCTTTGTTATTGTTGAATTAATATTTTTGAAAGGTGGGTAAAAAGTAAAAAACACACCAACCTTCTCGCAGCTCTGAGGGATGTAGGGGTTTGATGCAGAACACAATGAAATGAGGAAAGGAGAAAAACAAGGGAAACACAGAGAGAGTAAAAAGGCCATATCAAGGCTTTCAACTGCTGTCTGAACATCTTTATGTGTTATCCCTCCCTTCTCTTCATTTATGTTAGCATATCCCTAAGTTAGAACAGTAGTTAGTCGGCTTTCCCTCCTTATTTGAATCAAAATGTATCTTCTTCTCTCTTTTTTTTTTTTTGTTAATGGAAACTTGAGAATTACTCAAAACCTCGAACAGAGTTAAGTTTTAAAACAGCAAACCTTACTAGGCTCAATGACATATTAGAAGCCATGTTTGTTATGTTTAAAGGGAAACTATCATTTAATCGATTCTGAAGTACTGTACAACAGCCAAATAACACTAAAAGAGGAATTCTTGTAAAATCTATATTAAGACGCTGGGCCCAAAAGTTATACAAGACAAAAGAAGTGCAAACAAGCTACGTAAAATTCCTTTAGATAAATATAGATATATATATATATATAGTTATATGGATGTGCAAAATGGTAGAAGAGGCTCCCCAAAAAAAATCACTAAGCAATCACTAGGCTTTATGCATGAACTAAATTAACTTTCTAAAACAACTGTAGGATCGCCTATATACTTCTACAGAAACTTTAAATGGGTTTAGAAATAAATTAGTTATGGTATAGCAAAGAAAATATTTCAGATGAATTCAATAAAATATTAAGGTCTGGTTTATCATGCCCTGGTATTTTTAACAAGCTAAATGAACACTGCTTGATTAAAAAATATCCTGAATATTTAAAAATGTATTGTCATACAGTTAAAAGAGACAGTTTACCCCAATGTTCAACAACAGAGAAGCTCCAACCCCAACCACTTTCAAACTGCAGCCTTGCAGATAAAAATCAACTAATTATACATAGGGCTTCTGAGTGGTTTGTTTTTAACTTTCTTGTATGGACATAAAGAAGAATTTAACTTTATACTCAAGTTTAAAATGTTTGCCCTGTTTAGTGAAAGAAAAACTATACAATTAGCAAAATGTTTGGCACAAGCCCTATTAAGTAAACTAACGTCAAAAGGGGATATACTGCCACTTTGATAAATGTGCCCTCACTTTCTGGAAAGTTTGGATAACTTATGGAAATATCAAACTGCTTGAAATCCTTCAGGATCACCAGTTCAATTTTGAGCCTCAATAATCTATTCTCTACCATGTAAGGCTATATTCGACAATGTAACTCAAAATACAATAATAGTTTCCCTTTAACATCTAAAAACAGGTTTAATATAAAACAAAAATTCAGCAAGCAAGAAATTCCTTATATTGCTTACACTACTTTAATGAGCTGAAAGCTGCTTCACTTGCAGTTCATATTACCCTTCGCCTGTCTTTTTTTTCATACACAGATGAGTAGGATAAAGACTAAAGCTCTTGAACTGGGCAGGAAGACACATGAACTAGATTCAGAGTGTGCCAGCAAGTAAACTGTCTTTCTAAATCAAAGGACACCTTTTTGCTTGTTTACAATGAATCATTTAGAGACAGTTTGAGGTATTCTCATAATTCACCAGTGTTAAACGGATTAAGTCATTTTTTTCTAAGGAACGGTCAGTTCATTACAGTAGTGGAAGATACTATATTTTTCATTAGCTATTAAATTAAGAACCAAAAAATTAAGAAAGGAAAAGTAGTAAAGTAAGTATGTGATGAAAAGATAAATAAGCTCTACACATTATAATGTTATTACATGTTAGAAGGTTAATCACTACAAATATTAATGCAAAGGCTGTATGAAAATCCATAACAGTGACTTGAGCCTCATCTTTAAATCAATACCATATCAAGCAGTGAACTTCAAGGTCTTGATGGAATCGTCCATTTAAAAGTAAAAAATCCAGAAATGAATGCATAGCATACATACATATATATGGCTTAAAGTTGAGTTAAAATGTGAACATACTTACAACCCAAAGGAAAAACAAGAAAAAGTTGCCCCTTTTTTCTCTGAACTGTTGAGTGACATGTTGTCCATTTTCCTACTGTCATATCAGTTTGCCCAGTACTGAAGTAACTACATGAAACCTGTAAGTCATGATCCATTGCCTGTACAGAGTATAGACAACAGGGTTTTTATCATTCCTACCTCTTACATATAGATTGGCAGGAGCAGAATAACGTGTCCCCGCACTGTTGGTTGCAACACACTCATATTTTCCTTGGTCAGATTCTTCACTTTGCTCAATTTGAAGTGCACCTGTCAGAATAAAAAATATAAAACCAAACTATAGTCAGTAAGTGCTACATAATTCCCTTTTATGGATTACAGACACTTAGTAGGATGGTCCAATCAACGTCGATTCTTGCTAAAGGTTACAGAAAGTGATAAAGTGATGCAATGGTAAAGTATAGTCACGGTAATTATTTCACGTAATTTAAAGAAACAGTACATCCACAAGTGTATGTTTTGAAAACAATTTTGCATGTAGTATTTTTTCTCTTAAACTTTTTAAAATGAAGATGTGTGAAAGTGCTTCAAGGAAGCATAGCTTTAACAGAAAGTACATTAAACTTTTAACACTATGCAAATATTTGTATAAATTGATAAATAAGTGTATATTATAAGGGGATTTTGAAAAAATCTTAAAAAATAGGGTTCCATTTTAATTAGAAGAAAGACAAAAATGCAGCAAAATAAAAAGGGCTGCATGAAATAGAAAAACAGGAGAAAAAAAGAATTGAGTTAAACATATCAATCAAAATAAGTATCTCTATATATCTTTTTCAAGAAACAAAACCTTTTTCAAGACATGCAGGTTCGAAAGAAAGAAACATTTTCAAGACAACTCACAATTTAAGAAAGTATGCTGAAAAACAAAGAAAGTTTGATTAGAAAATAAAAATATACAAAATAAGGCTTCTTCCAAGGAATGAGAAACCAACCAACCACTGCTCGAGGTCCTCTCTAGGACTCCTAAGACACCCATCAAAATCCACAGGTGGGATTAGCAGTGTGGTGTCACAAAACCAAAGAAAAAAAATGTAAAACAAGAATAGTTTAATCAAGTTTTGTAGTATATTTAAAAGCAGTAGAACAAGCATACCACTGAGACGAAAGGTTTTAATGTGTTGCTTCCACGTAGAACAGCAGATCCAAAAAGTGGTAAAGAAATTCAAGAAAAATTAAGTAAAGGAAAAAAGGATTGTTTGTGAATCTTACAAGAAGACAAGGCCATGATTGTTTTCTATTTTGCTAAAAAAACAAAAAAGAAAACAGCAGAACAAATACAAGACCAAAAACATCTTTAAAAGATAAGATCCAAAAAAGACAATATTCCTGGATACCTCTGCATGTCTCCACTGTTCCCTAGACCAACTTTTATAGGTCCAGAAAAAAGAACAGCTAAAGAAGATTTAAAAAAAAGAAAAAAAAAAGATTTTCTCTCCAATCAGTCGGACAAAAAAAAAGAAGAAAAAAAGAAGAGGGACAAATGGAAAGCTGTGACTGGGCTGTGGTCTAACGACCTTGATATGCTTTCTTTGAAGCATATCACAACTGAAATTATATCAAATAAAACATGAGAAGACACATGAATGAGTAGATAGAAATAAATTGAGTGATGACATTTGTTTCTAATCGGTAAAGAGGACAGAAATGAGAAGGATGGTAGAGACATTAAGAATGAATAAGATCATTCTGTGAATGTTATTTCAGTGATCTTACCTCTTATTGGTGTACCACCTGGGTGGATAATATGAATGCAAATAAGATTAGAAAGAAGAATCATTAGTACCAGAAGAATGAGGCTAAGGCTTTGGAAGAAGAACTTAATTAGATTTACAGAATCAAAAGGAAACAGGAGTATATTAAAGGTCATAGGTCCAAAGCACATGTTGCTGTGGGCTACATGAATCAAAGGACCCAAAATGGCAGTGCCATTCTCCCAGTAAAGGTTGAGCAGTATTGTAGGGGCTTGCTTCCTTGTAAGCTTGAATTTATTGTGTGAGGCGGCTAGTAGGGGATATAGGAAAATAATTCCTTCTAAATATCTAAAGGTCACGTGAAGGGTGACAAACAGTGTGGTACGGGTTTAGGTATGGTTTCTATTTAAGGATACAGTGAAGTCAAAGGATAATTTCAAGCACAATTGTGTCTCTAGGTTTTATGCAGAAACAATCCAGTGAAGGTGCATACATTATAAAGGTCTGGTGACTACACTATCCAGTATTAAAATGCATGCGGTGCATTTTAACGCATTTGAAAATACAATAGACTGTCTAAGCAAGGAATCTACTGAAGGAGTGAAGTGCACTTCAGAACCAAGCACTTACCAATGGATTCTGGAGATTTAAATATGGAAAAAAGAAAAACAGTATAAACATATGATTATATTCTTAAATATTTTGGTACTTATTAATGATCTATAAATGCACATTACCTAAGTCACAGTGTGCAAATTAAATGATTAAAGTACATTGTTGAAAATTGTTTCATATCACGTCTAGACTACTGTAACTCTCTTTTAGTTGGCCTTCCACTCCAGAGACTGTCACCTCTCCAGTCCATAATGAACACTGCTGCGAGGCTCATACACCTCAGCAACCGCTCCTCCTCTGCCACACCATTCTGTTAATCCCTGCCCTGGCTTCCACTACCTTTCAGAATCAAATTCAAATGAATGACCCTGACATTCAATGCACTTCATAACTCTGCCCCACCCTACATCTCTGAACTCATCTCTATATACTCACCCAATTGCTTACTACGCTCCTCTACTGACCTGCTACTCAACTCTTCTCTCATTACCTCCTCACATGCTCGCATTCAAGACTTTGCAAGGGCTGTACCCCTCCTCTGGAACTCTCTCCCATGGTCTGTCCAACTTTCTCCCAACCTTTCTGCTTTCAAGAAATCTCTTAAAACGCACTTCTTTCGAGACGCCTACCCTCACTCTGCTTAACTACCAAACTCAATACCACATACAGTACCACATTTCTCACCCACTTAATTCAATCTTGCCCACTCCCACACCTTGTGTATTACTCCCTTCCCTTTAGAGTGTATGCCTATGCATAGGGCCTTTCCTCACCTTTTTGTAGCGGTATTGATTGTGATGTATGTAACTCCATATGTTCTATGTGATTTAGTTGTATAATCACATTTACTTTACAGTGCTACGCAATATGTTGGCGCTATATAAATACATGTTAATAAAATAATAATAATTTGTAAACAATTTCTGCTGACAACAAGGAAATAGGAAATCAACAAGATGGTTGAACAGCACAGGACATGGCTGAGATCTTTTTTAATATATTTATTTGAGTTTCCTGTGTTTATTGATACAATCTAAGTAAATGTCTGGTCATTCTTTATTTAGCATTAGTTTAAGCCGGAGCTTAAAATATAAAAATGCTTAAGCAGCTGTATGTGCAAAGGTTTAGCAGCAAGCTATATAAATCCTAAAAATGAATTGTTTCAACTTTCATTAGCTGAACTAATAAAAGCAAAGGAGTAAAAAGTGAAAAAGATAGAAATCCCCCCAAAAATGGCTACCGACAAATGGTGTCAGTATCAACCGATTTAGGTGTTGTCAAAGGATTAAATAGCTATGGATACAACCATAACCAAATAAGTTACATTTACTTTATCTAGTGAAAGCTTGAAGTCTTCTTCTCTGTATTTTATGTTTTTTGTTTAGGTGACAATTTGCTTTGCTGTTTTATTTGGTAGACATTCCTATGGGTACACATATATTTCTAATGAAGCTCAATGTTGAAATAGGATCAAAACAAAATTAGAAGGAAGGGCCAAAAGAAAAAGAGGAATGGATCTATCAGATACTGCATTCAAGCAGTAAAAGAAATGGAAATTGTGCAGTCACAGCAGTGGGCAATGAGGAGTAAACAGAAGCAGAGAAACACACTCACACACATAGATTTCTGGACAACAATACAAAATGGACATACAAAATAATACACAGGAGAGAAGAGAAAGAAAAATCTTTACCTAAAAAATAAAAAATAAATAAACAAATTGAGTAAAGAAAAATAAAATAAAAAGCTCTCCGAGGTTAATTTAGTGGTAGCAAGACCATACCTGATCGTAACTGTTTGATTCGCCCATTGTTGTTGCTTGTATCTACGGGCAGATAGTCCTTGAACCACGTTATTTCAGGATCAGGGTTACCACTGGCTGCACATAACATTGTGGCTGTGCGTGTGCGCTCAACCACTTTCAACTGAGGGCCCATGTCTATAGTTGGAAAACCACGAGGTATTTGGTCCTCTGAAAAAGTTAAAAAGTTATACAAATAAGTATACATTTTGAATTAAAGGAGAAGGAAAGGTTAAAACTAAGCTTCATCATTAGTGATGGACGAATTTGTCCCGTTTTGCTTCGCGGGAAATTTGTGAAACGGGCGAAAATTTTGTGAAACACGAAATTTGATGCCGGTGACAATTCAAGGGTGTCAAAATTGTCACCGTCGACAATCCCGACGCCATCGACTTTTGACGTACATTAAAGTCAAAGGGAGTCAGTTTAATTGTCGCCGGCGTCCAGAATTGCCGATTTTCGCCAGCAAATGTTCCCATCAATTTTGTGCCCTTCACTATTCATCATTCATCATTCAAAGGTCTATATAAATACACCAGTAAACCTGTATATATATATATATATATATATATATATATATATATATATATATATATATATATATATATATATATATATATATATATATATATATATATACACACACACACACATATATATATATATATATATATACACACCCATATATATAATAACACTCAACAGGCTCAGTATTTAGAGTAACTGATTTTAATAATCAAACAAAAGAAATTCCAACATTTCGATCACATCATAGTGATCTTCCTCAGGTCTTTTGTTTTTTCCCGTGAGTAACATCACTATATGTGATCAAAACATTGGAATTTCTTTGGTTTGATTATTAAAATAAGTTACTCTAATGGAGCCTGTTGAGAGTTGTATTTTTTGTCAACACAGTGTACCAAAATATTAGTTTTTTTTTTTAAAGGCAAAAGATTTATTCGATTTGAAGAGAAACCAGAGTATATATAAAATATCAGTTTTAACAAATAGGTTGAAAGTAAAATAAAAGTACAGTATGGTAGAAGAAAAATATACATTTAGGGGCATATATATCAAGGGTCGAATTTCAAATTCATGTGAGTTATTTAAAACTCCCATGAACTCGAAATTCGACCAACTGCAATTTATTAAAAAAGTAGAATTTTCAAAACTCGGGTGAATGAAATCGACCCGAAAAACTCGAATCAATTTGTATCGAATTTGATTCGAGTTTTTTCTCCAAAAAAATTGATTTCAGAAAGGCTACAAACAACTCCAAATGGATCCCAGGACGTCCTCTGTGGGCTTTATAACTCAAATTGATTTTTTACAATTCCTTAGTTTCCTAATTTGACAGTTTTGGCAATAAAAAACTTGAAAAATACACTTTGACCCTTTATAAATCTGCCCCTTAGAGACAGTAGATGCATCTGGAAATCCCATTGTCAGCTCTTTTTAATGCTCGATGCACTCGGAAGCTCTTCCTGTATTATGCAAAGTATAATCTATCATGCATAATAATATAATGCAGTGTGTAAGGAGCTTTCAGTTCTTTTTTTTAAAGAGGTAATGAGGATAATTCATTTCCATCCTTCCCCTTATGCACAGATCATCTTTGAATACATTTTCCTCATTATTTTTTTCATGAGAAACGTCATAATATAAAAGATTCAAATAGCCAGAGTTGTTCTAGACAACCATGGCTTTCTTCCAATGTGAATGCCAGGTATTTGGCAATAGTAAATAGTATTCAAAAGAATAGGAAAACAATACAATTTATGGCATAATTATCACATAGAATAGATATTTTTATCTTTTCGTGCAGTAGATGACCAGCTTATACTAAGCATTGTTTTTGGAATTTGAAAGTATCAGGTAATATTCTGCATCTATAATCTATTTACACAATGATATAATTATGTGTATGTACTATATGCATAAACATACTTCATATATATGTTTTACTTGTAATAGAATAGCTTATTCAGCAGCAATTGTTTAAAAACTTTTGATTCCTACAGTCTGTAATCGCACAAAGTAATTTTTTTTTTATATTATCTGGTTGCACTTCAATCCAGCTGCTCACTTCAGCATATCTCTGCTATAAAGGCTGTGTGCAACTTTCTTTCAGTAGACAACCACAATTATCTTTAAGCCAGCAGGACGCTCTGCAAAAGCACTGTCATTTATAAAGTATCAAGCTAGCAAGTTCACACAGATCAGTAACCCTTTGCTTTCTGAATGGTGGTAGGCTAATATTGTTATGCACTGAGCTTAATAAAAAGTAGATTTATCGGAATCCATGATCTAACCAAAAATGCATTTTAACTACAGCTTACACACATCACAGTTACAAAATACATTTCCCTGGAAACCTTTTTCATATACATACATTTCATAGAATTGTTCTGGAATATATTCCTTGAAAATTTATTATATCTAGGATATTAAGAATTGCTCTGTAACCCATTGCTTAAACACAAAGGGAAGCATGAACATTATGGGAACAATGTAAAACACCCACATAGCCAATAAGGGTACAGTTGTATAAATAGTATGTTTTCCTCCTATGCCAAAAAATAACTTCTATAGAACCAGCTGAGAAGATAACATAAAAACTTTGCTATGCATTATGAATGTAGAAAGAAAACAATAAACATAGCTGGTTTCCCACACTTCCATACAGGAAGGTCAATTGGCTTCTAATACAAATTTAAGTTTGAGTTTTCAGGTCGGTAAAATTTGTCCGAGTTTTAGAAACTCTATTTTTTTATAACCCCCCTAGTCAAATTATGAATGTATAAGAATTTTAGGGAGTATAAAAAAACCCTCTATTTTAAATTCAACCCTTGATAAGTGTGGCCTGATTTAATGATTTTCACAAATACACCAATAAGCACACTGGAACTCCATGCCACCAAATATTGGGTGTGCTGCCAAGTCGCCAAATAAACAGATTTATGATCAACCATGACAAACAAGTAGGGTTGCCATCTTATCTTTATGATGACAAGGGGGGATGTAGTGCGATGATGTCATGGGGTATGACTGCTGACATAATGGGCATGACTCTCGATGCCTGGGGCGTGGCTATGACATGCCGATCTGCGATTGGCCAATCACCACAACAATCAATAAGAGCTCTGTCTAGATTTCTCTATTTGGAAAACCGGGCTGTCCGTGTCAAAACCGGACATGAGGCAACCCCACTTTGGGCCAGTGTTCTGAGCATGTTAAAGGCCTATGCAGTGCTGCCAGCCACACATACAAGGCCTGAGACAATCCACAACGATATGAACTACCTAAGAAAGCCAACTTCATGTGATTTTTGTTGTTGTTAGTAAGCATGAGCCAACATAAATGCTGTTACTAAGCATTTTTGCAGTTTTAAAGTACAATTAGTTAGAATGTGTTTGTGTCCAACTTACAATCAGTTTGAAAGGCACTAACCTGTCCAAACTTATCTGCACTTTAAAAATATCTTACTTTTAAGACACTTATAATTTACAATACAGATCAATTAATTTACAGACTACATCTTTCTTTAATCTTTTATTGGGATTCACAAATATTTTAGCACTAAAGCATTATTATTTTTATTAATATATTTGATTATTATCATCTTATCAACAAAAGTGGTTTTCACTTGAAAATGGAAGCAGCTGTTAATGCTGTCCTATTCTTTATAGTCTACTTTTTGTTGTGCTCCCCATTGAGTTCTACTGTCTGTGACCAGTCAGGAGCTGTATCACGAATACCATTTCTTTAGAGTGGATGCATGCCATAGCAGTGATGTCATCCTTTCTCTTTCTCTTGCTTATATTCACAGAGCCAAAATCCAAGTTTAG
This sequence comes from Xenopus laevis, assembly GCF_017654675.1. Taxonomy (NCBI): domain Eukaryota; kingdom Metazoa; phylum Chordata; class Amphibia; order Anura; family Pipidae; genus Xenopus; species Xenopus laevis. The sequence goes on along the minus strand of NC_054372.1, from coordinate 115,744,471 downwards.
CAGAACCCATTAACAATCCCACTTCTGTGTCTGCACTTGGCACTGCACAAGAAAGCAGCAAGTACGTGAAGGTCCTTCAGTCTACCATAACTGACAGTTTCGGAATAGCATGTTGCACATTCTCTCCTCACTTGAAAGATGCTCATAGATAATTCTCATGGTGGGTCCCACCAATCATCTGGGGCTGGCCACTGTTCAATTTTTTACTGCAGTGTCACTGTTCATGAATTCATTTTAGCAAAATTAATATGTTACAAGAAACAGTTTCTCGCTTCCTGTTAAATATCAATGGGATTCATTAAATTCCTGGCAAATAACGTATAGTATCTTTTGCTTAATCACTCATAACCATTTTTTTTTTTTTTTTTTTTTAAAGAAATTCAATCCAGGTAGAAGAAATCTTTGTTGCAGACGGAACAGATTTACTTACAACTGCATGCTACTGGTTTAAAATGATCACAAACCAAAATTATTAACAAGCAGGTGTATTTATCAGTAAATAGTTATTGCGCACATTGGTCCTTAAAGAGAAAATAGTTATATTATTAAGTAATCAAGCAATATGATTTATATCAACAAATTAAGTTTTCATTCATCCAGTTCATGGCATGTATAGTAGAAGAAAATCTAGAGCAACTGGACTTGCTGAGTAATCATTGACATTTCACTACTCATCCGAGCAGCTTCTTCAGTTCAACTGACTGGTGTGGGAACATTGTGAATGGATTATTGGAAGAGTTGATATGCCAAAGATCTATTGTACCAGTTTGTTGAACTGAAAAAGCTGCTATGATGAGTAGTGAAACATTTTCAATGATCACTCAGTAAGTCCAGTTGCTCTACATTTATTTCTACAAAATAAACAAATTAAGGTTTTTCATGATATATTGTTTGCGCCCGAAGTGAGCATGCATGTATACAGTATTTGACAATATATATGCACTTTTGTGTATTAGTATATTAGGTCACTTGACAAAACAGACAGACCCCAATGGCTGAGCGTAAGAACAAAATTGTGTTTTTTGAAAATATAGAATACATGGTGCTAAAAGGGAGTATTCCTTTGGAAATCAGTATACTTAAAGGAGAACTAAAGTCTAACTAAAGAAGTAGGACAGAAATGTTGTACATTATGCTTTGGGTTTCTGTACCAGCCCAAGGCAACCACAGCCCTTTAGCAGGGAAGATCTGTGCCTCTGAAGATGTCCGAGTAGCTCCCCATCTTTTATTCGGCTGATTTACTGCACATGCTCTGTGTTGCCGTCAGTTATTGAGTTTAGGGACTGACTCAAAATAGACACTACACATAGAATATAAATGTCACAATATAAGACTGAGTAGTAATTAGTACAGATATTTACTACATGGCAGCACAGAAACCAGGGTGACTAGCATCATAATTTAATAATCAGCCTTGCATCATCAGCTTATATTTCAGGTCAACCTCATTTTCTGGTTGATAATTTATGATGATCCCTACACTTAGCTTCTCAACAACTGCTCAGAGCCCACTGAGCATGTGAGTATCACAGACACTTTCCAAGATTGTGACCCCCCCCATGCCAAGTTTGAAGTCCTGGATCATTGCTGCTATAGAGAAGTTAAAACTGTAGGCTGGTTTAATAAGTTCAGTATATAAAATATGGCCTTTATAGCCATATTAATATTTAGGGTTTAGTTCAAAATTCTTGTGTGTGTGTTTTTAAGTTAGAAGGACTGCATCAATAGAACAATGAAGCAGACACAAATGGTGATGCCATATTAGCAGGAAAGGACAGGCCGGCAGGACTTCCAGGAAAAACCTGGTGAGCCTTGATACTGGTGGGTCATGATGCCTGTCCACAACAGGCATCAAAATTAAACAAAATTAAAGATGGTGCCAAACTGTGGTGTTCTGAGGTACAGCCTGATTGAAATTGGCAATAAGTGGAGTGTGGGGCAGAGCACTGCAGCAGGAATGGGGATTTCAGGATGGCGGTGGCCACAGTGGTAGGTGCAACACTACAAATTAGGTATGATAGCTGTACACGTTCATCATAGCAGACTGAAAGAGTGCAAAAATTATTATTATTATTATTATTAACATGTATTTATATAGCGCCAACATATTGTGTAGCACTGGATTACCTCAACAATGTGTCTCACAAAGTGGTGAACAACTTCAACTTCCAGCATGCCACTTACAGCTAGAACATGAGGTTTCCCAGCTGAATGCAAAGCCAAGAAGGAGTTAACACAGCATATCTACAATGCACCATCATACACTATCAATGTGTATCTATATTACCCAGGAACGTATAATCAGAGAAGAACTATAATTTTTCTTTCAAGGCAGAACCCTCTTGCTTATATTAAAATGCATTTAATTTCCATTTGAAAGCCATTTAGTAACACATGCATAGCACTAAGCAGTAAAAGCTGTTTTAAGAGGTTATTCATTTCTCGTACTTTATAAAACAAACGAGCAATGAGGTAATCGCCAAGGCCTGTTTTAGAGCTGACATAACTCCTAATCAGGTTTATCAAGGCCCATGGGAGTCATTATGTGCATGCCTGAAATGAATGGAGGAAACTGAGCTAGCTTTAAGAATCATTCTGTTTTCCCAGTGACTGCATACTGTGCAAAAACATTTAAAAGTCAGTGTTTCCACATCCTACAGTAAAGTTTCAGTGACATTAACATTATGCAGAGAAGGCACTTTTAACAAAATAATGTTTAAAGAATTAGGCATTTTTTCCCTTCCAGCACAGATAATTATTTATAATTCCATGGTAGTAAATAAATGTTAATAATATTCAAAATTTTCTTCCATATTTTAAGTAAAGGCTTTTATCATTTTTTCCTGAAGTTCAGTGAATTTAAAACATAAAACATATTGTGGAATATGCATTTTTAACCTTTTCTAGACCAAATATGATTGTGTTCATACCTTGAATTTTCATGAATGTTCACAGGTTGTTCTGGTTTATAGCAAACCAATCACTTATTGGTGTCCACTAATACACATGCATTTCCCTTTAAGTTACAGGGCTGCAACTGTTCTGGGGTATAAGGGTAGGGGATAAACACCCAGTTTACTTAAAGGAAAACTATACCCCCCAAACAATGTAGGGCTCTATTAAAAGATACTGAGTAAAACAGCTCATGTGTAAAACCCTGCTTCATGTAAATGAACCATTATCATAATAATATACTTTTTTAGTAGTATGTGCCATTGGGTAATCATAAATAGAAAATTTCCATTTTAAAAAATAAGGGCCGCCCCCTGAGATCGTAAGATTCACTGTGCACACATACAAACCACATGTAAGGTCACATGAGCCAATTAACAGACAGAGTTCTGCCTTTTGCTTCCACACTTCTTCCTGTTACAGTTAGTGTTGTAGTATTTCTGGTCAGGTGATCTCTGAGGCAGCACAGATAGAGTCACGAAATGGTGGTTCAAGGCAAGAGGTGTAAAAGGGCAATATTTATGTAAATATATATTCCAGTTTGGTAAGATTCTTTAATATGTCATTCAATTTGATATAAACTATCTGTTGCTTAAGTATTCATTTTGGGGGTATAGTTTTCCTTTAAAGTGAAAGTGGGCCAGGGACAGAACCCAAGATCAGCTTATTCCCAAAAAAATAGGGGCAGGGGGGTTGACAGCTATGAACACTTTCAAATTATTCTTAGAACACTACCCAGTATATATCATGCATATGATTCTGTTAGACAAATACAAAAGCAATATAAAAGAAGAACATATAATGGACATTTCACAACATGCTTCTTCTACTTTAGAAGATTAAACAAAGAAGATATATACGATACAGTAATATAAACCTAATGTGTGTTTTTACTCACTAGGGATTTCCCACTATTTTATTTTGGCTAATAAATAAAAAAAATTTTATCTTCTTCATTTTTCTTGTTTTTTTTTTCTTCCTTTTAATCTTGCAAAACAATACTAAATGTGCCTGCACCAGCCTGCCTCCTAGAAAGAGCAAACATCTTCCTGTCACCTCAGTTAAGACCTTTGCCTCCATTACTGAATTTATCAACAGAGTAGAATTGACAGAAAGATTGCTATGGGCAGCTGCTCTAAATGGCTATAAGCGCAATGATTTTCAAAAACTGACTCTTGACCTTTGACAAACCAAACTAAAGACTTTGTGTGATACAGTATCCTCACTCAGAAAATCACCAGCTCTTTCTTCTTAGAATAAATATTATCTATACTGATGGTTTTAGTCCTAGAATAAGGATTTACAATCTGTTTTTATAACAGGTACTGTATGAGGCACTGATGAAAACGTAAATAGAAAATGTGAAAAAAGGGAAAAAAGCAATATGTCGTATATAATGGATGCCTTATATGTGCTTCCACAGACTTTATGAGACAAGTAGTAAAACCTTATGTTAAATCTCTGCTTTAATCTCCATTTCTAGTATGAACATTATCATTTCATGACAGTAAAGCAAATTCTGACCTAGATTTCAATATCATAGTTTAGACGGTAGACAACACAGCATGCAGCATTGCATATAACAGTCTTCCTGATTTTTGTACTGCATTTAGAACACAGATAAGGAGCATTTGGAGTGTATGCCAGCATACAAAGACAATTATCCTAAAATGCAACATAACCATAGAAGCTTATTTGTATTTTTAAGGCTTGAATGTATTTTTGTATTTCAGTTATGGAGCCATCACCCAAAGGTGCAGTTTTCAGTTTTCAACAGTCCCAGCTGAAACCTGAAATGTGGAAAATAAGCCTTGTTCCAAGTTTTACATCAGGATTTTTGGAAAGCAACTACAAGAATAATACGTGCTAAAAAAACTAAACTCATGTTTTGTTGTCATACTTCTCTAACTAGCTTCTATAAGAAAAGAGTGTAAGTGCAGGTATTTCTCTTTTTTACTTTCCGGGACAATATGCAATTAGAACTACAGAGAGATGTGTTGAAGTAGTTGGCAAGACGTATCTTATTGATTGACAGATAGACAGAGGCATCTGCTTAGTTGCCAACTGGAGGGTGCATCTGTAGCTTCAACTATAGTGTGTTCCACTGTTCCTGGGGTGTTTGTAGAAATGTAAAATTGATAACACTGGCAGAGTGGTTCAATCTATAGCTATTAAGGACTTACAGCTTAGCTATATATATATATATATATATATATAAATATATATATATATATATATATATATATATATATATATATATATATATATATATATATATATATATATATATATATATATAACCAAACTAAAACCTTCTCTCAGATGTATTTAGCACTGATAAGCTACTGATGTCACACAAGGAAATTTGCTGATGTGATTTAATTTTTAGAAAGAAACATCTTGTCACTAACGGCCCCCCTAAATCCAGAGCAAGTGCTAGGCTCCCTGGTCTCGGCTATGCTTCCGCCTGTAGCAGCCGACTTTCACTTTGGGAGGAGCCCTCTGCTAATTGGATGCCACCAGGTCTTAATAAGAGAAGAGCCAAGCAAGAGTTCTGGATGAGCAAAGGGGCACATTGTTATAAAGTCTTTGGACAGAAGGCACAGTTCTAGGAATTGACAAAGCTTAGTCAAGCAGGCCGGGGTCAGTGTGGGCAGAGTTCAAGCAAGGTCAGACAGGCAGTGGTCGGTTCAGGCGGAGTTAAAGCAAGGTCAATCAGGCCGGGGTCAGTACAGGCAGCATTCAAGGATAGTCAGGCAGGCAAGGGTCAATACCGGTAGAATCAGAATAGTCAGGCAGGCAAGGATCAGGATAATCAGAGTTCAGGATAGTCAGGCAGGCAAGGGTCAATATTGGCAGAGTTCAGAATAATCAGAGAGGCAGGGATCAAAAACCAGGAATCAAACACAAGAAATCACAACCAGGATACTAGCAAGTAGAACAAGTTTGAGCAAAAAGCCTCTTTAAATATTCAAAGTTCGCGCCAAAACAATGACATCATGATGCTCACGACGTGTCAAAACCTGGAAGTTCGTGCCGTGCACGCCATAGAGCAACCGTCAATAAAGAGGAAAGAACCAACACGGTGGGCGTCCCGGCCAAAAGCGAGACAGGAGTCCCGTCAGCCCACTAGATCGGCAGAGTCCTCACACATCTAGTGCTGTCTCCTAGCTAAATCTGTTGGAAGCAAATAACTGTACAAAATTATTCATTCTGTCACAATGACTTGAAAAGTCATTATAACTTATTTCTATTTGTGAAGTGACCAGTACCACTTTTAGATTAGATAGTTTGCATTTTGAGTTAAGTATCCTCTTAGTTATGAGGTCACAACACAAGCAGCTCTTGGGGCTCTTGAATTCAGCTTATTATAATTCTGAGCATTCCTGTGTATTAAAGTATATGAGTAACTAAGAAATTTGACAGCTTTTACAACATGGACACACAGTTTTCTGAAGGTATTGATTATTGGCACAGTCTATTTACACTAGGCCACTGCAAATTCAGCATCATAGCATTTGGTTAAAGCAGATGTGGCTTTTGACAGCATTAGATACCTTCCCTACTGCAGACGTCAGGCTTACAGGCCTATAATGCCTTGATGTAAACCACAACATTTTTTAAATGCTGAAAATACATCAGCTCTCTTCCAGTCTATTGGTATAACAGCAGAAAAAATGGATTCTGAGAACGAGATATAATGGCCTGACTAAAACTAAACTAAACTTTATGTATACACATGGATATATTCCATCAAGCCCCTAAAGTGTTAATAACACTTAAAGGGATACTGTCATGGGAAAAATTTCAAAATGAATCAGTTAATAGTGCTGCTCCAGTAGAATTCTGCACTGAAATCCATTTTTCAAAAGAGTAAAAAGATTTTTTTATATTCAATTTTGAAATCTGACATGGGGCTAGACATTTTGTCAATTTCCCAGCTGCCCCTCGTCATGTGACTTGTGCCTGCACTTTAGGAGAGAAATGCTTTCTGGCAGGCTGCTGTATTTCCTTCTCAATGTAACTGAATGTGTCTCAGTGGGACATGGGTTTGTGCTATTGAGTGTTGTTCTTAGATCTACCAGGCAGCTGTTATCTTGTGTTAGGGAGCTGCTATCTGGTTACCTTCCCATTGTTCTTTTGTTTGGCTGCTGGGGGGGGAAAGAGAGGGGGGTGATATCACTCCAACTTGCAGTACAGCAGTAAAGAGTGATTGAAGTTTATCAGAGCACAAGTAACATGACTTGGGGCAGCTGGGATATTGACAATATGTCTAGCCCCATGTCAGATTTTAAAATGTAATATAAAAAAATCTGTTTGCTCTTTTGAGAAATGGATTCCAGTGCAGAATTCTGCTGGAGCAGCACTATTAACTGATTCATTTTGAATTTTTTTTTTCCCCATGACAGTATCCCTTTAAGAACAAGAAATTATTGTGGGTTTCCAATCTGTTAGGCACTCCACAATGGATACAAATGCTAACCTTTTGCCCTAGGCCTGTGTGTTTCTTTCATGAAAAACAACCGAACTTGGGTTAATCTTGAAGGTATTGCTTGGGTGGGCTTGATGTATGTGGACTTCCAACTAACCCCTGCTGTTTTTTTAAAGAAAGAAGCAAACAAGTCATCATCCTTCAGTGATTTTAGCTTTTCTTGTGAACATTATGTACTGTGTGCTGTGTCAGCCACTGCCAATGTGTTGGGCTCAGCCTTTTATATTCTACTGTGTGAGTCCTGTATTTTTATGGCACATTTTTATCAAAGTTTCTTCAACCCATCCAAAGTACTATAAACAATGACAAGTTGCTTGGTGGGACTAAGTGGTTTACATGCAATATTTATAAATGAAAAGTTAGTGGATTTGGACTTCCAAGTACCCCCTCACTTGGTGGGAATTATTAGTTTACTTGCACTCAGGCCCGGACTGGCAATACTGTGGGTTCTGGCAAATACAGCCAGAGGGGCTGCTGTAAGATGCCATAGAAAGTGACTATTAAATGGTCTGATGGGTGGTTTGGGCTTCTATGTACTTAGAATGCCAGGGCCTATTTTAAATCCCAGTCCAAACCTGCTTGCAATATATACTCTTTGGGAGGGTGGTCCTTTTCTAAAGCCAATACCTTACTGGGTTTTATTTCTTTCCCAGTTTTATGAATTTACCCTCAGTGAAACAAAACACAGTCACCACATGCTTACATTGCTCTTAAAACCCATAGCCCTAAACTAGAGAGAGACAATATAATCATTACTGCTTTCAGTTACAAAATACTGAATTGTCAGTGTCAGTTCACTGCTGCTAAAAATCCTCTAGAAGTTACCGTTTTTGTCCTGTCCTGCAGTTCTGAAAGAGGATGAGTTTGGCATGGCTGTCTAAAACTGCACGTGCACAGTTGGGGGATAGGAAGCAGCCATCTGGTTGTAGATAGGTTTCATCCATTATGTCTGTTATCATTGTGTGTTTCACATATTTCATGCAGCGGTGTTTGTCTTGTTTAGTTATAACAACTTCCTTGATATCATAGGATGCTGCATACAAGGTTCATTTTATGTAACATCATATTTTCCTTCATACAGCTTTTCCCTGGGCTTTTCCACCCAGGAAATTCCAATTGTTGATATCTGTTCCTCTGCTATATTCAGTGTAGTGCATTAAACATGATGATACCAGGAGGAGCAAACAATTGTTCCCAACCAGAACAGTTATATTAAAGTCAACTATGTGTCCATTGTCTACATGTTTTAATGGACTAACTTCTTATTATGGCCATAAATTATTGTTATAACTACAGTAGTGGAGGAAAACAACATGGCAGCACACAATAACATATATTGATGCAAATATACAGAAAAGCATTATTTGGATTACACAAAAAGCTGAGCCCTTACATATATAAGCTCTCTTAAGTGGAAAAGGATAGAAGAGAAACACTTGTTTCACACATACCATATTTCCCTAAAATAGCATTTTTCTGTAAATTCCCATTTATGGTGCACTAGCATTCTCATCAACATTAAAGAAAATTACGTCTGAAAAAACAATTTCAAAATGTAATGTCAGCTTTTAATCGAAATCCTCAGCCCTACCGAAGCTGATAGAAATAATTTTAATGGTATTGTGCTACCTACAAAAAAAGGATTCTGCAAACTTTCATTAGAAGTTCTGAATTACCGAAGGTAATTATGTACACTCAGGCAGATGCTTGATATGGTTTATTGGAGATTTTTCACATGGAAATTGATGTCTGGTGTCTCTGTTAGACACTGGCAATCTCATTTTATTAACCATGCACTTTTTAGGAATTGCGGCTGCCTGCCATAAACCCAGAATTTCCATAGTTTTCCCCTAGATTTTTCAATTAAAAATCTCAAAAATGTTCTACATAAGCATTTCATCTTGGCTTAAGAAAATAAATAAACATCAGCTATTAACAAAATATTGTAAAATGCTTATCTTAATTATGTCTTTTTAACATATTTTTCTGGCCACAATTGACAAGATTTTGCAATAATTAAAAAAAGGCATATTTACAAAATGTATTTTCAAGAAAGACAAATGCAAAAGCATTTACAAGCTAATTGTGTTTGAAGTACAGTACTAGGCAGACATGTCTTTATAATACTAGGCTAAAGAAATAAAGTCTAATAATAAAACTCTGAATAAAAGGTTGACTATCTACAAATATGGTGCCCCACCACTTGAACCATTCCTGCAAAAGTCACCATGAGTACACAGATAGTAACACATGTTAACTTTAGGAGAAGATGGGTCAAATGAAATAAGAGTAATTTAATGTTGTGGAATGTCAATTTTTTTTTTGCCCAACCTAGATCCCATATCAAAATATACAGCCAGTACGCATTGCATAAATAAGAAGGAATAAAAACGAGTGACTTCAAAGACCTAGTAACAAAACTAATGACCAGTAGTGATTACTAATCCAAGAACAGGAGCATCTTCATGCTGGCTCAATGCAACCAAATATCATTCAAAAGACTTTGGACACAACTGGATCCAAACTGGCAAAGGTTACCAAATGTGATGAATTTTAAATGATCTGCACAACTCTGTGAAGATAATGTAATGTAACCACTGAAGGTAGGTAATGATATAGGCATCACTGTATTGAAAATATTTCAGGCCTGTTTATTAAAGGTTGAATTTTAAAATTGTGATTAAACTCTATTTCTCTAAATCCATGAATGCAGTGAAAGTAATAAAAAGAGTACTGTCACCCATTATATCACATTAGTAAAGTAAAATGAACTTTAATTACATGATTTATTTGAATCTTGATTTATTTGAATCTTGTTTCCTTCAGTCTGAGAACTCAGAACCCAGCAAGCAGGCAGGAGCCATATTGTGGACACTGTTATTAAGACAAGCCTTGTATCATTTCAGAGTCTTGTTTGTGCACCAGAATGGGGGACCCGATGTCCATCCCCATGCACTGGCTACACAATAAAATAGGGGGAATGTGGGGAGAGCAGTGACATCTAGGAAATGCCGAATGGAAACTGAAAGTAACTGCTTGCCTCGCCTCTATGCCTTAAAGGAATAGAGGAGGGGCAGACAATATTTGATTGACAGGTGAGGTTTTTAAATGCGTTTACAACAGCTATGAATGCTTTATTAAAAAATAGAGATTGGATTTCATGTTTAATTTGAAGAGGACCTTTATTATACAGATCTTTGTGTCTGGGCGACAGGTTCACTTTAACACAAAAAGTAAAAATTAAAAAAAAAAGCTGAATGATGTACTAAAAATACAAATAGATCTAAAAGCTCTAAAAGTATGTGTAAAAATCCCAATGACTTCTATAGGACCTCAACTACTTTTACTTGGAGAAGTTTTGTATTAGAGGGTTTTTTTTGTGGTTTTTACACTTAATAAAACTTACATTTTTAGAGTTTCAGAAAAAAGAACACAATTTTTTAGAGAAAATTAAGATTCGTGAAAAAAACTGAAATTTGAATTTTAATAAATGAGCCCCTATGTGTTGATTGTTTTTCACACACCCAGAGAATTTGACCTTACAATTAGCAGCTTCACATTATGGTTACGTTGCATGCAATATATACAATCTAAGCATTGTTATTAAGCAACATTGCATCTGTGGATTGGAAAGGGTTTCCTCACCCAACTCGGTGCTTCAGAGTTAAATCTCTCTCTTTCGGCAAAGGATGCTGACAATCTTTCCCACCTTTAATTTTCCAAGATAATAAGTCTATAGAATTGCTAGTGGGTATTCTGATGCAAAGATAATTTGTTAAATCTCTCTTCATCATTTGTAAGCGGTGAGTTTTTTCACCTTTAAGGCTAGCTTAGTGAGGGAATCGATATAAATATGCTTTTAAGATATATCTCTGACCCATGTTTGTTTTAAACGGTATCATTCATAATGGTGATGGATTGGTAATGCTATTTCTCTTTGTCTGTTCGATGCACCCAGCATCAAAAGAGCATATATTTATGCCCAAGGTCAAAAGAAAATGAATGGATAAAGAGTGATATAAAATGGAGTTCAAGCTGAATAGGCTGAGTTCTCTTTACAAGTGCATCCTAAGCACAGAATATGTGGTCCATTATATTAAAATCCTCTTTAAGCATTTCAAAAGTGTAATTGCTTCCATGAGCTAATGCATAAAAGAAGCAAAATTCAGCATTGCTTTTATATGGCAGCCTCCAGCTCTTGGGCAAGGGTAACGGATCTGGATTTTATTCAACATATTTTATTTGTAACAAACAGTGTAATCCTGGGCGGTAAACATTGGCAGAATGTGAAAATGTTTTTTACCTGTGATCTGTATGTACAATGTACAGTGGATTGGAACATGTTGCCTCTACATGAATACATGGTAATATTAACAGTTATAATAACAACATTGAGTATCAAACTCCTTTACGAAAAAAGGAAGACTAAAAACGCCTAGATAGCTATTATTTGTTTTGCTTTGTGTCTAACTGTGTCTAACAGTTATGTGTCTAACTGTGTCTAACAGTTATAATAACAACATTGAGTATCAAACTCCTTTACGAAAAAAGGAAGACTAAAAACGCCTAGATAGCTATTATTTGTTTTGCTTTGTGTCTAACTGTAATAGGGATTTGCAATACTGTATGTTTACTCAGGATGTGGGTGTCCACTGGAAAACCTGGAACAACTTGTGACCTGCTTCCAAGTCTAAAAGTGACTTTTTTCACCGCAGTGCGTTGTAAGACCCATGGCAGCAGTGGGGGATTAACAGACACTATCCAGCTCAGTCTAAATAAGACAGACACTGTGAGTATGTATGTATGTAATATACTGAGTAGAAAGTTATTTATTTTTGCATTTAAATCCCTTGCATTAGGTTTAGACTCGGAGGTTCATTTTCAAGATTATGTATGAGGGATTAGCTACATAATTCCCATTACTCTTAAATGGAATTGCAAAAGTAATCCTTCATTCTCCAGAACTACACATCACATTAAAAAAAATGCCTGAAGCACTAGTGCTGCTTAGCAAGGGATATTGGAAAACACAATAACGTGATATACAGTAACTTCAGTATTTTTTATGTTACACACAACTTAATTTTATATTTGTGTTTTTGTTGTGTGCTGCATCTTGTTATATTTGTCCTACACCCCTCCCTGTAGTCCAGGAAGCTGTTATGACCCTTAACCCCCCTCCCCTCTTCAACAGTTTTCCAGTGTACAGTTAGCAGCCATTTTACTGCCTTACCAACCCTGGTGATTAAATATTTTCTGACCTACTGATTTGATTAATGTATCAGTTTTGGAATAAACTTCAAGATCTACATATTCCTGTCAGTTTGGTTGAGTGCAACAATCTGCTGTTAATAGTGAGTAGTGCCTTGTAAAGGTCCTGGCCCAGATCTAAGGGAACCATTACTAAGCACAGTCAGTTGAAACAGAACAGTGTTATTTCTAACATTTCTAGCTTCAATTGGGCTTAAAACACTAACAAAACCTTGGACAAAAATCAAAATGTATTCTGATTGTGCAGCAGAGAAGAATGGTAGTTCATAATATTCAGTGAGCAGGACTTTTAAAGGTCATATTGGTAAAAGAACATTCCTGTAAAATGACTAGATTTAATCATCTATAATCTGTAATAGGCATTTACAACCTGTGACCCTTCCAGCACCCTCAGCCAACTCCAACAATTGAAGTTGCAGTTTAAGGGTGTAGGTGAAAGACAGCAGTTAAAAAGCAGCGTGCATGGGCTATGGAGATTATCAGAAAAAGTCAGCATCAAACATGGAATCCAAAAACGTCTTGTCATCCAGTAAAATGGACACAATTTATCATATTGATTCTCTGAAACAAGGAAGTAGTTCCTAATGCAGAAGTATAATATCTGTTATAATGGTCAACAGTGATGTAAAGATCAGCCTTTTGAACTATTCTATCCTCGTGTTTGGTAGGCTGTTGTAATTCTGTCTATAAATGTGGGCTACAATGTGGAAATCTTGCACAGTCAAGTAGATTGAAAACTATTAGTAACTACAGTGGTATAGTACTAGGTTAGCTCCCTTACTCCATCTAGAGTAAGGGATCATGAAGATCCAGAAGAAATGGACAGACTTGAATTTAAACCTCTAACGGCTGCAAAAAATATTAATGTAACCTGAGTCACCTACAGAAGGTTAATTATTGTCAGTACATTTTGGAGGCATAAAGACTGTTTACTGTTAACCAGAGCTTCCTGCAGGTTGGCAGTCAACATGGGGCCAACAACCAAACTATTTTCATACTTGTGTAGCTCCCCAACTCTTTTTATGCTTGTGTACGGCTCGTGGTGTGGAGACTCGAGCTACAGAGTATTTTTATTACAGTACACAATGTTGAAATCATGTAAGAATTGTTCTGAGACTTTTACTCAAACTGAATTGTACTCTAGAATTTCACTCTTATTGTTTCATAGTGTCATTGTAGTATTGTTATCTATTGACAGTGTTTTATGATGAAATCCTCTGCTTTCTGATGAAACTGAAGTGGTGTACACAATACATGCCATCTGATGATAAATTAATATTAGCTTTGGGGTATGGAATTGTGAACTTCTACACTGAGCTTTATTATAATTTGGAAAATGGAATGGCTTCATTGAATTTAAATAAATTCCAAATCAAATATATACTTTTTGTGAAAGGCATTACTTTTTGCATTTTTGCAGTGGAGTTTCCAATCACTCTGGAGCATATTCTTAAATGAGAGATATTTGAATTGTAACAATAAGCCAGTTAATAAGAATTCCGTAAAAACTCTAGTGCACTAATTATGCCACGTTATAAAGTAAATAGGATAATTAAAAGTCACAATTGTTTCCCCATAAAAAATGCCTCTAAGGAACATCACTTTAATTTTATGGTGTTAGTTAAGCACATCTTGAATACTGCAGGGCAATTTATTTGATTTTATTTATACCACTTCATTCTGTAAGCATTATCATGACAGTCAATAAAAGTAACTTTTCCTACAAAGACATTAGGAAGGTTATGTTGATTAATCAGTTATAAAAAATGAACATTGTGAATATAATGCATATGCAATTTCGGTGGCGAAGTAGGGGGTCGAAGTTTTTTTTAAAGAGACAGTACTATCGAATGGTCGAACGATTTTTAGTTCCAAATGTTTGATTCGAAGTCGAAGGTCGAAGTAGCCAAAAAAACACTTCGAAATTCGAAGTCTATGCCTTCACTCAAGCTAAGTAAATATGCCACTTAGTGATTCCCAGACCAGGTTAACCATCAAATTTATCAGGACACCCCCACACCATCTTGTAGTTATTCTAATTATTCAGTATAGGATAACTTGAAATATAGTTGTGTATTTATGTACTTTAAAGGGCAAATTTAACTAAAGGAAGACAAGTCTATAGGGGTATTTACTTATTCCCATGGCAGAAGTGCAAGAGCACTAAGTGGCCTATTAAGGCAGGTGGTAATATCATGGTCCTGTTGTGACCTGTGGCCTCTGCCACTCCCTAACGTGCGCAAAACGAGGTGCAGAGAGCTGTAGCACCATTACAACGGTAGAAGGAAGTTTAAAAAAACGGTGCATTGTACCCTGTTTTAACGATTCACATGTTGCCTTGGAGGTTGTAAATGACCCCTTATATGTCTAAAATGCCTCAAGAAGCACATATGTTTTACGCATAAACACTATTACATGGGCCATTTTGAGCACTGCTGTTTGTAATGACCACAACAATGGCTCTTTCCATTCTTTTCACTGGGAAGTGATCCATTGGGCATGGTGAGCCTTTTAGCAGTGATCCCCAACCAGTGGCTTGTGAGCAACAATTCAATTAGAATAAAGGAGGTTCTAGCTAAATATTCAGAAGGGATTACTTTTACAGTGAGAACTGTGAAGATGTTGAATTCTTTCCCTGAATCAGTCATGATGGCTGATATATTAGATAGCTTTAATAATGGGTTGGAAGGCTTTTTAGCAAGGAAAGGAATACAGGGCTATAAAAGAGAGCTCATCATACAGGTTGATCAAGGGACTGGTCCAACTGCCATCTTGGAGTCAGGAAGGATTATAGTAAGGCAAACTGGAGGCAGGTTATATATAGATTTAAAAGGTCAAGCGTGATAAATATGTGTCTTTTTTCAACCTAACTTACTATGTAACTATTTATGTTATTTTTATGTTGCTCCTGGTGCCATGGAGACAAGTTTTGATTGAATAAAACCAGGTGTACTGCCAAACAGAGCCTCCTGTAGGCTGCCAGTCTGCATAGCAGCTACCAAATAGCCAATCACAGCCCCTATTTGGCACCCGCAGGAACATTTTTGGATGCTTGTGTTGCTCCCCAACTCTTTTTACATTTGAATGTCGCTCAGGGGTATAAAAGTTTGGGGACCCCTGCCTTACAGTGATAGTTCCTAGATTGGTAGGTTTATACCTTGCAGCACTAAAAAAAGTAGAATAATCATCACAAAATTATTCAATTTTTATTCCTATAACTTGTTTTTAACTAACTATATTGCAGTGTCAAAATGTCTCCTGTATTGTTTTCATTCTTAATGGCAAAAAGCTTGCCAAGATTAATGGATTCTATTAATTACTCCAAAATATGGTAGATTTACTCTCAGAAATCAATAGTAACATGAACAAGCAAAGGTTTTTATAATTGCAAACATAAATTACTACTGAGGCTACTACATCCTTTCATGTTTATCTATTACATTTTAGTAATCACTTTTTACTCATTCTTATTTATTAGAATTATTTGGTCCTTTAAAAAGTCTTGGGATCAAAGCTAATTGATAAATTAAGAAAAGAACAATATTGCACACACTTGCATAGATCATTTCCCCCCAAAACTGCAAATAAAAATAACATAAACATGTAACAATAAAAACAATGGCATCATTCTAATTAAATACTGAAAGATTCAGTTTTAGTGATGGGCGAATAAATTCGCCATAGTCAAACTTGCGGTGAATTTCCACATTTTACCGCATGCAAATTTTTCGCAAAACCGCAGCAAAAGTTTGCCTTGCTTCACCGCACATCAAATTTTTTGCCGTGTGCCGACAATGCCTGACGCCGACAGCGTGCATAAAAATAAGGACACGCGACAAACAGAACGTCAGCCACAGCAGCCAATTACATGTGAGCCATCCCACTGTCTATATAAGGAGGTGCAGAGACGGCCATTACTCGTGGCGTTTTTGGTAGAGGTTAGAGCAGGGGTCAGCAACCTTTACTATCAAAAGAGCCATTTTGCCCCCTCTTCCACTAAAGAAAAATAGTCTGGAGCCGCAAAACATAACACAGCTTACTCACTAAACTTTTAAAAGTTTTAACCTTTTTTTAAATTTTAACTGTTACAACAACAGAATACAACAAACAGAAGTGCAGTGTGTGTGTTTAGGCCTACTTTGAAATAAATTAAACACTGAATAGCCCTATTAAATGCTAGTGTTCTCATCTGTTTAATATGACTTCTGTTTCTGAAGCTCCATGCTGATTTTCCCTCTCTTGTCTTGAGTGTGTGACTACGGTAAGGACCATGATGAATCATCTTGCTGCAGCTCGGTCATGCCTGTCACTCCTGGGACGTCTACACAGCCCTCGTCCCTGCTGACGAATGCCTGAGTGTGCGACTGCGGTAAGCTAACCGTTAACTTACCGCGGTAGCACACTCAAGAAGCCGCCAGTATGTGGGAGGGCCGGCAAACGTGACCAACAAAGCTGCAAAGACCGAGCCATAGCAAGCAGGATGAAGAGCCGTGGGTATCCAACCCCACAACAGTTCAGCCCACGTGCCATGCCCAGTCTGGGCACTGTAGCGCAGCACAAGCTGCCATCACAGCAGCTGCCATCACAGCAGCAACAACAGCAGCAGCAGCAAGTGCCACAGCAGCAGGTGGCTCTGGGTCGCAGTGGGGCAACTGGCACACGTAGGACTGTTTTTTTGCCACTGCTTCGCGACCCATGCTCGCAGCAGGCAGAGATGGTGGTAGAGTGACCTAGGCTACCTCGTCTGCAGCCGGCACCAGTGAGCGGCAGAAGGTGTGGGATGACATCCCATCCCTCTTATTTGATCCTGAGGTGGACTTTTTGATGATGAGGCAGGAATGGGGGGGGAATTAATGTCTGATGAGGAGGAGGTCATGTCACAGCCCACATCAGTGGAGGATACTGGGCAGGGTCCCCTAATGTCAGGGTTGCTGGTGTGGGGTCAGACACCAGCATGCTGGATGTGGGTATTGATGACATGTATGAGGCAGGGTCTGGTCTGGGGGAGGATGATGACAGGGACAGACCCTGGGAGCCGGTCCAGGAGGATAAGAGCAGCAACTCAGAGGGGGAACTGTTTGTTGTTGATGAGGATGAAGAGCCGGCTCCACCAACCACTGCTAGAGGGGGCAGGCAACTGCGCCTCGGTCCAAAGCCTATGAGCGTTCGGGTGGGGACCATCCCCAACCTTTCACAACAACCAATGCAGTGGCCCGCACTTCAGCAGTGTGGGCATTTTTCACGTGCCAGGCAGAGGACCAGACGGTAGCAGTGTGCCAGCTCTGCCGGCAGAAGGTTCGAAAGGGGCAGGCAGGGTCACATGTGAATGTCAGCTTAAGTTTCCATATGAAACATCATCACAGGATCTTCTGCAGTCTCCTCCTCAATGCGGCCCCTGTCCCACCAGGTTTCCTCCCCCAGTTCCTCACCCGCAAGACGCCTCTCTCCCCCAGCCACCCCCAAGTGCAGAGGCTTAATGGCTACCAGGCAGATCCTGGCGGATCCTCTGCCACCATTATTTTGCCAGGAACGCCATCCCTGCCCTCCACCAGCAGGTGGTGGAGAATGTGTCCCTGTCGCTGGATCATGCTGTCGGCGGCAGGGTGCACTGCACCACTGACACGTGGACCAGCAGGCATGGGCAGGGGAGGTACATATAGTAAACTGCACGCTGGGTCACCCTGATGAGTGCTGGGGAGGGTGCAAGCAGGGGCGCTCCCCTCTGGCTACAGATGCCTCCCCGTGGGGTACAGGGCAAACCCCACATGCCCACTTCCTCCTCCTCCTCCACTATGGATGAGCCACCCCTCAGGGTGGGTCAATTGAGGAGGGCTTTGTGCTCAAAACTAGTGGAGGCCTTCCCCCAGTCTGACACTTCTCAGGCCTCCACTACTCCACACACCCAGCAGAGACGGGGGCATATGCCATGCCATATATTCATTTATCACTGTGTACAAAGCTTAAAAGTAAGGGAAATTTTTTAATGGTAGCCCCAAAGCCATTTCTGGTCTGGGAGTCAAAATAGGCCCTGGCATTCAAAGTACACAGAGGACCAAACAGGCCCCATTAGACTTTCTATGGCACCTGATAGCAGTGCCTCTGGCACTTGCCAGAACCTACAGATTGCCAGTCCGGGCCTGCCCAAATCTGAAAAAACGTAACAACAGGGTTGCCATTGTAATTTTTAAAACCAGCCAAAGTCAGCTACAAAACCAGCCCAAAACTAGCCAAGAGTAACTTTAAAAATTTGAAATAGCCCAATGCAGTGAAAAATCGTGTTAAAAATAAATGAATAGATATGAAAATACGCATTTTTCAATTTTCACTGATATTTTAAATAATCACAGATGTTTTTAAGAAACTGGGAAAATGAGAGCCCCTTTTTTCTTTTGAAAAGATAGGAGTCCTCTAACAATGCAGGGCATGTGTATAGCAGGATACTAAGTGAAACACGTGTGTGAATTGGTCATCTCATTGACTCCAATGCAATTCAGCACATTCAGACACAAAGCAAAAGATGCCATATTAATTTATCATCACAGTCTACAAAGCTTTAAAGTAATGAAAAATATTTTATTGGTAGCCCCAAAGGTGAAAAAAGGTGACACAAACAAAACACCCATAGAAGATAGGCTTCATAAAATTGCATTGCGCGTCAAAAAATAACGTTACGCTGAAAAACATAGATATGCGTTTGCGACAAATTATTTTATTTTTTGCGACAGGACCGCAATGTATTATTTTGACGCGCAACTAAATCACGACGCACGACTCGTTTCGCGAATTATATGCCGTTTTGCGGGGAATTTGCAAATTATTCGGCAAAGCGAAACACCACAGATTCGCCAATCGCTATTCAGTTTATATTTTACAGCTTTCACAGTGAAGACTCTTGTTTTCTTTTAGAGGATTAATATTATACATTCAGAATTTCCTTTAAATCTTATTTGCTAATACACATTGGTGTTTATTCTGTGCTAATCCCTTGCCTATTGTTTGTTTATTTGCACAGTAAATCTCATGCAAATATTTCTGTGAAACCTAACATCAAATAAATCCCCAGAACCATTTATGATCAAGATATGAACAAAATCTTTCCTTCCAAAAATATATTTTTGATACATGATTCTGTTGGTACAGCAAACCTTAAATATTCACATCACCACACTGTAGCTGATATATTCTCTCTTGGCATTTTGATTTTAAAGTTTCCATTGCTATAAATAATAGTAGAGAATTGCTTTAATAAAGCTTTAGAACTATTAATGGTGCCATGAATTTGGGAAAAGCACAATCACACTTTGCATGTAATATGGAAATAGAGTGCTATGAATTCTGAAATATAGCTTCAGAAGGACATTTCATTACTCCCACCAAAGGTCACTGCAAAATAAGTGTAACATGAACAGTAGGTCACTAGGTTAATATTCTGCTCCTAAATGCACAGGCTGCATTAACGAAATAGGGAGCCGGAAAAAAAAAATCTTTTACAAAAAAAGGGAAAGGCCATAAAGTAGATGAAATGTTCTCGAGATGCCATTTGCAATTGAGGTTGATCCAGATCCCATTTTGTTTTATGGGTTTGTGCTCCTGTTGCCAAATTTCATGAAAATGAGCTAAAAAAGCCATTTAAAATACATCAAATAAACATTCTTTTTATTATAGGGAAATGCAAATATCAAGCCTTAACAAATAAACCTAAGGTCTGTAATTTTCAAGCAGCAATAACAATAACCTTAGGGTATGTTTTCGTTTTTGTTATTTTAGTAACTCAGCTATTTGATAGAGGCATTTGCATTAGCCAAGCAATGTTCTTCGGATGTGAGGTCACATCAGCATAAATGCTATATGGGCCCATACATCATATAAGTCCCTGTAATCAACACTTCTAGTGAGATAATTATGTTAAAAAGATATGCTTTCACAATAAATAATTAGACACATGGTACAAGAAAACCTAAGGATACAATCATTAGCTTTTGCATCTTTGCTTTACATTATTCCTAATAGCAGTTTTCATTATGAAAACATGTTTTTATTAAGTAAATTTAACATGGGGTTTAGTCAAATTCAGATGATCCATCTTATTATAAAAGAAAAATGAGATTCTCTTCAAGCTGTGCCATAGGGGAGCTAAGAAGCATAAGCATTGGGAAAAGCTTAGAATTTCAATGCATGCAGGCTCCACTAGCGGAGACACAAACTCCACCCCCAAAAATGAACCAAAGGGTGACAAATATACTATACTAACAAAAAAAGCAAAATGCAATACACAAAACATACGAATATTAAAAACCTAGAATAACCTGCTAGAATAAAGATGGAGCTTACTTTGTTTTGACATCCCATGTTGCACCCCAGCATATGTCTTAACATTTATTTCAATGGTCAATCATGCCAGAGTACTATATTTAAATTGAAGGAAATGGTAAGCCATGAGAGCCACATCCTGCACAATGCTATCATCTAAATCTGGAAGACACCATGGAAATGTTATGAGATCTGTGGTCAAGGCTAAGGCATGATGTAAGATTGTTGGTAGGTTGTAATGTTGTCCCAATGAAGATCTAGGCCCTGAGCTGCCACCACAACCACCATTTGTTTGATCATAATATTCTACACAGCATCTCCAGCTACTCAATAATATCTTTAGAGGCAGCAAATCTATCCAGTGAACAAGATGATCCAAACATTGTAACAGCTGAAATGCTGACAGGTCCTAGACACAATAGGAGTATGCACATGTATCAGCTGTATGAGGCAGGAGCCTTTGAGAGTCTAGAGGATCTATTTTTGCACACGTACTGTCAGATAGCATGCTGTTCTTTCAACTGTAGAAAGTTGCTGTTTATATTTCCTATACCTACAGGGATGAGTGGTGTAACTGGATATGCTTCTAATATGTGCACTTCAAGTGGATACACCGAATGTTCAGATGCTTTATGAAGTGAAGGCATACCCTTTTCATAGGTTGTTATTGTTATCTTCAATCAGCTAACAGGTACCAGTATAAAGCTGTCTGTGCTCAAAGAACATTCCTTTTCTCCATATGTATACATAGGTCCATATACGTGGGAGGTGCTCTACTGCAATGTTTGTATTTTCTTTATTGTATTGGACTCAGGCCAATGGTAACTTTATACAGGATAACAATAAATGAACATCACAATCTAATTTGATCACTGTATATATCTCAGTAACGGTAAGCACTATGACAACCCCTATTCATGCACACATACATATTTAGGCAGAGGTGGCATGTTCTCAGGATATTAACTGTTGTGATATGGTCACATGTTTTATATTTCTGTATAACTGTATTGAAGTGCAAAATCTATTGTCCTGATACCTGTTATCCAGACCCCTTATCCTAGAATCCCATGTTTCAAGCTTTCCAGATAATAAATACTGTACCTGTACTTATTTATCTAAGAATAAATGTGTTCCTTCAAACTAAATGACAGTGCTTTCGTGCTATGGCCAAATAAACAAAAGACAGAAGCCGATTCATCCTATTCAAGTCTTAGTAACTCCAAAAACATATCAGCAGCACTACAGCAAGGTAGGTGTCCACTGTAAACAATTGAGGAGACAAAAAGGAAACCTCAAAGATATTTTAGCAAAAGAAAAAACGAATTACACAGAACTTTCAGCCAGCTGAGCCCAAACAAATCCATATTTATTGCTGGATGCACAAAGTAAGCTGTTAGCCTTTTACCTTATCCTTTCCATTATCTGAAAACAAAATTTGTATTAAGTCTGCCAATCAGATTTGTAGGTCTACATTATTCACACTCTTACTTAAAGAATCCAATCGAAGACGATTTCATGGCAATTTGTGCCTCTGCAACCTCTCTCCTTCTAAGTCAGCAAAAAGTCAACTTATCATAAATGAGGAGATTACAGAATAAAAAAACTCTATTGTTCACCTTCAGCACTTGTTTCTTTTAGATAACTCATTTTCCAAACAATAAAAATGTCCAGAATCATTCTGCGCGATGGTAAGCAGCTCACGGCAAATATATGCATTGAGATGGCCTCATTGAAAATATCTTTTTTTATTATTGGCAGGAGGAAGTTTGAAAGCAGAACAAAGACAAGGAAAAATGGTTGGCTTAAAAACATAATTTTATGAAAATAAAGACTGTGTTGCCTTGGCATAGGTAAAATTTTAGCAAATTGCATTTATGTAATGGCCATTATAAAATAGAGAGTGGTATCTACATAATAAGCTACCATTTTAAGAAAATAGGGAACCTAGCTGACGACAAATGCTCCTTTCTATTCCTTTATGATTTCTTGATTGATTTTCTCTATGTGTTTATGTATAATGAGTGAATTAGATGATCACACGCATGGCATTTGTACCATAGTTGGAAGCGGAAAACATGGCTATCATCTGGCCTTATCTGGTATGCATAGGGTGGTCACTTTCTGCAGTGAGGAAGACTGGGCAGGGGGCAAGTCCTCTGACATCGGGGGAGGGTCCTGTGATGGCAGGGGCAGGAGGATAATTTCAAGTGACGGGGCTGGTGCCAGTCTGGGGGTGTACCCATGATGTCAGGGCGGGGCTATGATGTGGTGAGCTGATCACCATGCCATTCCTTTTAAAGACCTTATTTGGAAATCTGGACAGGTCTCCCAAAAACCAGGTTGTCCAGGTAAAAACCTATGGTTTTCAGCTTACCTAGATCAAGCTTTTTCTTAGAGTTCATTCAAATCAGGGTCAGTGGTTGAATGTACCAGAATTACCAGAATAGCCAGCATAAGAATTGACATTCCATGGGTTACATTTCTGCTGAGCAAGAAAATTCCCTTTATATGTTAAATATAAGCTTGTTAGGGAGCAGTTATCAGTACCTCTGGGAACAAAGGCTTCTTCTGACAACCTTTTTACTCTGCTTGTGCTCTGAGTGCATTAAAAATGAAAGTGAGAGGATGACCAATAATATTCCATGATGAAATAGGTATGTAGGGTTCCAACGTTGCACATTTTATACCTAGTTTTGCTTTTTAAAAAATCCCAAGTACAGTGTATTTGATATGTATGTGCCTAGAATTGTCAGGCACTATAATAGTATGAAATAACAAAAAAACACAGGATCTCTTGTGCACTTCTGGAAAGCTTAAAGGAAAACTATACCCCCCAAACAATGTAGGTCTCTATTAAAAGATACTGAGTAAGACAGCTCATGTGTAAAACCCTGCTTCATGTAAATGAACCATTATCATAATAATATACTTTTTTAGTAGTATGTGCCATTAGGTAATCATAAATAGAAAATTGCCATTTTAAAAAATAAGGGCCGCCCCCTGAGATCGTAAGATTCACTGTGCACACATACAAACCACATGTTAGGTCACATGAGCCAATTAACAGACAGAGTTCTGCCTTTTGCTTCCTCACTTCTTCCTGTTACAGTTAGAGTTGTAGTATTTCTGGTCAGGTGATCTCTGAGGCAGCACAGATAGAGTCACGAAATGGTGGTTCAAGGCAAGAGATGTAAAAGGGCAATATTTATGTAAATATATATTCCAGTTTGGTAAGATTCTTTAATATGTCATTCAATTTGATATAAACTATCTGTTGCTTAAGTATTCATTTTGGGGGTATAGTTTTCCTTTAAGGCAACTCTAGTATGTCTGGACTATAGGAAGGGAAAAATAGGTCTCAAAAATAATTTTGTATTTTTTTTTTTCTTGACAGAAATATTTTTGCGAAAGTATAGGGTAAATACATATAATTTATTGCAGGCCAACACTAACCTGACATATAAAGACATGTTTTTTTCTGATTTATACAGTAAATAAAAATACATGGATTTTCTGCGCTACTGAACTAGCTGCATATTCTGTCTGCTTAAAGGAAACATGTAGAAAAACTGCAGTTTCTTATGTGAGGGATCTCTATCCCTAAAGTACTAAGCTAACAGATTTCCATTTCCGATAAAGCTAATGAGTAGTAAGTTCATTAATGTATTAGTGAAGGAAATATTGACCTTTCTGTAGCTTGAAGGGTCAGGAGTGTATTGGAGAAAGTAGATTAGTGCAACTGTTAGGACTCAGAATTAATGCTGAAGATTGTACCACTTCTGTTGAAATGAGAATAATTTCCAATCCCCTCCTTTCTCGTGGAAGCCTTAACATGTTATCAGACATATAAAGGTTAATTTTGACTAATGGTACAGCGGTCATTTTCTCCACTGAAGTATATGTCACTTAAAGAAAACTGGATCAACTGATATGTGTGTACTTGCCAGTTTTATCCTTAAATGTACCAATTGAAATTTATTTGCACAAATAAGTTGCAAGTTTAAAGGCAAATAATGAAACACTGAATTAAAAATTATAAAATGTTCATATATTTCAGATCAGTGTCGTCAGTTTTTTTCAAGGGCAATATAAACTTCAAACTAGAGCTGCACAAGCTTGCGATCAGATCCCACACCATTAAAACATGACATTATATATTCTAGTGAACAGCAATCAGACTTAAACTGCCTGTGCCTACATACTTTCTTGTTTTGGGGGGGCGGGGTTTAGTTTAATTTGCAGCAGAGAGGCTATACTAAACATATCAAATGATATCTATAAAAGTTTATTTTGGAATTGACACTGTAAGGGTAGGACTACACGGGCGTTTTCTGTGCGATCTGACACGATGCGCCAAAATGCAGGCATCAAGTCGGATGCGACGGAATAAGATATACAAATGTGGGATGAAGTTGCAGCGTTGATCCGACGCGACGCGACTGTCAGAAGCAGACGCAGCGTCTGCATCCGACAGTCGTCTTGCGTCGGATCAATGCTGATACACCATCCGACAATGCGTCCACTTACCTTATTTCCGTTGCATCCGATTTGACGCCTGCGTTTTTGAGCAGCGTGCCGGATCGCACAGAAAACGCCTGTGTAGTCCTACACTGAATTGAATCTTATATTGCTGCTATTTTCAGCTGAAAGTTATTAAATCCAGTGACATAATATTATTGTGGTAGTTGTGTGCAACCTTCTTTGTTGTAAGTCACGCTCCTG
The DNA here is from genome assembly GCF_017654675.1 of Xenopus laevis. Lineage (NCBI taxonomy): Eukaryota > Metazoa > Chordata > Amphibia > Anura > Pipidae > Xenopus > Xenopus laevis. Next base: position 115,718,721 of record NC_054372.1, on the reverse strand, counting down.
TATTTTTAGCTTTTGAAGTTATTTGGTAAAATGTTAAAACATACAGAAATTAACCAAAACAAAAATACATTTACAGATTATTTTGCATTTTTGGTGATATCTGGAGTTTTCTGCCTAAAGCAGGAATGTTTTAATGCATATATTTGCACCAAAAGGTTTAAGAAGCATATCTGTTTCCATATCCATTTTGATTTCTGAGCATGCCAGGTTATTTCAGTACTGAACATTACAAACTCACCCTAAAGTGGCATAGTTTTTTGTATACTCTTATCTATTTAGATAAAGGAAATGTCACACTGAGCTTTTCGGGGAGATTTAGTCGCCTGGCGACTAATCGCCTCGTCTTCGCGGCGACCATTCTCCCTCAACGCCTTCCCTCACTCTGCGCTGGCTAAAATGAAAAACCGCCGGCGCTAATCACACTAAAAATTACGAATATATATGTGCGAAGTTTTTCGCACAATTCCTAGCCAAAAAAAAGGGAAAACCTCTAAAAGTCCAATTTGATTTAAATCAGTCCAATAAGATCACCACAGCTCCCATGGACTTCTATAGCACCTCCACAACTTTTACTTTTGGTACTGCTTTGGTATTAAAGGCTTTCATGTTGTTACATTTTTTCCTGTTTTCATTTTTTTGCACTTAATTATTTAGAATATTTCAGAAATAAAGGAAAACCTTTTGAGATGCGTGAAAAAAAATTGCTTTCCAATTGTTAGTAAATTGGCCCCTTAGTATGCTAAAACTCATTTCAACATTTATTTAACCCAACGGATTGTGTTTCCACCAGTATGGATTCATGCAGCTTCAAGTACAAATTATTGTTTTATTTACAGTGGAAAAAGTAAATTGCTTTGAAAGATTTTTAATTATTTGCTTTAAAAAATGTTTAATTATTTGCTAAAAGGGGAACTATTGCAAACATGGAAATTTACTATAAGCTTCCTCATACTGAAATAAGAAACTTTCTGAAAACAATCAATTACAAATTTTGAACAGTTTCCGAAATAATCAAGTTTACGTTCACTTTCCCTCTCTCAGCATCTGTTTCTCTTCATTTTCTCTTCATGCAGCAGTTGGGTGTCAGATGAATGATCCAATATATCTTATAGGGGGCTCCCTTTCCTAGCAGATGTATTAGAGCTCACTCAAATAACTGATTCAAGTACAAACAAAATCTAACAAAATAACTGCCTTTTGCACAAATCCTGCATGTAGTGAGCTCTAATAAGTCTTCTAGGCAAACTGAGCCCTCCTGTAACATATATAGGATCTAACTGTCAATGAATATCTGACACCCAACTGCTGCATAAAGAGAGAATGAAGAGAAACAGATGCTGAGAGAGGGATACTGAATATAAACTCATTTCAGAAACTGTACAAATTTTTAATTTATTGTATTCAGAAAGTTTCTTATATATTCAGAAACCATGCATAATATTTAATTGATTGTATTTAGAAAGTTTCTTATTTCAGTATGCTTAAGCTTATATTAAATTTTCATTTTCGCATTTAAAATAGAGTCTACAGAAGTTGGCCTTCCCAAAATTCTGCTTTTCTGGATGACAGGTTTCTATACCATAATAAACAATTATATTAATAATCAAGAAAAAAAATTCTACTAGTAGTGGGCTTACTAAGAATTCAGGTATGGCATTTCCTGCAATCAGTATCTCATTATAGTTAGTGAATTAAAAAAAAAACAAGTTTGCCTTAATAATAAAATACAGACTGATCTACAAGCAGTAAAAAGACTCAAATCAATGCAGGTTTCTTGTGTTCTGGTTACTTATTCCTTTTGTTATAGTCATTTATAAAAATTCCGTTTGAGTTACTGTCACTCAGCTGTGCTTTTTACGTCTGAAGCTTGGCTCACCAGCAGAGACCACTTTATAGCATAAACTGCAAAGTGCTATTTTCACAGCAGGAATAACGGTGTTCATCTTCAGAAAGAGAGGCATTAATAAAATGGAACTGTAATAAACATGGAAATTCTGGTCAAAAGGTTGCAGATTGGAAGCAACACAGATTGTTTAAGTCTCATGTTTTAAACAATACTTTAAATAATAATAAAAAATAAATTTTTAATGTTTTCATAGGCACTTGTGTTGTTTGTGCACCTTTGGTGAACATTATGATTTTACGATAGAGTTTAGAACTATATATTTATAAAAATAAATATATATATATACAGTATATATACACACACACACACACGTATGTGATCCCTTATCCGGAAACCTGCTATGCAGAAAGCTCAGAATTATAGGAAGTTCATCTCCCATATTCAATAGTTGATTTGAAGCAAATCAATCTAATTTTTAAATCATTTAAAAATGATTTCCTTTTGCTCTGTAATAATGAATCTACCTGGTACTTGATGGAAATTAAGCTGCATGAATACATATTGGCGCTAATACAACCCTATTGGGTTTATTTAGGGGCAGATGTATGAAGGGTCGAATATCGAGGGTTAATTAACCCTCGATATTCGACTAGGAACTAAAATCGTTCGACTTCGAATATCGAAGTCGAACGATTTAGCGCAAATCCTGCGATCGAACGATCGAAGGATTTTAATCCAACGATCGAAGGAATATCCTTCGATCAAAAAAACTTAGGCAAGCCTATGGGGACCTTCCCCATAGGCTAACATTGAGTTCGGTAGCTTTTAGATGGCGAACTAGGGGGTCGAAGTTTTTTTTAAAGAGACAGTACTTCGACTATCGAATGGTCGAATAGTCGAACGATTTTTAGTTCGAATCGTTCGATTCGTAGTCCTAGTCGAAGGTCGAAGTAGCCCATTCGATGGTCGAAGTAGCCCAAAAAACACTTCGAAATTCGAAGTTTTTTTAATTCGAATCCTTCACTCGAGCTTCATGAATCGGCCCCTTAAAGTTCAAATGGTTTTTAAACTAAAAATATAATAGAGTAAAAGTCTGGTTATTCGGGAAAACCCCATGTCCTAAGTATTCTACATAATAGATTCAATAGCTGTATAGATTGTACTAATGAATTATGTTGATTACATGAATGGTAGTGTCACAATTTCTTCTGTACATTGCTACCTAAGAGGTGACCTAGCGACAGATTTTAAGCAACGGGTTGATCCAGTGTTGAAGGAGGCATTTAAAAACAACTGGTTTTCTGGTGAAGAGAAGGCTTTTTAAACACAGGGCTACCTCAAATATCCAGTTTTATACACACTGCTGAAGGCATACAAAGATCTCAACCACCACTAAGAGACCCATTTTGAATTGATTGTTGCAAACTACAAGAAAGCAACTTATTCAAGGGAAATCCCTCAATTTTTGAAGCGTATTAAACCATTACGGTTACCAACGGATTAAGATAAAGCATACAGTATGTCTAGCAACGTCTAATGTCTCTTGTCTATACACCAGCATCCGCCATATAGAGAGGATAATAGCAGTGTATAATTCAATAATTAGTAGCATTCAGTACCTGGGCCCACTGGCAGAATTTATAATTCTGTTATTGTATTTAGGCATGAAATAAAACTATTTTGCATTGAGCAATAGTTGTTAACAGGGAAGGAGTTGGGGCACATGTAGGAGGGGTGTTTTAGTGTTTTACTAAAACTTGAAAAAATTGCCTAAAAATGAACCAGTGAATAGTAAAAATTGTAATAAATAATAATAAATAAAGACCAATGTCAAGCACTCCTTGGACAGCACTTTTAAAATCTGCCATGCTTTCCTTTTCATTTTCAACAATTTTCGAATATACGAACAGGTCATGCAATCTGCCTAAGCACAGCTCCTGACAATAGCACACCTGCCTACTCAGAATTCTACTGTAAGATTCTGAAGAAACCCATCTCCGTTATGAGACACTAAAATATGAAAAAAGTGGAAAGAAAGTGTAAGGTTTTACCTTTATCTATTTCTAACCAATGTATTTTTATCTTGACTAGCATCATAATACTACTTAGCAACATACTTTCAAAAAGCATAACCTAACAGTCTTGGCTCCAAAAAAATAATAAACTTTTTTAAATACCCTTACACACACACCAACTTGCATCTCACCTCGCAATACTGTGAGTCTCGTTGTAGTTGCAACTTCTCCAACACTGTTGGAAGCAACACATTCATAGATAGCCTCATCTCGTGGAGTTCTTAGGGGTTGTATTCTGAGAACAGATCCTGATCCATCATCAAATTCTATTACCTGTGAAAGGAAAGCAAAGCTGTCACAGGGGTTGTTGTTACTGCCCATTTCTGTTCTATGAATATTATCCGAAAAAAATGTGGCAACGTTACAAACCAACATTTCACTAAATTAAAGCAAGGCATTACTATTTCCAATGGATAAAACTCTTTTCTTCATTCCCAGAATGTATGCATAAACAGATGTTAACATTGCATAAGTAAACAAAGGGAGAAATAGAAAAACAAAGCTGTGCTCCAAAAATACAGAAAGAACAAATACCTGAACATATACCTGAACATATATTTTTAAACAGAAAATAAAAGTTTATAGTAGATAAATAGATTTTTTTATTCAATTCACTGATACCATGTTAGTTAATTGTTAGCATTAATGTATAAACCTTGTTAGCATTAATATATAGGCCTGCTAAATCCTCTGATATGTATCATTCCTGATAGTGTCATCAAAAAAGTATGAAATGCATCCCTTATTGAAAAAGCATGTAAAAATAAAAATTTGTAAATATTGTTTAAATGCTTGCAAATATGTGTGCATATTCCTGTACTGCACTTGTGTTCTTAATAAACCAATTTTATTAAAACTCCTTTGAAAATGATGGACTTGAGACTAAAAAGGTAAGAATTTAGTCAATGCAACAGACAAAACCTGCTCTTAATGCTATTAAATAAAATCCATACTTCCCTTTCATAGAAAAATATATACTAGATATAAAACTGCTACGTCAGTTAAAATTAATAATTGCCCCTTTTTCTTAGCTTTGGCAGTCTGATTTTTAACAGCAAATATATCCTTTGCCCTTGCTTCTCTTCTAGCATCTCTGTATATTTCCCAATCAAATCAAGAGCACAAAATATAAGACAGCTCAGGCTTACAAGAACCCCCACTATAATTTATCTAATGGAGACTCCAGCACGGGCTCAGAAATCACTAAATGCAATGTTTTAGTGAAGATAAAGATGATGTGTTTGGAGGTTAGAGTTTGATAATCTTTTCTCTGATATTGTATCCAAGATAAGCATTTGTGCTGTATATGTATGTGATTGATTATATTTTCACTGTTTCGGAGAAGATAAGGCCTTTACCGTACAATAAGTGGCACACTAAGAAATAGCACCAGTTCCAAATGTATTAGCTACTGTAAATCAGCTGAGTGTGTCAAAAAAGCAACTGTGGCCTTATAAATGCAAATAAGATGAAATACTGGGGTGTACGGAAATAATGTAACAGCTAATGGTATCTGAAGATACATAAAGGGCCAAGAAAATAATGTCAGTTTTTAAAAAAGCTATGAATGGATACCGGAAAACCTTTGAGTGCGGGCCCACTCTCCACATTATTTTTCCTTTCTTTATTATTTTAATCACTTCTCCTTACATATTATCATCTATTCTTCCCTCCATTTCCTCTCTTCTCTCTTAGAAATGGGGAATGGCTGTGGTATAGACATACAAGGCAAATAATTGGGTGAGCAGAAGGGCCCACTGATAACTGGGCCCACCGGGAGTTTTCCTGGTAACTCGGTGGGCCAGTCCGACTGCCAGTGTCGGACTGGCTCACCAGTATACCAGGAAAACTCCCGGTGGGCCCAGGTGTCAGTGGGCCTCTTGCTTCTAATCATTTGGCCTATTTCATGGTCATTCCCTATTTCTTAATGGGGACAAAGAGGCTTAATAATGGATGGTATAGTATATAGAGAAGGGAGGAGGAATAATAGTTTGGAAAGTGGACCCACGGTCTAAGGTTTTCTGGTGGGCCCCTGGTGTCCCAGTCTGACACTGCTTACTGGCAACAAGCAAGCAAAAATGCTATGTGTATGGCTGCTGGGAAGTGTATGTAACTCTCTTTTACTCATTTTTATTTTTTTTATTAAGCGTCCCTTAAATTGTGCCAGAAACCCTTATGTATGTTGAAAAAAAACAATAGTGCAAAAGTGCTTCTTGCAAACACATGACTTAAAAAAAATCAAATAAGGAATTGCATTCTGAATAAATATGTTTTTACTTTAATGAACAGTTTTGCTTAAAAAAACTGGTTGAGAAACTGTTAAAGGGGTTGAATGCAGCAGTAGATCACTGGAGGGAAAAGCCACCTGGAAAATTGGTAGTCACATAGGAAATGAGGAGCATGATCTGAAAACAATGTTATTGCTAAGCCTTTCTGAGTAAAGTTTATGCTTCTTGTAGCTGGCTGCATATAGATTGTGTGGGTCAGTGTACCCCACAGAAAACTAGAAAATCTAGATTTAGTCATGTGTGGTGCCATTAATAGGAAGGATTCTAGATACTGCATTAGTCAAAGTAGTTGTCTCAGATCATTGATTCTTTTTCTGAAACAATTATGTATATGATTGTGTATATGTGTACATAAAAATGATTTCCTTTTTCTCTGTAATAATAAAACAGTACCTTGTACTTGATCCAAATAAAGACATAATGAATTCTTATTGGAAGCAAAACCAGCCTATTGGGTTTATTTAATGTCTACATGATTTTTTAGTAGACTTAAGGTATGAAGATCCAAATTACGGAAAGATCTGTTATCTGGAAAACCCCAGCATTCTGGATAACAGGTACCATAGCTTTACTTGTATATTACCCACTGTTTTAAGACACATAAACATTTCTATACTTACCATTTAGCTCTGTTTATGTGTATATTTATGTTCCATTGTTACAGGCACCAAGCCTGTCCTGTGTCTTGATCAATCTAAAGGTCATAGTTAGACAGCTCTGGTTAATCCTACATGACACACCACTTCTAACCTGTGGCATTCTAATAAACTTCAGTAATAGGCTAAGACAGTGCTGGATATATTTTTGGTGACCCATGGCTCCTGTAAAAGCCTGGCCTGATAAATTAAAAACATTTTTAAGGGAGATTATTTTACATTACATTTGCCATCTTCTAAATAAAAATGAAAACTTGTCAGTTTGTGGCTTTGTTTGCTTGTTGTGTTCAGACACGGTTTGGATAAATTCAATGATATTTCTCGAGGATCATGGAGAGGTGAACAAATATTTTTTGCAGTGGCTCTGTATATATCAGGTCCACACCTGCAGTGCTATTTTATTTTACTGTACAAAACATCATTCATTTAGAAACAAAACACAACAAAACCTTTAAGAAATACAAAACAGAGGGAATCATTTATATTTTTATATAAAATTGCTTTTTCATTATTTGACCAGGGATGTCCAACTCACACTTTACAATGGTCCCTTAACAATGGATGAAAATGATTAAAAAGCAAAGACATTGAAATAACTTTATGCAGGGAGAATCAGGTGGGTGTCAGTTTAAATCCAAATACAGAATTTAAAACATCAATTTGCTAGTTAAACATGGCCAGCTTAGTGGCACAATGGTTAGCCTGCTGGCTTGCGTGCAGATCTGGGTCCTATATTTGATTCCAGGCAGCTCTATATAAATAAAGAATCATAATATTTGTCTGACACATTATCCTGATGTCTCCAATAGAAAGCCACTACAGCCAGGAACACATTATAGGCATTCAGCATATTGTATCAAACACCTTTTGAAGGTCACCATTTGGTTTCAGATATTACAACAGCTTTATTAAAACAATTGTGATCAATTTAGATTAGTGTTTAACACTGAAAAACTAAAAGGTGTTCCGACTGTTTTTTAAAACATCACTAAAGCCTTCACAACTCCATACATGCATAATCTTTGACGGAGGAACAGAACAATGGACCTAATACCTCAAATCTCTGATTGCTGACTTTCTTGCCCTTTTTATTCCAGACGATTTTAGGCCTTGGGTCTCCAGTTGCTTGGCAAATAAATGATGCAACGCCCCCTGACACCCCAATCTGATCAACAGGGGTTCTTGTAAGCTTTGGTGGTGCTAAAAAAAAAAAAGAAAGAAAAATAAGAAAAAAAACATGAAGCAATATACAAACAGCGTATGCAGAAACAATGTCCTTTAACATCAGTGTTTTTCAATATTTAGGGGGATTTTTTTTATTAAAGTCCGATTGCCAAAACCTTGAAAAAAAATTAGTTTTGAATCGAGTTTTTCTCCGAAAAATAACTTGAATGTCAGGAAGGCTATCAACATCTCCAAATGGCTCAATGGACCTCTGCCATTGACTTGTACATGAACTTTGCATGTTTTAGGTGGCGAATTAGGACTGTTTCCATTGTTGAGGTGTGATAAATATCATATTCAAATTAACATTCAAATAGGGGAATTAAAATTTGAATGTGTGAATTTTTACACTTGAAAATTTACTGTTCGACCCTTGATAAATCTGCCCCTTAGTATTCCCAGAGAATGCAAAAAGTCTGAATATGGAAATCCGCCATCTCAGACCTGCAGAGGTTGTATATACATCAGTGGGAGAGGTCCCTATACTATTTGGACATTTCTGTTGTCTGTGCTGGAATTAGCCTGAAGATCCAACTATTTTGGACTAAAAAATTGAGTGATTTGGGAAAAAAATTGTACAATACGGGTTTTCGCTAGTTTTTATTGAGTTTTCCCCCAATCCGATTAAATTGTGCTTTTTTAAATAATAAATATGGTCAAATTATGGATTCTAGTTTTGTCTGACATTTTTATTTTAAAAACTCCAGTTACTTTTTACTAAGCATAACTGTAGTATGTTGAAGGTTGTCTACCTGGTCTTAAAATATCATACACAGCTATATGTATCACTTAGTAAGTAGAAAACAACCTAATATCCGATAAAGCTACCCATGTTTCACTAGATCTGATAAATGGAAAGCCAAAGAAGGTGTTCTGAGCTTGGATATGCTACGAGCAGTGGGCCTGTACATAGGGTTGCCACCTGGCCGGTATTTTATTTGCCTGGCTGGTAAAAATTATGATTGATCCCAATGTTATTAATAGGGAAAAAAGATAAATATATAGGAAGGCCAGTATTTTTTTACAGAAAAGGTGGCAACTCTACCTGTAGAACAACATCTTATTTTATCCCTAAATAACAGTTTACCCATTACATTTTAATAAGCATCTCAGAATATACAAATAAAACAAATGTTTAAGTAAATTAGACATTTAATAGGCCCCTTCATAATACACTTTCTTTTTTCTTGTGGTGAAAGATCTATTGGGGGTCCCTAAAGGCCATGGTCCAGGTATGACACCCTACTACCAATATTGTTATACACCTGATTTTAAAGGAAAACTATACCCCTGCATAGCAGAGATCTCTATAAAAATATATTGCACAAAACAGCATATATGTAAAACCCTGTTTGTGTGATTAAACCATTTTAATAACAATAAACTTTTTTAATAGTATGTGCCATTGGGTAATAATAAATAGAAAATTTGCTATTTTAAGAAATAAGGGCTGCCCCGTGGTATCCATTAATTCACATTGCACACAAAAATACCAAACAAACCATACATATTAGGCCACATGAGTTAATTAACAGACAAATATGTGTCTTTTGCTTTAGGGTTGCCACCTGTCTGGTTTTTTGAAGCACTGCCCGGGTCAAAACTACCTGCAAGGTTTTCCTAATTAGGAAAACCGGAAAGGATTCCCTATGATTGATGTGGCAATCGGCCAATTGCTGATGTCATGACCCGCCCTGCAGCATCACAGCCCACCTGCCCAGATTCAACCAGGGCAATCCTATTTTGCTTTCACACTTCTTTCTTTTACAGTTAGAGCTGCAGTATTTCTGGTCAGGTGATCTCTGAGGCAGCACAGAGACCATCACAAAATGGTGGTTCAAGGTTGTAAAAGAGATGTAAAAATGCAATATTTCCTTAAATATGTATACCAGTTTGTATGATTCTTTAATATGCCACTTCATTTGATATAAATATATGTTGCTTAAGTATTCATTTTGGGGGGTTTATTTTTTTTTCTTTAATTGCAAAGATTATGCACAACTGCCATATGAAAAGAACTGGATGCAGGGTTTAAACATCTGAATGCTTGTAAAACACTTCATATCTACTTCTTATTATCTATTTCTATTATCTGTGACAGTCACATACTGCAATTATAAAAAGACCAATTTCCCTCTCATCTTCAACATTTGGCTCTTTTTTTTCACATCCATTTTTTATTTTTTTATTTTTTTTGCAATGATACACTCGTCAGTCAACAAGAAAGATATTTTTCCCTTGAATAAAACATTTCTGCTTCTTGTGACAATAGTGTCAAAGCAATCATTGCCTTAAGTATCATTGTCAAGCAGAGTACCCTTACCATAAGTGGTTATTTTACAAAAAGAGAATATATAAGAAGAAAATCAGAAAAATTTAAGGTGGAGTAAGCCCACTGGAGTAAATAATTAAATATGCTGCAATGATATAAAAACTCTGTTTATTGTCTTTAAATTGTAATGTATCTATGTATAATGATTTTAATGTGATGCTTTGCTTCATTAAATAAATGAATGGAAACTTAATCAGGATGCTTCTCTGTGGACTTTTGTAATTTACATTCATTCTCGATTTTTAGCGGCTTTATACTGCTAGCAGGCTTTTGCTCAACAGCTCTCTTTAAAGGTCATAACTGTCAGAGACCCTAACTGTCTATGCTTTTTTCTACTCACTTCCTGTTTTCATTTTCAGTTTAAGCCAAAGGCCTGGTATAAGCAGTCTAAACTAGTAACATATACTAAGAAACGACTAAAAATTTAGAATGAATGTAAATTACAAGTGCTCACGGAACTGATATTCCCATGCCTGTCACCATTGCCAATAAAAAATGCCAACAGATCAGCATATGTTAGCTGCTTCCTTTAAAAGGAGATCTAAAGCGTAACAAAAGTAGGGCAGAAATGTTTACATTATGTTTTGGGCTTCTGGAACAGCCCAAGGCAACCACAGCCCTTTAGCAGAAAGATCTGTGTCTCCAAAGATGTCCCAGTAGCTCCCCATCTTCTTTTCTGCTGATTCACTGCACATACTCTGTGCTGCTGTCACTTACTGAGCTTAGGGACCCACTCACAATATACAGTATAAATCGAATAGAAATGTCACAGTATAAGTGTTATGTTTTGGGTAGCCGAGGATGAGTAGAGTATAACAGTGCTTTATTAGCAGAGTCATGCAGGCATTACACAACAGTAAGCTTTCACTTTCACTTTTAAGGAAGTATGCACAGTATAAATCTGAGCACAGTGACATCTACAGGCCATTTGTATGAACATCAAATAAGGCTGATTAGTAATTAATACAGATTATTGGTAAATGGCAGCACAGAATCTAATAATCAGCCCTGTAGCATCGGCTTATATTACAGGCTATATTTCTGTTTGATAATTTGCAACAACCCCTAAGCTTAGCTTCTCAACAGCTGCACAGAGCTCACTGAGCATATGAGTGTCACAGACACTTTCCAAGATGCTGACCTCCTGTGACAAGTTTGAAGTCCTGGATCATTGCTGCTATTGAGAAGCTGAAACTTTAGGCTGGTTCAATACAGTGGTGTAACTACCAGGAGAGCAGGGGTGCAATTGCACCAGGGCCTGCTCCCCCTCGGGGCCCACCGGAGATCATGCCACAGCTCGACAGAAACAAACCGTATGTCTAGCGCATCTAGAGGGGTGGGGGGCCCAGGTGCACATCCCGGAGACTGGTAGTTACATTACTGGTGCAATGTATATTTATTTTTAGGGTTTAGTTCTCCTTTAACAGACAGGGACCACTCACAGTGTTAGGTACTTCCTGCGAGCGTTCTGGTGCTCAAATTACCATGGACCTTAAAATACATAAATGTGATGATATCTGGCCTCTTGCTTCAAGAATGTATAACCACATGATTTGTACAAATGTAAATGCAGTAAGTATATGATGTCAGTATTCCCTTCACTCTCTCTCATTACTGGCATGTACCAAAATATGTAGTAGCCAGTCTGCAAATAATAATTTCTGAGAGGTTGACTGAAAATCTATGATGACATTTTGTCCAATCTGCCCTTGTCATGTGACAAGTATCTAAAGCTGCATGAATCCTTTCTCGCTGCATGTTATATACAGTATATTGGAGTAAGAATTTGGAAGGGTACTTCTGCGCATTAAGCTCAAATCAAAGACTTTCTGACAAATTGGCACCTCTATCAGCTTTCGATTACACATCACTTCTTTACTGTTAATCTTTCTTCACTGGATAGCTTTGGTCAATCCAAAAATCTGATTGAACACCTTCTGAATTCCTTTGTTCGGTCTTTCATTAATCAGACCCTAATTTTGGCTTTTGATTTGTATGGGGAATAGAGAAGCCCCTCTATTGAAAACATAAGTCAATGGTATGGCGGGGTTCAGAATACTTTTTGATAACAGATTTATTGAAACCATTATATTTCCAGGTTAAGGGACATTGCATGGTAAACAACATTTCCACTGCAAATTCCTAATCTATAACTGCTTATATAATTTTCTAAGCACAAAACATTCTACAGAAATATAACAAATACAGTAATATGACTGATCCCAGAAAAATTGAGCATAATATTTTCTTGTCAGATATGCACATTGCAAGCAGCTTTCTGCAGCACCTAAACTTGCTGACTCGATTGCTCATAGCCAGGCTACAGCTGCTAAGCTCTCTGATGGCAAATGCAATTACTACTGTCATGGTTCTACTTATTAACATAAGGCCATTCCAGAATGTGAACTGGTAATTATTTATAACTTCCCTAGACACAGCATGGCATGCAATAAAACATAAAAAATTAAGGAGCACTTCATTAACCAGAGCCAGATATAAATATGGGAGACTTCCACTTACAAAATATATAAGATATAAGGTGACCTTTTGCTATAAAAGAACAACCCCTAGCATAGTCCCCGACAGTGTTGATAGGGGCAATTTGGTGTTTGCTGGTAAATGAAGTCAGTCCTACATTACCTGGAATAGCAAGTTTCCCTGTCTCTGTATTCTGCTTAAACGAGGAACATAAATCTATCATAGTAATATTAAGTACCACCAGAGACTACTAGCAGTTTCTAGCATATTTCACATTAACCAGAAGAATCCCTTAGAAATATATTCAGCTATATTTTAATGGATTCATGCATTTCATTACAACATCACATTTTCAGCTTATCTCCTATTAAGAAATGCTAAGCACATAATACTGTTATTGTCAGAGCAAATAAAAAAAGAACTACTAACATCTATTGCAGATTTTGATTAGCATTTCAAAGGAACATGTGTTCCCTCTGATTCTCGCATTGTAATAATTAACGAAAGAGATCTTTTTTTTTTTGGTAATATCTAGAAATAGATTACATATAACAATGGAATTAACAAATCAGAAAGCGTGCATATCAACAACTCTTTGTAGTGCTTCTGTCCGTCAAGTGCTGAAAGTAATGTAATATATATAAATCCATAATCTGAATGTAATGAGTAAAAACACATACTTCGCACACAGAGCAAAGTATGGAGCCAATTAATTTAGCATGCTAGCTTGTTGGGTTTGTCTGAATACAACAATTTCTTTGGAGGGGTGGTTATTTTTTGTGTTCCCAGTTTGCAGAAGTTCGTAACAGTTTAGATTTAAAACTCCCACTTTTCTAAATTGTCCACTCTGGAATAATGTAACATTATCACAGTTTTCTATGTTGATTAATTAAGGCAAGGCCATAAAACATTTGAATCTGTGAGCTTTAGTGTATTTCCACAAAGAAGCCCTGAGGTTTTCATCATGATTTACAGCATCAATATCTAAATTCCCTCAAGAACAAATATTAGAATAGACATCGCCAATATTCCCTTAATTCAGGTTTAAAGTCAAACTAAAAGAGACATACGGTTATGCATTAGTGATATAATTATGATAATACAGATTTCAGAATATAAATTATACATTTCAAGGCATCCAAAAATTATAGACTGCAACAAAAAAACTAAGGTATAAAATATTTTTCAAAGTGAATAAAGCCAAGTAATTAACTTTAGTAATGGACTGCTTTAGTGATGACTAATCATGCTGCCTATAGGATCTGCCACCCAGGTGGGGGGGGGGCAGATTGGGTTAATGTGATCATTTGGCCCTTGCCATTGGAATATGTAAACAGGAATATATCTACAGAATGATTCGGTTTTGTTCCAGTGGGAATATCCAACCAGCCTGATCAATATCTGACCAAATATAGGTTGGAGCAGATTTCGTTTTGGCTTCATACATGGGCCACCATTTAGGAGCAGCAGGAAGTGATGAGCAGGTTTCACCACAAAAATGCCGCCCATAGGCTCTAATGAGTGAAAAATGTTGTCACCCATATATTCGCTGTTCCACAAATTTTTGGTAAAGCATCACTAGTGGCAGGCAATAATGGGCCAAACAAGATAACCCACTTTACTAAACCATTGAAGTATGTATTCCTGTATGTATTTGTGAAGGTATTCAATTCTGAATTGTGACTTTGCAAATGTTGCCAATTTGAAACAAAGCAAAATGCAGTTGGACTGAATGAGCAAATGATCATGGAAATTTCTAATGTGGAAAAAATTTAAAATAATTGTTTTTTTCCCAAAGGGAAAGGTGTTTTTAAAATACTATGATTAGAAACGAGTAATAATTATTTTATTTAAAATTAGTTTCAAATGAATTGAGGTTTCCACAAGTGATATATATCAGTTTTCTTGTAAAGCTCTGTGAGTTGAGATTCAAGCGAACCGATGGAGTCACAATGCAGATAGCTACAAGGTGCTTTATTTTCCCTCATTTCTTTTCTGTAAATTGCTTGGGTAAAGATTTTTTTTTAAGGTGATCTCCACTTTATGTTATTTCCCATATAAACTAGCCATTTAAGGACCAGAAGGGAATAAAATATGCCTTGGAGAGAAAAGGTGCGTAATTTATTTAGTGCTGAGCAGACAAAGAGCCATTGAGAAAAATGCATTGTCCCTGTGTGCATATTGTTGACGTGCAGACCCACACAGAAGCTCATTTAGAGACAGATTATGCAAAACGCATTACTAAATATGCAGCGACGTGTGAGGCATTTTGAAGTAACAAGCACAGCAGATGACAGGAAACCAAAAAACTAAAAGATGCAAAACATCTGAAAAAGTAAATCTTTAAGTAGGGATTGGTCAGTGCATATAGCTCTAGAAATGGGTATATGTGTATATTCAACTCATATCATATGTATTTAGACATTTTCTAAATTACATATTTTAATTAACATCAACACTTACATCTCAACAAAAATCAAATATCCTAAAAATGTTGCTTGCTTAATACGATCATATTTTGTAGAAACACTTTTTGCTGCAATACATTTTGGGGTAAGCAGCATTGTAGCATCAGGGTCCTCTTTACCTCTTCAAATTGGCGATCTGTAGTATTTCTGGATATAATTTATGCCTTCATACAACATTACTGCCACCATACTCAACAGCATGTTGTGAAAACACACCTGCACTAGGGAGACTAGTTAGCCCCAGTTCGATCTAATTTAACTTTGGGTCTAGCTGTGTTCTGTCTCTGCCAGTGCTGTATCCTGCACTGACAATGCTGTGCCATTTGTTTACCATTTTACCATTCGTTTACCACTGCTTCCTGATTTGTACATCTGAATGCCACGCATGTTAAATGACACGTGGGGGGTGGCATCTATGTGCCTCCTGCTACTCATGAATACAATGCTACTGTATTTATAAATCAACATTCCACTACAGTGGAGTATGATGGTGGTAGCATCATGTTGTGGGTCTAGTTATCATTGACAGGAATGGTAGGTGCACATTATAAGGAAGTACTGCTAGAAAACCTTTCCAGTCAGTTACTAACTGAAGCTTGGGTGGAAGATAATTTTTCAGCAGAACAACTATCCATAACATAAGGCCCTGTCTAGATCTATCTGAGAATCTAAGGCACTACATAAAAACGGAATCATACAAGTGTCATCTGACTGACTTGAACAACTTGAAAAAAATCCACTTGATAAAATGGACCAAAATCACTCCAGAACAACGTGCAACATGTGTGACAATGTGCTACTGAGCTTCAATATAAAAAATACACAGAGGAAAACGTTATTTATTGTAGGTCTTGTTATACAGTAAAATACTCGAGGCAAGGGCGTAACTGCTGGTGGTGCTGGTCAGGATAAGGTATACAACACATATATGCACAAGAAAATCAATCTACCATATTGGAAAATTTGGAAAGAGCTGCTCTGTTCTAATTAACAGCATCAAAATCCCTGCGTCCATTTTCAAAATTCATATTACACTTATTTGCATAACAACATTCTATAGTTTCATGCTGATATCAACTCATCAGGAGAGATTGCTCAAATGATCAAGCGGAGAGCAACTGCATAAGATTCAAAATCCATCAAATTTGATCTGTCATTTCATAAATAAGATAAAAAAAATGCACTCAGTATAAAGAGTGACTGCTACCTTCATGAAGGCTTGCGTGCCAAGAACTCCAAGTCTTTAATTTTCCACATGTTTGTAATCTAGAAACACTAAATCTACCTGAATGAAAAAGAGAGACTTGCTAGATAATCCAGCCCTAATCCTTCATCCAGTAGCAAATGAAAAGCATAAAGCCTCTTGAATCTAAAAGGTTAGGGACGTACACTTCATCTCAGTAGAACATTACCTAACCATGTTATAGCCACTAATTTTGTGAAAGGATATTTCTGCTTCAGAGCTCTTCACTGTTCCTGTTCAAACTTTAATGAGTGCAGAAAGAATATGAATTATTTGGTGGCTTCTGATGTAAAGCTCATTTTTCAAACTATGTCTGAAGTTAAAGATCTCAAAAGGACAGGGAAGGGAATATATATATTCTAGAATATAAAGAAAATGAGGAAGAAAGTTGTATAGGAAAGAGGTCATTTCCAGTAATCACAATATCTCTGTAAAAGACCATAGGGTATTTGCCAGCATGAGGGATTATATTTTGGTTAAAAAAGTATAGATGATACCTGTATATTGTACAATAAACAGTTTTTTTTGGGACCTTTGTGTTCCTTCTTCATGGATCTGTTTAGAAATTAGAACAAGGCTTTTATGTAATTACATGCAAGGTTTGTTCTTGTTCTAGTAACCTGGTCTGATTTGTTGCAAAGTGTTCATTGTATGTTACATTTTATCATTGTTATATTTCATTTCAATTATATTTTGCATGGGCATTTGAAGAAAATATACATCATTTACATCAGTCCTTGCCCCAGTGGAGCTTCCAAACTAAGGTCTTTATCACAATCCCTGACACAATGTTGAACAATGTCAGTATGTTTTTGGAGTCTGTGAATAACCTGTAGAAAACCAACTCAAGTTTGGAGAAAACATACTATTATCCTGTCTTAAACCATACCAAACTTGCCCAGTGTAACAATGTTAAGAACTTGAGAAAGTAATATACTTGTTATGATTAGGGATGGGCGAATTTGACCCGTTTCACTAAAAATTCGACGCTGGTGAAATGTCGCTGACGCCCATTAAAGTCTATAGGCGTCAAAAATGCTTTGACGCGCGGCAACATTTTTTTTGGACGCGCTTCTTTTTTTTTTTTTTTTTGACTCACGACGCCATAGGAGTCTAAGGGCGTCATTTCCACAGTGAAACAAGGGGAAAAAATTCGCCCATCCCTAGTTATGATACATGCCAGATGCACATTACATTAAATATATGACTTTATGGTTTATCTAAAATTGAAATATGAGCAGTGGACTTGATGGTACACTGCAGATTACTTATGCTTGTAATAAGCTGTAAATGTAGAAATAAACTACACATGGATTAACAGTGTCTCCTCTAAAGTCATTTCCCTTCTTATTAGAGTCCGCCAAATAATCCTAGCATACCATACTTAAATGGTTTGTGACTGGTGGAAATGCAGCTCTTTACTGGAACAACTACCTACAAAGACTTAGGTGAGAGAGGAGGTGCAAAATTCACCCAAATGGAAGCAATACAATAGTCCATGATAGGAACAGTTACTTTGAGTAAAAACAACATAAAGGCCCATAGTGCATGGCGCTCTGTTAAACTGCCATACCACACCAGTACTCTTCCCTTTCAAATAAATGGAAAATGCTGATTGCAAACAATAGCAAATAGTCAGGCAAAGGCCACATTAGAAAGCTCTGGGATTCCTGAGCAGTCAGCGCCTGACATACTATATTTGATAAGGTATTTTAATCTCTATGGTTCATACTTAGGACAGAAGAGCAGTAAAAACATCTGCCTTATGGCCCTGCAAACTCAGTCAAGCATATGTGCAGTTTTGGTTACAGAAGACTAAGCTTAAATATATTTACTTTTTGCAAACCAATCACTCAAATATACATTGTATCCTTATTTGAATACCGGGGGGTAAATACCGATGGAGCAAACTTTATCTAGTCATTTGGCTTCAATAACAATAAACGGTCATAAAGAGTCTAAAGAAGGAAATTTCGAATGGAGAATGAAATGTCTATAATAACTGTAAATCCCACCTACTACTAATTCTGAAGACTGCAGCATTGAAAATAGGAAACAAATCTGATTTTAGTTGATTGGTATTAAGTGCCAGATCGATAGTGAAATAGTTGCACCTTCTGTGAACCTGTTAACGGACCTCATAAAGATTCAGTGAAAATGTAAAGTGGTCCATTTCTCTGTTATTTAGCAACGTGCTTCACATCTCTTCGACAGTGTTTCTACAGATATATTATTTTAAGTGTATTGCTGCTGCTCAGATTGCATCCTGTGCTTGTGCAGTTTAATTATCTGATAAGGTACACTGTAATGTCATCAGTCACGCTAATGTATAGCTATGCTAAATAATTCAAACCGTTAAATTGAAATAAAGTGCATTTAGCAGCAGCAGAGGCAATGAATATTTTGCTTTGTTTCCATTTACTGTAAATATGTTAGTTTCTGCAAAATTAACACTGAATGAAATTAGCATGTATTCATTTGTTATTACAGAACTAGGAAAAGACTCATGCAACACTCTTCCCCTTCATTCATACCATTGTTAAAGGAACAGTTCAGTGTAAAAATAAAAACTGGGTAAATAGTTAGGCTGTGCAAAATAAAAAATGTTTTCAATACAGTTAGTCAAAAATGTAATGTATAAAGGCTGGAGTGACTGAATGTGTAACATAACAGAACTGAGTTTGTAATTGATCCTTAGCATTTAGCTTAGATTAAAAAGCTAATGTATTTTATCCGTATGTTCGCACACTCAAAACAGACACAATTTAGAGAACAAGTGGTTAAAAAAAATGGTTTTTACTTTTATGCAGAGAAAAATATTTTACATGAACAACGCCATAAGACACATGGCATAATTTATACAGTATTAAAAATAGCATTTAGCATACAATATCAACCACCACTTGTTCTCTAAATTGTGTCTGTTTTGAGTGCGCGAACATGCGGATAAAATACATTGATATAGGTTACCTTTGGTAGGGGTAACATTTGTTCTTCTAATTACTTTTTGAAAGTTTTGGTGTGCCCTCCATTCGCTATTAATTCTATTAGATTAAAAAGATAACAGATATGACCCCTCAAGTCACTGATTAGTTACTGTCTGGTAACCAGTCAGTGGAAACCAAGAGAGCTGAAAAGCAGGAAGTAGTGTTCTGGCTGTTATGTTACACATTCCGTCACTCCAGCCTTCATACATTACATTTTGGCTAACTAACTATGTTGGAAACATTTTTTTATTTAGCACAGCCGATCTATTTAACCAGTTTTTATTTTTATACTAACAATTCCTTTAAGTGCAAAAATATGATGACATTTATTTTGTTTTTAAAGAGAACACTATGGGGCAGATTTAGTAAATTCAAACTGGAAAGCGAGTTGAGAATTGGCACATTTATTATAACTGGCACATTTGGACCCTGGGCCAGTGCCCTAATTGCATCAGTGCATGGCATGGCAAATGCACACTTTTTTTGCACTTTGCGCCTTGCCATTCATATGATAAATTACCCATTTGATTGTATAGGATTCAATGGTCATTGGTCAAGCAGCCATCTCTTCAGTTGGACATAGTTTCACTATGTTATATTTCTTTTGTGCTTCCTTACAGCAAGATATCTACCTACTGTATACTGTTGTGAGTGGAATACGGAACTGCAGTTTTTTCACTTTTATTTTTACTTACCGTATGTGTATTTCTAATATTTCTAATATTGAGGACCACGTCACGTACTGAACATACTGTATATTGACTTTTGATCGATTTTGTCCCCTAACCACCAGCTGAATCCTTGTCATGAGACTTTGCATTTTGAGCCGAAATCTGCCAAGTGTGTTGTATTGTACATGCATGTTTTGATAGCTACATTTGTGCTGAAAATTTTTGTAGTCAACATTATCTCATTTCTGATGCTCTGAATCAACATGATATCTGCTCGAGATTACTAAGACGCAAGTCTGCTGTGCTTCTTGACGCGATTTGCAGAAGGAACCATAGAGTTATCCCCACTTTTGAAGTGGTGGAAGCTCCAGGGTTCCCTTGCATCGATAGGCACCCTTTTACATGATTAATTTAAAGGGATACTGTCATGGGAAAAAATTTTTTTTCAAAATGAATCAGTTAATAGTGCTGCTCCAGCAGAATTCTGCACTGAAATTCATTTCTCAAAAGAGCAAACAGATTTTTTTATATTCAATTTTGAAATCTGACATGGGGCTGGACATTTTGTCAATTTCCTAGTTGCCCCAAGTCATGTGACTTGTGCTCTGATAAACTTCAATCACTCTTTACTGCTGTACTGCAAATTAGAGTGATATCACCCCCCTCCCTTTTCCCCCCAGCAGAAAAACAAAAGAACAATGGGAAGGTAACCAGATAGCAGCTCCCGAACACAAGATAACAGCTGCCTGGTAGATCTAAGAACAACACTCAATAGTAAAAACCCATGTCCCACTGAGACACATTCAGTTACATTGAGAAGGAAAAACAGCAGCCTGCCAGAAAGCATTTCTCTCCTAAAGTGCAGGCACAAGTCACATGACTGGGGGCAGCTGGGAAATTGACAAAATGTCTAGCCCCATGTCAGATTTTAAAATTGAATATAAAAAAATCTGTTTGCTCTTTTGAGAAATGGATTTCAGCGCAGAATTCTGCTGGAGCAGCACTATTAACTGATTCATTTTGAAAAAAAGTTTTTTTTCCCATGACAGTATCCCTTTAAACAGTGCCAATTTGCACAAGGAACTTGTTTAGCACCTTTAGGACTACAAGTTTGTATTTAATATAGTATTAAAATTAAGCATTAAATGAATATAATGACTGAATCATCCCCAGAATAACCTAATAATGCATTCCTGTACCACATGCTTCAGAGGAAGCAAACAATGTTGAAATATAGATTTGTTAGCTACACACATAAAAAAGGGTCAGTTTGTCATGATTAAAATATCCTGTCCCATTTTTTTATCATTGCTTCCTTCGCTCAGGCAACAAGAGTAAAAATTATCTTGCTTATTGTATAATGCTAGAAAACAATTATGCCAGATCCATTTTATGGCGGATGAAATATCCATAGTCACATAAATCCACAAAATATACTTTTAAAGTGCTGTGATAAGAAGGGAAGCTTTGCAGATAACTGCAGAGCGATTAATGTACCGCATTAACAGGCTGAAAAAGATAAGTGGCATTAAGAAAAATAATGTGTCTAATTCAAATTAGCAACATTCAGTTGATGGATCCACCGTGCAAAGGATTTTGGAGGATTGTCAAGGGCATAATATCACAGCAGGTTAGAACAGAGTCCCATCTGCACAATGGAAGAACTAAATCATTAGACTCTACATTTGGTTTTTTCAGTCATACTAAATAAAGCAAAACAATATCACATATGGACACAACACATAACAGGAAAAGTAGTTACTGACTGTTATTATGACTGTAAAATGTCTATAATTTGTTCACCAATATAACATCATATACTGTAAATAAAATTATAAAGCAAATTGGAGAAGAAATGATCTGATTTAGAGCACTCAAAAAGCATAATGGTATATTATTTGACTTTAAGACTTTTGGGTAGGGCCCTCTTGTTTTGGTCATTAGTGTTTTTTGCATGTTTTTCTATATGTTAAATATTTATGCCTATTTATTGTATATCACTGTGATATATGTTGGTATTATATAAATACATAATAATACAGTAATAATAATAATAACTCCTTGTTCAACCATACTGTGTATCTACGGTGACTTTACCTACTGTACTTACATTACTGACTTGGGCCAACATACCACATATACAGTAAGGATATGGGCTCATAGAAAGGTAACATCAAACTTCCCATTCTGCACATAATTCCAAGATGACCTATTCCAGTAAATATTCCCAAAATTCTATATATAGTTACGCAAGCACCAATAGTGATCTCCAAGGCATTTTCCAATAACTTGATAGGTTGATCAGTCCATATATATGGGGTTCTGGGAGAAGCAGGCTAAAGTTGGACACCCTTAAAAAAAGCTACAGATAGTGAGGGGGGCAGCCTTGCCAGATTTTGAGTTATATTATTTAGCTGCCCAGCTGGCCCACGTAAAACCCTGGGCTTCCATTGATACACAGTGTCCCTCATCCTCAGTACTAATGGCACTCTATAACCAAGAGAATCCACTGCTACATGAGTTATTGAGATCCCCGTCAGACAAGACACATATTAAATGGTGCCCTTTAATGCAACTAGCCCTGAAAGTGTGGGTGCACACACAAGCTGTGTGCGCTCGTCAATCCAAACACCCAGACAGACCTATATGGGATAATCAGCAACTTTAGGAATTTGCTTTAGTGGAGGTGGGTCGAGCATGGCAAAGTAAAGGAATAAAGGTACTACACCATCTGAAAATATCACAAAATAACACCCTTAAAATGTTTGATCAGATCCAACAGGAATTTGAGATCCCAGCTACTCATTGGTTGCTGTATAGGCAGATTCAACATGCATATATAAATAACTCATTTAAAATTGGGAAACCACCATTTTGCAGGGTATTGGAACTGCAAGATAATCAGCAGCTAATTTCAAATGTTTATAAAATATTGTGATCCAGTAAATATGACAAAACTTATGCGAGTCTACTCAGAATCTGGCAGGATGACATTCCTTCACTCACTGACAAGAAATGGTTGGATGCCTTGGAGGCACCTGGATTTGTATCCCCCAATGCAAATCATAGAATGATCCAGAGATATACCCTACATATATCCTACTTTACTCCGGTAAGAATACATAGAATAAATCCCCACTACCTGCACTAGATGTGGCTCAGAGTTGGGAACATTTAGGGACAGATTTATCAAAGGTCGGAGTGAATTTTCGAATTAAAAAAGTTTGAATTTCTAAGCAATTTTTGGGTACTTCTACCATCGAATAGGGCAAATTCGACTTCGATTCGAATTGAAAATACTTTGAATATTCGACCATTCGAAGATCGAAGTACTGTCTCTTTAAAAAACTTTGACTTTGACACTTCGCCACCTTAAACCTGCCGAATTGCTATGTTAGCCTATGGGGACCTCCTAGAACCTATAGCCAACATTTGGCTAAGTTTTTAGAAGTTGAAGTTTTTATTTTTTTGAAAATCGTTCGATCGATTGATTAAATCATTCGAATCGTTCGATCGAGCGATTGTAATTTGATTGCAAACAGCTAAATTTAAACAAAAAAAACTTTGATGGTCGAATTTCGAAGTTTTAGAAATTCGACCCTTGATAAATCTGCCCCTTAAACATATGCTTTGGGATTGTAAAAAAATACAATTGTACTGGAAAGAAGTTTTTGCTACATTAGCAGACACACTGGGAATGCCTCTCGATCCAACCCCTGAACTAGCTATAATGGGAGCATGTGATAAATCTCAATTTAACAAGCACCACATAAATACTATACGCCACAGCCTATTTCAGGCATGCAAATGTTTAAGCCATAGGTGGAAAAATGTGGACCCCCCAACTCACCAAATTTGGATGGAACAAATGCTAAAATATATTAATTGTATGTCCTACTTATATACCAAAAGGAAATCCTCTAGAAAGTTTGAAAATGGGGATCATGGCCAACCCTCTAAGCATAACAAATGTATAGGACCAGTTTGTATGATATATGTACCTATTAATGTCAGTACTCACACATGGGTTTTTACCTCAGAGCTCAGACTTCTCCAGTCTCTTCTTCTTTTTATTGCCATAATGCAAAATTCATGTACAACTGGTGTTCAGTGTTTATTAAGATATGAAATATTCGAACTTGTATAAAGCTTGTAAGTTTTGCAATATCGAAAGTACATGTAATGACTACTACTTTACTAATAAAGGTTATGATGTTAAAAAAAATATTGAAGTGGTTGTAAATGACGATTTAACCAATCATTGCACTTGATATAAAGTGTCTCCATAATTACACGTACAGTATATTGAAGGAAATAATAAACAGCTGATCAATTAAGTCCCCCCTACAGCGTTCCAGAGTTGTTTGCGCAAATAAGGCTATGTAGCAAGCATAGTGACTCTGAAATTCCACCTCCTTCAAGTTGAGCCAAAGGCGCCTGCCTAACCCTAGTTCTGGCCATGTTCTTTAGTTTTACCTTTTCAGCCATCTATCGTTCTTCATGCAGAAATTGGAATAAGATTTTGATTCACAGGTGTGTGCTCCCTTCACCTAGGTATACTGTATGTATTAGACCCAGCTGTCTTTCAGAATATCCAACTCCTACGCAAAGCTGCATGTAGAAAGACATATTGTCTGGGGTACAGAATTTATGATAGATTATATTTACAAAGCTTTTTATTTGCATTTGATGGACGGTTATGTTGCATTTGCTGCATGGCCTGCGTCTCCTGTGCCCTCCTATACTTGTCATGGCTCCCTCCCCCTACACAGTTTGGTTAATATTTTTTTCTGGTGCACAATAGCAATATTCAGCAATGTACTGCATAAATGTTCCTCTGGAGAGAAACATTTAGAATTATAAAATGCTCTGTTATTTATTTATTTTCTGTAATGGATCACAACATTTCTTATTTGCTGTATGGATGAAATATAAAAAGGAAATACAAGCCAAGTTATGCAGTGCAGTCATTTTATTGTGAAGGAAAACAAGAATAATCAAAGTGTATGATAATCTGCTGAGAAGTAAATGAGAATAATGGTAATTTAACGTGGACATTTTTTTTTAATCATTGAGATATTTACCCTGAAAAGCAATATTAGCAGCGAAATATGTACTCTGCTTCCAAATGTACAATACAACCTTTCTTTCTTTACCCATTCAATCACAATTAAGCAAAACTACTAACTGGGGCTGCTGGAAACTATATCAGCAAAGCCTTTTCTTATACTGAACAAATTCAAATAAACTTTTCTGTATGTGTTGACTGGCTAAGGCCTCATGCGCACTGATACATTTCATGCGTTTTATGTGTTTAACCACTTCACTGTGGCAGAGTAAGTTCAAAATGAACAGGCTGCATTTCTTCATGCAGTTCCTTGTGGTGGAACGCATGAAGGATCCATTGCAATAAACAGCAAGGGAAATATTCATCTATAAGTGTGATGCTTGTACACTAATTTAGCCTCTTCCAAGCCAAACAAACATACTTTACTTCACTCATTAACTCCCTTTCTAAAAAACCAGCACAACTTTTCTCCACCTTTAACACTCTCCTTTCCCCTTCTCCACCCCCTCCATGCACATCTGTCTCTGCTCAAGATATTGCTGAGCACTTCAAAAACAAAATTGACACTATCAGAAGGGACATTACACTACTCAACCCCCCTAGACTTCCACCACCCTCCCTCCACACTCCTCAGTCCCTCCTGTGCTCCTTCACCCCTGTCACTGATGAGGAAGTCTCAAAGCTTCTGGCCTCTTCTCACCTTACCACCTGCCCGCTTGATCCAATTCCCTCAAAACTTCTCCGCAATACCAATCCTTGTCTAATCAAAGCCTTAACTCACCTATTTAATCTTTCCCTCTCAACTGGACTGTTTCCTTCTCAACTAAAACATGCTCTTGTCACCCCCATTCTGAAAAAACCCTCTCTTGATCCCTCCAATCTTGACAACCTCCGACCTATCTCTCTGCTACCTTTCATCTCTAAACTACTTGAGCGCCTAGTCTACAACCGACTTACCTCATTCCTCTCTGACAATAACCTGCTGGACCCCCTACAATCTGGTTTTAAGCCACAACACTCCACGGAAACTGCCCTGACTCGACTGACTAATGACCTTTTAACCGCTAAAGCCAACAATCACTTCTCACTACTAATACTGCTTGATCTCTCAGCCGCATTTGACACTGTAGATCACCCTCTCCTCCTCCAGTCCCTCCAGTCACTTGGCCTTCGTGACACAGCCCTGTCCTGGTTCTCTTCTTACATCACCAATCGTTCCTTCAGTGTCTCCTACAATGGAGTAGCATCTTCTCCCCTACCTCTTTCTGTTGGAGTTCCCCAAGGCTCTGTCCTGGGACCATTACTATTCTCCCTCTATACTTCCTCCCTTGGCAAATTAATAAATTCTTATGGTTTCCACTACCACCTCTATGCTGACGATACTCAGATCTATCTCTCATCTCCTGATCTCAACCCAGAACTCCTAACTCGCGTCTCCTCCTGCCTGTCCGCTATCTCTACCTGGATGTCACAACGCTACCTTAAATTAAATCTCTCTAAAACTGAAATGGTTCTCTTTCCTCCAACTAACACCAGTAGCATCCCCGAAGTATCCATCATAGTTAACAATTCCACTATCACCCCCTCTCCCCAGGCCCGGTGCCTTGGGGTTATCCTAGATTCTGCCCTGTCATTCACTCCTCATATCCAGTCACTTATTAAATCTTGTCACTTCCACCTAAGGAACATATCCAAAATACGATCATTTATCACCCAAGACGCTGCCAAAATTCTTATTCACTCTCTCATCATATCGCGTCTAGACTAATGTAACTCTCTTTTAATTGGCCTCCCCCTCCAGAGACTGTCACCTCTCCAGTCCATAATGAACACTGCTGCGAGGCTCATACACCTCAGCAACCGCTCCTCCTCTGCCTCGCCATTCTGTCAATCCCTGCACTGGCTTCCATTACCTTTCAGAATCAAATTCAAATTAATGACACTGACTTTCAAAGCACTTCAAAACTCTGCCCCACCCTACATCTCTGAACTCATCTCTATATACTCACCCACTCGCTTACTACGCTCCTCTACTGACCTGCTACTCAACTCTTCTCTCATTACCTCCTCACATGCTCGCATTCAAGACTTTGCAAGGGCTGCACCCCTCCTCTGGAACGCTCTCCCACGGTCTGTCCGACTTTCTCCCAACCTTTCTACTTTCAAGAAATCTCTGAAAACGCACTTCTTTCGAGAAGCCTACCCTCACTCTGCTTAACTACCAAACGCAATACCACATTTCTCACCCACTTAATTCGATCTTGCCCACTCCCACACCTTGTGTATTACTCCCTTCCCTTTAGACTGTATGCCTATGCATAGGGCCTTCCTCACCTTTTTGTACCTGTATTGACTGTGATGTTTGTTACTCCATATATTCTATGTATGTAATTCATGTGATGTAGTTGTATAATCACATTTACTTTACAGTGCTACGCAATATGTTAGCGCTATATAAATACATGTTAATAATAATAATAATGATGCTTGTACACTAATTTAGTGTAAATGTTGCATACCTACGGTATAAATGCTTATTACTATAAAGGCAGTTTGGAGATATATGCTTTACTAACGGGCGGTAAAATTCATTTCAATCAAATTATGAAGCTCATCTAAATAATAATAATAATATTGGCTATTAGATTGGGCATGCAAAATATGGATATAACTTTTAGAAATAAAGGGGGTTATGTAATATAAATTTCATAAGTTGGTCCATTTGTACTGAATTCAATTTGTTCCTGAGGAAAATCTGAGAAAATCTGGAAATGTGAAGAGCTGCTCTACATTACTAACTTGAACAGGCCATCTTGTATACAACCAAAAAATGTGCCACAAGGGGTGGTGCAATAAAATGTCAAAAAGATCATTGACTCACGTGTTGCAATGAATTCTACACAGGCTTCCAAATATTACAAACTTCAAGTTTGTTCTCCACCAGAGCAAGCTATATTAGATCCACATGAGCACTTCTGGTGATTATACACAGGCAGTTCTGCATGTTTGTTAGCAGGGAGCAATGCCATCTTGTGGATTTTTCACTCCAACTGACAGATTTTGTGCTACATAAGTCAGGGAGTCTATAATTCTGCCTACAAACGTGGGTCAATAAGCTGCTAACGCCTATGGTGTTTTTTTTATCCTGATGATGTTGCTATGCCAGAGAATTCAAGCGTACAGGCAAAATATGTTATTATGTTTGCAAACTGAACAATGGACCTGTGTAAATTTTCTGCATTTCATCAAATCCTTACTGTAATTAAATGATCAGCAAAAACTATTGAGCTTTGCAATGCCTACACCATGTCATGGCATTATCAGATTGGCATTCATAAATAACCTCCCTGTGACAGATGTGTTTGATAAAGTAATCCCTTTATTTCTACTTTCATTGTTTAGCATCTGATAAATGTGTGGTCCACACCAATAACCTAAAGTTCAAATGTAAGTACTTTATACTGTTTAAAAGTCTATAATCAGTTTAACAAAGGAACACTTATTTTTAATTGGTTTGCTGTTTTAATGTTATGAATACTCAGATGTTAAATGACAACATTGTCATCCCCTTTATTGGCCTATGGGCAGATTTAATGAACAAATTACACTTATCTTTCATTTGCTAGTAAAATAAAAAGCTGATTACAAAGTACAGATGGCAGTAGAGTTGTCACCTGTCAAATTTGGTAGGTCTAGTCCAGTTCTGGAATGAGTGTCCAGTTTTTAATTAGAAAATAAAAATGCAAGAAATTACAGTATATCTTTGTGCTTCGGTAATAGAATAGTGAAAATGAAGTTTCCCAAAGGATTTGTTTGATGTTGAGCAGGTTTAAACATGGTTATTTCCCATGTTGTGTACTATTTCATGCCACAACTGAACTTCAAGCTGAGATAAGCTTTTTTTATTAATACATCAAGCTTTCTGTTTGTAAATAATCTCTAAGGGTGCGAAATATGCTAAATTGCTTGTTTATACAGTAAAATAATATCAGCATATAAATATTGTAATTAACAGTATTCTTTCTTGTAGACCGTATTGCATGAAACAAAAACCCATTTGGTAGTAAGACTGCTGGGTATTAAATTAAAATAAATCCTTAGCGATATTATTTTCAATTTAAAGAGTCTATATCAAAGTCTCCTTCTGGCTGCATCATTAGAAATGCCCTTTTTTCAAAAATTTAAAGAATGTGTTTCTTAAAAAGAAAAAAGTTACAGAACTCACAATGTTTAGGTGCTTACACCGTGGAATTGAATTTAATTGTATTCTTTCTTTTTTTTTTGTAGGATCTAGAGAGCTTATCTGAATCTTAGCTGTGAAAAAAGAGGTAGCACATTCGAACATTACTGGAGGGACAAAGTCATTTGTTCTGTTCATAACAATTAGCCGTTCATGTCTGTAGGAAAGATGAATATAATTTACATTCCATAAATAGCAAGGGGAGTAAGGACTGCATGAGAAGTACAATTTCTACCTTGCATAGAATATGTGACAGCGGGAAAGAAAAATGGGCCCTTATCCCTCCTCTCTTAAACATTTATATGTTTTTAACTAAAGTAAGTGACCCTTACATTTACATTAGCACAAATAGCTTTAAAGGCTCCCTTCATAGTGTGCCAGATACCCAGTATAAATATACATCAACTACTGTTTGTCCCTTTGCAACTCTCATCTGACACACACTTCAAAAACTGTTACCATTTTTAGAAATCATAAAAATCAAAAATAAAATAAAGGTTATTAAATATTTTTTATATATATATATATATATATATATATATATATATATATATATATATATATATATATATATATAAAACAACATACCTATTGTTGTACTGGTGGAAATATTGTGGGCAGTTTATGAATATATAGTATATAAGGTTTTGTTGCATACAATAGCCCAGTAATAGCATTGTTTCGATACCCAATAAAAGATAAACATAGAAGAGCTAATAATAAGCACACTACAATAACAGCCAGGGCTTATGATTTCTTTTGCTTCCATGTGTTTGAAGCGAAAAATGTGCCCACCTGCCACCTCAAGTCTTTGCCAAAGGGAATTGGCAACAGACAATTAAGGGTGTTTTGGCCAACCCACATTTTTTTTTTCACCACAGCCATGAGAACACCACATGCAAAGCCTTGCACTTCAAAAGAAACAATGTTAAGTCAGTTGGGTAAGGTACTGTAGCTCGATTTAACTGGTTCTCTGGTCTTACATCGTAGTGGTACCATCTTTAAAATAAAAATATAAATAATAAATGAAATAAAAATAAATAAAATATTATCTTTGCTTAGATTCACACAAGGAATATAGTCAATAAAGAAAGAAGATTACCATCATTGTTATCATATAAATAACTAAATGAATAAAACATAAGAACAGACTGGACTTGATGCATTTTTTTCTTTTGTTTAAACCTGGTACATTTTCTGCTGACTGAACTAGAAATGCAGAAACCCACCAAGAAGATAGTGTAACAGACAGTATGTAGTCCCAATTTACTACATATAAGATTATGTTCAGGCAATTTGGGAGTAATGGCTCCAGAGTCTAGTGGTTGAGTTTAAATAACTCTAGACAGCTGCAGTTCAGTTATTCACTTTTAGAATATAAAGTATAAAAAAAATTAAAATAAAAAAAAAACAAAAAAAAAACAGCAGGTTAGCTTTTACCAATGTTATTCTAACAAACATTGTATAGTTCAGCACACATGAGAAAAAACTGTTCAGGAGACTACAAATTGTTCTGTGAATCTGTAGCTATTTTCCCACAGTTCCACAGTTGAAGTTCTTGCCAGGGAGTGCAATGGGCAGATGACAAGGCAGAATTCACAACCCAACAATCTGCTAAACATATTTTTTTTAACTGAAATCAAGGGTTTGCTAATGTCAGTAAGGCAATGTCAAGGTAAGGGGAGGACACACAAATCATTGTATGTGATCAACTGAACTCCCATTGAAAGTAAATAAATTAAACATTTCTTTATCAATGATTTATTACTACAATTACTTATTTTTGGTTGTTTGTTTTTTTTCTAGGCAAAATTGTGCCCCCCCCCCACAGCTAAAGTCTGTAAACACACTGCCACACATTTGTGCCACTTGTATTGAACACCAGAATTAAAGTCATGGCTAAAATTCTCAACAGATGGTAAATTGTTACTTTATAAACCACTTCCATAACAGTTAAGGGGATATTTATCAAGAGTCGAATTTCGAATTGAAATAACTCCAAAATTCAAATTCAAAAAGACCAACCGAAATTAAATCAAAGGATTTTTTTTTTTTGGTCAAATAGGTCCGTTTTTGATTGAATAAGTCCGTATTCGGCCAAATTCGTATCATACGAATCAAAATAATAGTGCATTTGATCGAATTCGATTAGAAGTTTTTCCCGAAAAAAACCTTCAGAAATCCAACAATTGACTCCAAATAGGTTCTAGGAGGTCCCCCATAGGCTAAAATTCAGCAGGTTTTAGATGGTCGAAGTCGAATTGTTAAAGAGACAGTACATGATAAATTTTGATATTCAAATTTTTTTAATTTTTTTCATATTCAAATTGAATTTGGGCTATTCCCTAGTTGAAGTACACAAAAAAATAGCTAGAAATTCTATTTTTTTTTCATTAGAAAATTCACCTCGACTTTTGATAAATCTGCCCCTTAATTTTAGAAGTGTTTTTGTTATCTGACTAAAGGTCAACCAAAGGAAATTTCACAGAAACAAATGGCAAACTAAACAAAATGTGTTTTGCCCAAATAGGCAATCTGGTTGTGAAAACCCATATAAAATAAAAGCAGAACAATATGATTTACTCATTTTGATTAATTTTCTATGAACTTATTTCAAAAGTTGATTTTAGTTGTTTATTCATGATACATGATGCTCACTCTTATTTTTGTTTCATATACTAATTACATTTTCAAAAGACAAAATAACTGCTGTGAAAAATATGAACATTTTTACAGATTAACAGAATTCCTTGTCTCCCTGATACCGATCTTGATATAAGAATAGGATGATAATAAACTGACTGTATATCTTCAGCTGAAATAATATGTTAAGAAACTGAATGAAATCATTTCTAAGAAGGATTTACTTTAGATAGTGTCAGGGAATCCTCTCTTTAGCTCTTCATGAGTCTAAGAACTAACTATGTGACCCTATTTTCGGTAGACCAGTCATGAGCATTCCTTCCTTACAGATTCCCTAGGCTGAATTCATACCATATATCTACCTGATCCTTTTCTCCGTAATGTAATTCATTGCCAATCCTATTCTTATGACTGTGTCAAATAATGTTCAAATAATGTTCCAATGAAAGCCTTCAGTTTTTATGAAGTTATTTATTTATTTAAAATGAGGTAGGCAGAATGTATTTTGCATTCTACAATGTTCCATACAGCTTTATCATTAAAGAAAAGATGAAAGGTGCTTATATTCATTGATGTGTCGCGGAAGCAAAGTCATCCCCAACTAAAATGTTAGCCAAGTCTTTGTATAATTTTAATGCAATTTCATCACATCAAGTGCCTAATGTTCTGTGGAACTCCAACAATCAATATTTCAGATCGAAAGGAAAAATTATTATTATTATTATACTTGCAAAATGCAATACTGTGAATTGCATATAAGGAGACACAAGTAGCACAGTGAAAGAAAAAATGTTTAGCAAACCACCTGTCTGCTCCCAGTTTGAAATATAAGGGGGGCACCACTTCATACTGAGAACAATTCCTCAACACATTTGCACTGTAGGTCACTATACATGACTTTGAAAACATAAAAAATGTAGATCACCGATGGTTGAATAAGAGCAATTATCTGAAGCACAATCTGCAAATGAAATGCTGAGCAAAGACCCATAATGCACCCATATATAATTTCTCACAATATGTACTGGGAAAATTGAACAAGCGCATGTTCCACTTTAAGAAGAAAGCAATGTTTCAAAAGAAGAAAAAAAAGGTGCAGAGAGCATACATGGCTTCTTCAGGGACTCCATTCGTCACGTTCAAACATCTGGCCCAGAATAAAAAGATTTACAATCCACATGTGTTATAAGAAAAAAAGAGATGCAGCAGATTAGAATGCTGTTCCCTGCGGGAGCTTTTCCATTGTTATGATCATTACTAAATCTGCCTTTGTCCTTGGTATAATTTTCTTTCAGTCGTGTGGTGGTTCGCTTTCACTAAGTGCTTTAGCATATGCCTGTGTTTTCTGGAGTCCTACCATGAAGACCAAATTACCAAGAGAAAAAAAAAGTCTGACACTGCAAAACATTATTCAAATAAATTACAAATAATTCTGTTTTGATGTAACAAACATTCAGACACAGTGAAGGACATAATTGCCCTTCATAAACAATAAATATATTTTATACTCTTTCAAGCTGTGAGATGACACTTCAGTCAGGAAATATTTCCTGATTTGCAAGATGGAGTCTACATATTCAAAGGATGCAAGCAGACAAAGAAAGCTCATGAAGTTCCTGCTGTTACTCAATGCCAGTCAGCAATAGCTACTACCTGAGTATTCATAGATTCCTTGGATAATTCCTTATGTTCATAGCTAGAACAGGTATAGATGACATTCTGTATCAAACTTATCTAATGGTGCATGTTCTAAATGTAAGACACCTACAATAGCCAAAGAGATTGACAATTTTCCTATTTTTATATTGCATGTCATCTTTCAAAATATTTTAGATTTCATATATTAGCCCATTGGGATCACTGATTCACACAAACAAAACAGCTGTATCAGAAATACAAATTAGGTGCATTTGTTTAACGAAGTAGTCTGCAACAGAAACAACATCTGATGGCATGTTTATTTCTATTATGTTAATCCTGCCAATCCAGGATTTACAAAGATTAGTCCACTTAGTAAACTCTTGCTTAATCGACCAAATTCCGTCATACTTTTGGCACGCTACTAAGGATAAATTTGCATCTTTAATTTTAAAAGGATGCATTAACTCTGTATCTTGAGAAAAAGCCTTAGATGCAAATATATCATACAGGTAGGGTTTGGCGAATTTGACCCGTTTTGTTTCATCAAAAATTTGCCACCTGTGAAATGACGTCAACGCCAATTAAAGTCTATGGGCGTAAAAAAAATTTTTAGACGCCACGAAACTTTTTTGACGTGTGTCATTTTTTTGGGCGCGCAAAGCCATACAAGTCTATGGTCGTCATTTCCACAGCAAAACAAGGAGAAAAAATTTGCCCATCCCTATATATAAGACCTTAATACAACCAAACATAATATTTTTAGCAAATAAATAACTTAACTATACATTTGTTATTTCTACAATAATTTCTACACATGTTGGGTTCAACTATGTTAAGCTGGTCAACTATGTTATGAAGGTTCACACATGCTACACGTTTTTAACACATCAAATTATTGCCAATAGGGAATTAAAATCCTTCAACTTCGAATATCGAAGTCGAAGGATTTTAGGGCAAATAGTTTGATCGTTCGATCGAAGGAATAATCCTTCGATCAAACAATTAAATCCTTCGAATCGAACGATTCGAAGGATTTTAATCCAATGATCAAAGGATTATCCTTCGACCAAAAAAATTTAGGCAAGCCTATGGGGACCTTCCCCATAGGCTAACATTGAGTTCGGTAGGTTTTAGATGGCGAACTAGGGGGTCGAAGTTTTTTCTTAAAGAGACAGTACTTCGACTATCGAATAGTCAAACGATCTTTAGTTCAAATCCTTCGATTCAAAGTCGTAGTCGAAGTAGCCCATTCGATGGTCGAAGTAGCCCAAAAAACACTTGGAAATTCGAAGTTTTTTTACTTCGAATCCTTCACTCGAAGTTAGTGAATCGGCCCCTAACAATCTGTTAGATTTGTCTTTATTCTGCACATTCAAAGTTTAAATATTTATAAATCATTTTATATATACTGTAAATCCAAACTTAAATTTCCAGGTAAATCACAAGGAAATTACATTCTACAGTAGATAGCAAATTATATTCATTTTATATTAGACATGTTTGCTTAAAGCCAGATAAATCATTATGCTAATAATATTAACTAGCCACTGCTTCAGCTTGACAAAAGTGCATTACCAAATATTCATTATCACTTAAATTATTCTTAAAAGCATACTGTAGCATGCCTGCAAGTAAAAGACTGGCTCTAGGACAAAAAAAAAGAACAAAATGATGAATGCTGTATAATTAATTTACACCTTGATTTTCTGCACCATCTCTATTTAAAAATGATGTACTTTTAGAATTGCTACAGGTGCACACATATTTAAAGTTTACCAATTTAATTTTCACAGTTTTCCCATTCCTTCTCCCTTTACTCAGAAAAAGATCCTTCTCCACTGTGCCAAGAGATTATGTCAACACCACATTTAAATAAATAACACAGTATTCTAATGACAGGCACCAAAATCAAACAGAATCAAATAGGATGATGTTTTTACAAGTGACATAATTATATGTATGGTAAAGTCAGCATTACACACTCTGTGGTAA
The DNA here is from genome assembly GCF_017654675.1 of Xenopus laevis. Lineage (NCBI taxonomy): Eukaryota > Metazoa > Chordata > Amphibia > Anura > Pipidae > Xenopus > Xenopus laevis. Next base: position 115,682,869 of record NC_054372.1, on the reverse strand, counting down.
ATTTCCCTCACAGTAGACACACCAAATTATTATCCTTAATTTATAAAGTAGCAACACATTTATACATTTAATGTTTATGTATGAACACAAAATTACCATCTAGAGCTTGCCAGGTTTGGCAAAAACATTTGCTTTAGTAACAATGGTTGACTTTATTCAGTGTATAATTAATCAGGAAGTAGTATAGAGTTTAGAAGGCTTATGAAAATAATGAAAACAAAACCATATTGTATTTGTTTTTCGTTATGGCAACTGAAGACATACACATGATATTTAATTGTAGAATACCCACAATATTAAAGCAGCTGAAAGGGAATTCCAGAATTAGTAAATTGATGATATATGTAAAGCCTGCCTTTTTTTTCCAGTCAATATGGTTTCATAAACGTATGTCGTCTGCATAATGGTTAGTGCTGCCTAGGCACTCAGTTTTTCCCTTTTGTTTTCTAAGTGTTAACTGGAGCTAGAGAGTAGATTTGCATTTCTAGAATCAAATGATGGTCTATTAATGTACTAAGCAAATATCTGACCATGGATCATTAAACACATTAAAACTCCAGCCAAGATTGGTTTATCTGAAATCCCACCAGTGGCTTTCTCTTACTGAGAAGGAAACAGAACAACAGGATGCTGCCTTAATGCACCAAGATATCTCAAAGAATTGGTGTTTTAGATTTTTAACAGTATATTTACCAATTCAATGAGGAAAGCAACAGCAACTGCCTTGCTACTTTGGATAACTTTGGTTTAAATAAAAAAATCAGTATGACATGCATCTTTGTTAACAGAAAGGCTTGACTTTTTTCAAACAATATAGCAATAACGTAATTTTACAAATAGTTCCCAAATCCAAAGGACAATTAAAATATCTGCTCCTTAAGAGTTTTAACCCTAACATAGTCACTGAATCACTGTTGAGTCCAAACTGTACAAACCAGCTATTTAGCAGATCACTGCAGCCAACCATACTATTCAGATTTTAAAGTGTGTGTGAATGTGTAAATGTGTTGCTGTTATATAAATAACAGGACATAATAAATTATAAAATCTTGTGATGACTACATACTCTGGTGGCCATTAGCACTGGTTATGGCACAAAACCATATTGGTAACAAAACAATTCTATTGGTTTTATTTAAGGTTTAAATTTTTTTTTAGAATGAAGGCATGGTAATTCAGGTTTTTAGAAAAATAAACCTCATCCAGAAATCCCCAGGTCCAAAAGCAGTTTAGAAAATAGATCCCATAACTGTGAGAATTAACAGAAGAGTCATTTTGTTCCTGCCACCTGTTACACCATATAGCTTTTACATTGAGAGAGAAAAAAAATTTATTAGCTTGCTCTAGAGAAAGCAAGAAAATTGAATGTGATGGCCAAAGTAAATTACAAATGCAATAAAGCCAATGATTTATTCACAATTTTCTCTTTGTCTGCATATAAAATCCCTATATATATATATATATATATATATATATATATATATATATATATATATATTTAACAAGCAGAGCATTTCAATTTTTCATTTGTAAGGTAAGTATTTGTGATTTGAGAGAATCAAATGACAATACACTTGACTCATCAGGAAAATGTGCATTGCAGGTCAGAAAGAATTAAAAGCACTGCCAACTATTTTGTTATCAATTGTCAGAAATATCTTTCTCTCTAACACCATGCAATAAAAAGGCTATAGCGTAATACACAGAACGAAATTGAAATGCATCAGTAAATATGTTTACAATACAGCCAGGACCCCAGAAATGCATTTATCTTGAACCATATGTTTTATTTTTAACACCTGTTTAAGACAAGGCTATTTACTCTAACACGGTAAACTGCATATAAGACACTTGTACTAACAAGTGCAAGTAAACTGAAAATCTACAATGATGGGGCTTAAAAACCAATCTATTTGGGAGATGAAACAGCTTCATGGTTGAGAAGAACAATTGGATATTACGAAAGGTGTATACAACAATAGTTTTATTCATACCAACAATGACAATGTTGCAAAACATTCCAATAACTTCCTAAATTGTCACCTACTGGCATGCACCCACTCAATAACAAACAAGCTCTGATTAGTGCCAGAGCAATGTTGGGATAGCCAGAGTTTCTTAATAAAATACATTTTATTTGAAAAATAAAAGTATGTAGTTTTATAAATGGCAAGCCACTATTCATCACGGATGCTTTAATAAATAGTACCTTCAAAACAGCTTTTGTCAGAACAAATGATTCCTGTCAAACCTGCCAACTGAAACTACACTATATATCAGAAATAATTCATACTTACACAAACTGAAATCATAAAGCTAGAGATAGGCATATTTGTATATACAATAATACTAGAGGTATATTTCCTCTACAGGTGAATGGACAGAGCTGTAAGGTGTTTGCAGAAATTATTATTTTCATATATAGCTTTCAGCTGTTTTTATAATGTATTTCTTGCAAGGGTAATTTTTTAAAGATGGTATGGGGAATGGGATACTGCTTGAAGGCTGTGGCACCATTTTACATAAGGGTCTAGCCAGGAGGCGCTCTTGACATGAAGGCAAAGACCTATGCCTCAATTAGCAGTGCCCCCCTATGCTACAATGGGTGATAAAAAGCTGCTCTTGGTAATATTAAGAGCTGAACTGAAAAGTATACATTTACACTAACTGCCCTAGAGATTTGGCCCTAGAGCAGTGCCCTAGAGCACTGGTAAGGCCCCATCTAGAATATGCCGTACAGTTTTGGTCTCTATCACTCAAACAGGACATTATTGTATTAGAGAGGGTACAGAGAAGGGCAACTAAGCTGGTAAAAGGTATGGGGAAACCTTAGCTATGAGGAAAGACTGGCCAAATTGGGGATGTTCACGCTGGAGAAGAGGCGCTTAAGGGGTGATATGATAACTATGTATAAATATATAAGGGGATCATATAATAATCTCTCTAATGCTTTATTTACCAGTAGGTCTTTCCAGCTGACATGAGGTCACCATTCCGATTAGAAGAAAAGAGGTTCCAACTAAATATTCGGAAGGGGTTTTTTACAGTGAGAGCTGTGAAGATGTGGAATTCTCTCCCTGAATCAGTTGTACAGGCTGATACATTAGATAGCTTTAAGAAGGGGTTGGATAGCTTTTTAGCAAGTGAGGGAATACAGGGAGATAGCTCATAGTACAAGTTGATCCAGGGACTAGTCCGATTTTGCCATTTTGGAGTCAGGAAGGAATTTTTTCCCCCACTGGGGCAAATTGGAGAGGCATCAGATGGGGTTTTCTGCTTTCCTCCGGATCAACTGGCAGATAGGCAGGTTAAAAAAAGTAAAAAGGTTGAACTTGATGGACGTGTGTCTTTTTTTTTCAATCTAACTTACTATGTTACTATGTTATCCATTGGGTTAGTAAGCAAGGGGGTGAGGAGTAGCAGGATTGGGAAGGCAGCCTTAGGGTGGCAGAGGGGACATAATTGCTTCTGTGTCTAGAGCAGTACAAGATAATTAAACTATGCTAATAGTATCCACTATATAAAGTGTTAACAGCTTAATAAATGACTTGCATTTCATTTGCTTTTGTAATGCCCAGGGCTTGAATGTTTTTATACACCGGTTTATCGTAAAGTAACAGTATCACCAAAAAATAAAAGTGTTTTAAGCACACCTATAGTTTATATAAACCAGCTGCAGTGTAGCCATGGGGCAGCCATTGAAAGCTGAAAAATTAGAAAAGGCACAGGATACACAGCAGATAACAGAAAAGCTCTGTATATAATAGAATTCTTCATAACTTACCTGTTATCTACTGTGTATCATGTGCTTGAATGGTTGCCCCCATGAATACACATCAGCTTGTATATATAAACAGTAGTTGTGTTTCTGAAGCAAACACACCAGTTACCAGGTCAACAAAAGATCATACTGTCATTCCTTTAAAACACTTAAATTTTTTGGTGTAACTGTTCCTTTACGCTTTACCTCCCTCCCTCCTTACAGTTACTTTTCCATTCCAAATGCCCAGTTCTTCAAGGTACACTTTTATGTTAGTATACACTTTTGGCTTGACGTTTATTTACTAGCACTTTAAAGTGTTGTATGTCAATCAATGAAGTCAATTGAATGCGTTAAGGGCAATCTAATGGAATGTTAGGACAAACTTGCAATAAATTTAATTGCAAGTCAAAAAGAGAAAAGCTCTGCATTACACAGTGGGTTCCGTGCCAGAACCTGTACGGATTTCCGATGATACAAGTCATCATTGTGAGTAGTTGACAGTTTGCTTTGAAAGGAGCTTGATGCAGTGTTGAATGTGATCTATGGAGATCACTGTCAATAACTTTGCGAATCTACAGTGTAATTACATCTTCTGACTGGCATTCTGGAGCAATCTTTACTACTAAGTAATCAATGAATCTAGTCAGAAGCACAATAAACTAGTTGATAAAGAAATTTGAATTCCCCTATATTACATCCCTTGCAATAATTGTTGGAACACGGAGACAACAAAAAAATGCACAATGCACCATATCTGCCACAATGCAGGATTTTTACCTGAATTTTTGTGTAACTGAACCACAAGTAAGCTACCCCTTAATGCTGGGAACACTGCTAAGAGAAGGCTATAAATACAATGAAAACAACTGACTCTTCTTTCTGGAGTGCAACCAGGTTTTCAAAACTAAGATAGGTTTCATCAGTCACAGCAATGCCCATCACAGAATAAATAGATACTGGTATGGGATCCTTTACCCAAATACCCATTATCCAGAAAGTTACAAATTATGGTATTATGGTGTTTTAATTGGGAGCAAATGTTAATAACAAAAGGGGAACTTAACATGATGCTGATCACTGAGCTGCATGAGCAATAGGAAGCCAGGATGAGGTACATAGCCCCCCTATACATCAAAAATTGGTAAATTGTGTTTTGAGCTAGGAACCTATATAGTGTATTAAATTAGTCTAATTTAGGCTCAAAATAATAATGTAATAATTAAAACACCAAATGCATGGGTTGATCAACTGGAAGCACATGTGCTGCATATAGCCTTTCAGGATTTTTATGGTTCTCAGTCAAACCAAGGGCTTCCTAGAATTTTATTATGCCATCATTATTTTATTGTAATTTGTGGTACATCAAATAACTGTAACAATATTCTGAATATGTTAATTAATTTACCCAGACACGATATAGAGAAGAGTGCAGTACATGAAAAAAGAAAATGGGTCTAGTGTTTTATTTATTGAATCATAAATATATAATTTCATATCTACATAATAAGTGCAATTAACACAGGGTAAAAAATATCTTAAATGGCATCGCCTCCTTTGGGGTTAGGGAGTGCTGTGTGTTCAAAGGCTTTAGCAACAGTTTCAAGTCTCAAAGCTTGACAAAACAAAAACTTTTTTTTTATTTAATATGGTTATTGCATCTTCCATGGTTCCATCATTAGTAATAATAATAATAATAATAATAATAACTGTAAACCCCTTGACTGAAATCCCACCGCTGCTCTCTGATTTTGGGATTTACATTACCAGGCTGCTCAAACTATTTTCCCCATTCCATGGATGTCCTTGTCTCACAGGCAACAATCAGAGAAGATAAATTAATTAGACAAATCTTTGCACTGACCTTCTACACCATTGTACTTTCCCCTCGAATGCCTTTTTCATGGTAAACAAATTCAATAGGTCAAGCCTTTCCTTATAGGTTAAATCAGTGATTCCATTAATCAATCAGATCAGTCACTTTAATCTATTTCATAGGTTTTACAAACTTTTTCCCATCTTCCTCTATACATTTTTTTTTTTTTTAATTGCATAGGTTTATGAAGTGCAGAGCAGTCATAAAAGTTTGACCAAGCTGTCTGTCAAACTCTACCATTACAACACTACTTATATCCATTCCTATACATGCATAAATCTCTGTTTCTAGAATTGTCCTATTTAATGTACAGTGTAATTAGTTTACTCGATGCAACCTAAATGTAAGACCCTGTACCTGATTCATTTAAAATCTAAACCTAAATCTTACTCCGCATTCTTCTACCTGTTCTGCTATATTCTCCACATCTTGCAACTGTATGAAATGCTTTTTATAGAAAAAGTTGAACCCAGGAGAGATTCAACTCACACTGCTCACAAAATTACAAAACATTCCCTTCTCTTTTCACAATACCGGCATACACGTCAGACTGCACATACACACACTGAAGTTCATGTTTACTCTTGTTTTACTCCTGATGGTTTTAGCAAATATATACTTATTCTATCTCTATGTACATATATATTGGAGCACTCATGGGACTTATAAATAAGTGTAAAGTTATTTATTGGTGGTTATCAATGTGTCAATCCTAGTAAAAGCATGTTGGGGTCTTGAGGAAGGTCCTCTTGTAAGGACTGAAACGTTGATAGCCACCAATAAATGTCACTTACTTATAAGTCCCATGACTGCACCAATTTTTATTGTATGGATACATAAAATGGCTATTATTATTTGTTTGGGAGTGTGTTACATCAAAAAATCTTTGGGACTTCTCCCATTGACTTATATGCAACCTCGGCAGGTCTGAGATGCTGGATTTTCAGATTCTGACTTTTCCATCCTCGGGCTTTAATAAATTCAGGAAAATGTGTGATTTATTAAAAGTCTGATTTTATAGAAAAAATATCACACATTTTTCATGATTTTTGCATTCGGAGTTTAGTAAATAACCCCCTAATAGTATATCTGTGTCCCACCTACATGTTGTGCCTTGTGTTAATGTACTGTACAAATGAGTTTACAACAGTAGTTTCTCCTCACTTCATTATCTGCTGGTGCATTGCCACCAAGAACTAACCAACAGATGACATCTTCTAAACTGCTGACTAATATTAGATTATTAATATGATATAAGACGGCTTATTGTAGCATTTTTCATTTAGCACTTCCTTTGTAAATTGACAGTTGTCACCTTACTTTTCTTTAAAATAACAAATTCAGCATCTTTTTGAAAATCACAAGTTAACTGGCTAGCATATTACGAAAAATAGATAATAGAGATAATAGCCATGTAGCAGAAAGCTTCATTTACTATAAACTTATCTTTCCATTATTGAAAACAGATTGTCAATTTAATTAACAAGAACAACAGAAAAAATATAATAATCTAATCATTTTATAGATTGTAATTAAAGAGACTTTAAAGAGACTTTTAATTTCCAGAACACCACATGCTGACAAAAAAAAAAACAAACGCACATAAGAACAATAATCTCTTCAAGTCTTCTTTTAGAACAAATTTGCACTGACTTCATGTATTTCTGAAGTACAGGACAGATTTTAGGGAAATCTGTGTTTTGCTTTGAAAACTTTTTTTATTTAAAAAAATGCAACGACAAGGGAAATTTGTATGCAACGTAACAAAAAAATTCAAAAGGAGTGTTTTATTTTTTTTTTTCATTCGCTTAAACATCTGGTGCCAGAAACTGCTGATGTTCGACGATGTATTTGTTTGTAGAGTTTTAAAGTTACCTATAAAGTACACCCTGGGTTTTAAGAGAGCTTAGCTCAGTTTTAGACCGGTCCCTATTTCTGATTTTCTCAGCTTCAATTTCATCTGTTACCTATGGATTGGAAAAGCTGATGTCATTCCAATATTTAAAAAGGCATTACGATCTCAGCCTGGCGATTATAGATCAGTAAGTCTGACATCTGTGGTGAGCTTGTTAAGGGATCACATTCAAAATTGTGCCATAATGACTGGCATTATGAGTAGCGATCAGCATGGCTTCATAAAGGACAGGTCATGTCAGATGAATTTGATTGCTTTTTATGATGAGGTAAGTAAGATGTGGGGGGGGGCAGTAGATGTGATCTATTTCGATATTTTGCCAAAGCATTTGATACAGTTACCTATAGGTCATGTTAATCATTTTTAGCTGACAGTTCTGCTTTTGTAAGTAATTGTTACTTGAAGTTCCTAGACCTCACTGTTTTGTCAACCAGTCCCTTCACAACTTGTCAATTAGAGCTTCTAATGCTAACAGACTACTGCTCCACAAATTTTGCAGCCCCCTCATAGGGAAAAAAGGGGGTAAGAAAAGTAATGTTAAAGCATCAGGCAGATACTTTTACGTCAAAATTACAAATAGCTTTTAAAGATAATGTTATGATAGATATTAAAAAAAGGAAATTTTTTGATGTCGGTACCACTTTAAAGGGGATCTGAAATTTTAAGTAAGGGAAAAGGATGGTGACATCAAAGGGTTGGAATGTGATGTCACATGGGTGGACATTGGGCAGATCAGTGAACTTTGGAGTGACTCTTGGATGTGGCTATGATGGGAGCAGGTACTGACCACTTCAATAGGCAGATCAGAGGTTGTAATTGGCAGAGATAAGGCAGAAGGACAGGGTTTACTAGGGAACATATTTCCTGTTTAGCCCCAAGTTCATCAAGTTCAAGTCCTTATAGTTGACAGCACATGGGGCAATTAGAGGTGACACTCACATGACAGGCCCATTTTAGAACAAACACACTGCATGGAAATACTGTATAGTAGAGGCAGAACACACACGTCTTTCAAATTCAGCATTAATAGATTTAAGAATCACATCCCACAATGTAATGTAGCCATTGGGAACAGAAGTAAAGGCCATCATTGGTTAAAAAGCATTGCACTAACCACTTGTAGATTTAGTAAACAATTTATTGTATGCTTTGCATACAGAAACATTTGTGATATTTATGGGCTAGCTGACCCAAAACCTACAGGAATGGCAGGTTTTGTTGGTAAAGCTCACCAAAGATGCTAAGATTTTTCTTTTCTTAACGACCAATTTTAGTGCGATCTGACAAATCCATCTAATTATTGTGAGGTTAGTGAGCACCAAACAATTGTGCATCTAACGATTTTTGGTCAGAAAATCAGGCAGGTTAGAAGATTTTCATCGTTCTCATTGTCCAATTGTTTGCAGGGTCAAGCAGGCAGCTACCCAAAGTTTTCCTGCCTTCAACTAGACAACATTGCTTGAAATGGTCTTTTTAGTTGATGGACAAATCGTACATTTAAACGAACGTTTCAAAATAAGCTTGGTCTAACGATACCGAAAATATCTTTTACAAATCTTAACATCTATGGCCACCTTTAGGGTTGTAAGCAATTTGCAGCCTGAGTGGGTTAGGCCAGGTGGCAGGGTTTACACAGCACTGAAACACTACTGTGAACTTGCCCCTTAATTTCCTTTGAGCTTTTTTAGATCGTATCTATCCACCTTGTGTGACAGTACTGGAGGGTCAGTTAAATGGATGCACACTGTGGGTGTGTTTTATTCCTTTAAATATAAAGACACCATTAAAACCAAGAGATGATTTTAAGAACTGCTGCTTGCTAATATCTCTTAATGTTATATTTAATTTCTATGCTATGTTTAAAAATACAAGTTTGTTGTAGTTTTTGGTGAATTAAAAAATATACTTATGTGGCTTCTAACATCTAAATGCAGGTTCCTTTGGGCACATCATTTAATATATGGTTATTGCCTATTTTTCTAAAGGTGCATTAGTGTACATCTTCTGGCAACTGTCTTATATTTGACTCGGCCCATATATTTAATGTGTTAGATACATATCATTGTTTTCCGTGAAGAGTCAGAGAAACAGCTCCTTGTTGCTTAAATAAGCTCTCTGCCACAGCAGACGAAGTAGCACTTTAAAATGATCTTGTTTTGATGATAGGCTAGGGAACAACAATAATGTGCTGTGGGGTGAGGTTGTCATTCAAGCAGCTCAGTAAACTAATAGGTACTTCAAATGAAAATATGCAGATTTCTTGTGCAGAATGTTTCCTGTTGAGTTTTACTAGCTCAAAGATTCTATAACTTTGCAATGAAAAGGCAGGTGTGACCGAGACAATAACACATTTCCATGATGAATGTGCCTGATTTATAAGGTACATTTCCCGAATTAATAGAAACAATGTCTTTATAACAAATGCACATTTTTGATTATACCATACACCCGGAAATGCTGCTAGGCAATGTTTGTTCCACTGGAGATCTATTCATTTACAGCTCAAATCCCAAATTTAATAATAAAAATAATGTTACTTTATTAGATAATTTTTCACCTCTGTCTATATGTGTGTGGATGTGAAATGCATGTGTGCATATACATTATATACATGTGTATAGGGATGTTTAATCATACAAACCACAAAAATCTGAAAAGGAATTACTAGTAGGCCTTCTCTTACAGAATCAATTATTCCTCTATACAGGTATGAGACCTGTTATCCAGTTTGTTAGGGACCTGGGGTTTTTCAGATAACAGATCTTTTCATAATTTGGATCTTTGTACCTAAAGGCTACTAGAAAATCATGCAAATATTAAATAAACCCAATAGGCTGATTCTTCTTCCAAAAATGATTAATTATCTTAGTTTGGATTAAGTACAAGGTACTTTTTTATTATTAGAGAGAAAAAGAAAATCATTTGGATTTGGATTATTTGGATAAAATAGGAGTCTATGTATATTATGGATTTATTTATTCTTCAATTAATCAATATCTCCATATTAATAAAGCATTTAAAGTGCCTTTGCATTTAGGAAAAAAATGGTTTAGCTCCATGAACCCGTTTGTAATCCAAAAGCTATATGCTACATTGGAAAAACCATTAAATTACAGGGAATAAGAATAGTTAAACCTATTCCAAGCACAAACTGCATAACAGTATAGGGTTGACCCTGGCAATCTTTTTTTATACACAGTTATTTAATGTAGTTGCCTATATAATGCATTTCTGTTGAAAAATTCTGGTGGCATCAAAGCTGGTTAATCTCTTGAAAGATTTCCACCGAGCGCTCTCAAAATTTCTAAATGATATCGGACATCAAATGCATAATTTAATAAAGGCAAGTCAGTTTGATCAATGGCAACTTTTCTTACATGTCTTCTTATTTCACTGATATAACAGATCTATTAAAATAATTGAATTTTCATGATTGGCTCTAAAATAGTGAGGGTCATTTATTGACTAATTTAATTGATACAGCTTTCAGCAAATTTCTGACATCGTCAACCTCTAAACCAAGAAAACTAAAGAATTAGAATGCACAGGTTTTCCCAGAGCGGCATCTTTCTTTACAATTTTATGGAATATTCCCTTAAATGTCTGAGCAATTACTCTGCTTTGATTGCGTGGCTTAAACCAGAGCTGGTATTGTGCTATTAGCTTGTAGAAATGCACAGTTTGTGCTTTGGACATAATAGCGCAATGATATGGTGTTTCCCCATAGCTTTTAAAAATGACCTTACTCTTGGTAGGACAAATACAAATGGTTGCTGCGTATATAATGGATATCCATATAAAAGTCTTTTGGATGTCCATTAATAGCATTATAATGGGGAAATATACAGTATACTCATCACAGATTCATGCAAAGCATCTTAATGTGTATCTTATTTGTATGTATGTGTATGCAAATATATGCAAATAAATATTAATGCTCATTTAATAGCCTATTCCTATTCAATCAATTCAAAATCTGTCAAACTCAGCTCCCTGCAAAGCTTTCACATCCATACACAGATTCGTTATGCCTTCCAACAATTACATTCAAAGCAACTTGTGAACTGGAAGCCTACAGGAGGTTCTGTTTGGCAGTATACATGATTTTTATACCACGAAAGCTTGACTTCACTCCAGGATTTGAAAAAAAAGCACTTTCTATGAGGCTACTGGGAGCAACATCCAAGGGGTTTGGTGAGCAATATGTTGCTTGTGAGCCATTGCTTGTGAGCCACTGGCTTGGGATCAATGCTGTAGATACTCACCAAAATTAACATTTGTACCTCTTTGTTATTTAGAAAAATTCCCATGGGCAACACCCCACCTATAGTATGGAATTGATTGCTAAAACAACATTCTACTACCTCCTGGAAACCACAAGATTCTCTCAAAACGTATCTCCCAAGTATACACAAAACATTTAAACGTTCTTTCCAACAACCTAATTAGCAGTAACTAGTTTCATATCCTGAAAACGATTATGTTCCCATCTATGCCCTATTTATAAATGCACAATATTTTATATGCATTAGATACCAAAAAGAATCCAAAAAAAAAAAAATCCCATTCTAAACAATTTTGCAAATTGGTGGCATTTATTCTGTTTCCGCCCTCAATTTGCAGAACACAGCAATGCTTCCCCACAGTTCACATTTTTTTTGGAGAATTTAGTAACAGTCCTGGTTTAAATGAAGCACAATATACATGCATGTATATAACTCATACAATTACCCATAATCGCAAACTCATGTTTGGATTCTAGTCTTACAGTGTCTTTTTTGTTTCCAAGAAATGCTGTAAGTAAATAATGCCCCAGATAATAGATTTGCCCAACATTCCTTTCTCCATTATATGAAGTGCTACCTGTTAATTAAAGCGGAGAAAATGGGATCATCTTCTTTCACATGAAATGATGAAAACATGAAAGCCCCTCCAGCCGTTCTTTCCAACATAGATAATTTTCCGACTTATATAAGTTTTAAGTACTATGATTATGGCTAATAGCAGCTATGCATAGAATTATTTTGCCAGCGGCCATCAATAGCAATAAAACGGATAATCCTATTCTAAGTAACAAAAAGGTTTGGCCTGAATGTTATATAGGATGGGCGGAACATCAAAGGGTGCACTAGAAGATAAAGTATGTAATATCTTTCAATCAATAACATTATCTATGTATTATTATCTATGTATTTCTTATTTGGAGCAAATATGTGTTGCACATATACTACGTTCAGGTTTCAATGTTAAATTAAAGTAAACTGGTGCAATAAAAATGCATGCAGAGCAAGCAAGTGAAATACTTCTCTGTAGTAGGACATGTGAAAAACAACATAAAAACCTCAATATCTTTCATCCTTGAATCTGCTATAAACAAGCTGGCTATAAAAGAGCAGCACACTGAGTATCTGGTGACCTTTGCTTCAGTCCTGTGCCCTTTGCTTCAGTCCTGTGCCTTGGACTATAACAGCCACAATGTAGACAGCTGAGCAGTTTTCTAGAACAGAATCTCTATAGACTGAATTAATATTTTTATTGTGGGTAAAGTTGCATTGAGTGAAGTAGAAAAACAATACACATTTTGTCATACCAGTTGCCTAAGACTGATTAAAATGATCTCACTGTAAAACATTTCTGCTAAACTAAGGGGGGCTCATTTATAAACACTGGGCAAATTAGCACCTGGGCAGTAACCCTTAGCAGCCAATCAGCGATTCATTTTTTTCAGCTAGCTGCTGGTTGAACATTGAAAGCAATAATATGATTGGTTGCCATGAGTGATGAGCAGATTTTTTTTTACCAGGTATGGATTTGTGACGAATTTCTGAAATTGTTTTTGCAAAAATCTGCCGCAAAAAATGTTGGTGCAACAAAAAAGTTGCCAAGACAAAATTGTCGCTAAGACAAAAAAGCCGCCTTAAGAAAAAACGCCCTTTGACTTTAATGCATTTGGAGTGAACAAAAAAATCTCGCTCACAAAAATTTGTTGCCCATTGAGTTCAATGTGTATTTGCTCATCACTAGTTGCCATAGATTACTGCACAGGAGCAAATTTGACCAGTGTTTATAAGTAAGTCTCCCTATGTTAGGCTTCTATTCCTCTTATATGTGATTCCCTTATAGGGTACACAAGCAAATATAAATATAATTATATCACCCTTCTTTGTACCAGGTTAATATACTTTATTCTTACTATGGAGAGCTGGAGTGAGTTATATCCATACACTGCTCTCCATGTTACCTGTAAGGCTGAGGCTATGGATACTTTGTACATACTACACTTATTAGCATGCTTGCCAAACTTTTGTTACATATACAACCAATTCCCTTTACCTGTGATTCTGATTGATTATCACTAAATCTGAACAGGCTTTTTACATTTGTGTTCCAAGTCGAATGCCAAGATTCAAGTTGCATTCTATCTTTTCCTCTTTTATCTATAATCAATTCCAAGAGATGGTTCCAAATTACCGAGTATAATCATTCCTTGTATACAGAGTTCCATCATTGTACTATAGAGTAAAAGTGGTGAATGTAATACTTATAAAATAGCATCTTTGAATACTTATCTGATTACACAAAAAACAATAGCTATCCAGTCCCCAGATTAAGTTATGGGGAACAGTGTGTTATAAAAAAAATAATGGCATCTAATTGTATACAAATGGAATTTGAATGGACGTGAAGGGATTTACCCAAAATGCGCATTAGAACCTATGTGTTAGCATACAAATCTATCTGGATGATGCAAACTAAGCATTTTCGAACAGGCTCATTTTATCCACTTTCTATTCAAATACTGAACGGAATCCACCTAAAATGTGCTTATTCTGTGCTTTTCTGAATTATCTACATTCAATTTAAAAGTGGTTACGAGCATGTGTTTTAGAACATATAAACGCAGAGGAAAAATACAAGAACATTTAAACAGAAGAGGTGAAGTACAGTTTCTAAAGCTGCAACGCACATGTTTTACTCATTCTTGTACTTTCAGACTTCCTTGTTTCCACAAAATAAAAGTATTGTGTTACCAATATTGCCTGCATTATGCCAAAACAAAGCCTTTGTACTTCAGCCCTAGATTTATATTACTGTGAAGTGCAAGACACTGTTTTAGTCATATGGCACATACATTTAGAATTGTGCTGCCTAAACATGATTTCAGCATATAAAAATGTAGTAATACCATTAAGAAAATAAAGCAAATATCTTTAGTTTCTGGGCTACCTATCACACATAAACTAGGAGATTACTGTTTTGTGTACAGTTAATTCTTCCAGGACTAAAAACTTAGCTAAATGTGATGTTGCTCATGTGCTATAGTCTTTGTGATGTTTCTAATCACAACCTTGCAAGATACAGACTAGAAAGAATCTTGTTCCCTATATGAAAGAACTGAAACATCTAAAGGGAAGGTATAATTTATCAGTTTACAGTGTATAATGTGCAATGTGATAATGAGAGTACCATCAAGGAATAGAATTTAAACTTCTGATAGTCAAAGCTTTTACTTTCAACGACCCACAAGCTTCATTTACTACATACCTGCATATAAAAATGGTCTTACTTACTTATCTAATACCAGACATGATCCTGATTTGACAACAACTTTTCATTGAGTCTCATTATTGTGATTAAGTTTGTGGTACTTTAAATAGAATCATTGAGTGAAGAGAGAGGGTAATGCTACTATAAGGCAGTTGTTTTAAGTGACCAAATAACCAAAACATTACAGTAAATACATACTATATTCAACACTGTATATATAACTTTTTTGAAACACCCTGAAATGTTTTCCTCTCTGAGATTATACCAATGGGTGCCTATTTTGTTTGGAACATGGGGTTTTATAAAGGATCTTTTCATAACTTGAATCACCATAGCCATACGTCTTGTGAAAATCATTTAAACATTAAATAAACCCAATAGGTTTTTATTGCTACTAATATGGATTCCATCAGCTTAGTTACCATCAAGCACAAGATACATTTTTTTATATTACAGGAAAAATGGAAATTTTTCTAAAAAAAATTCCAATGGGCTTTATGGGAGGGCCTTCCTGTAATTTGGAACTTTCTAGATTTCAAATTTCCAGAAAAGGATACCAACAACCAATTTGATATGCATTAATATATGCATGGGGGTTGAACAGTTCTTAACAATAAGTTTATCTAAATAGAACTTTGAAGTTAATTGGTGCAAATCTGCTTGTTTCCGTACGAAAGGGTGAAACATTTTTTCTACTTTAAAAGTAAATTATATTAGTGACTTTCAGCATAAAGCAACATATGTAAATACTATATCTTGTATGCCCCAAGATACCTATCATAGGTCTGCTACATTTTGAATACAAAAAAATAAAACAAAACTGTTTGGTTATCATGGGTTACAAGACCGGGGACAAACTCTGCACCTATTTTTACATAGCATTTATTGGTTTTAATGAGGCATATGATATAGTAATATAAAAATATTTTTTTGTTTTCAAAAAGCACCCAGTGCACCAGTGACAGGCTTTTGTTAACAAAACAAAACCAAAAATCCCATGGTTTCAGAACTAAAAGCCGTTGCTAATCCCTTGAATAATAAAATGCTGGTATGCCTTTCACTGTGTCCCCATTAATATCTTTAGATATAAACTAACGCTTTGCTCTCCTTAGTTTGCCTGCAGCTGTTAGAAACAATTCATTGAAACAGCTGCAATAGCATCTTCGAATGTTTTGGAATCTTAATTGGGCTCAAAGTTATATTGTTTAGTCTTTGCAGTTTTAAAAGACAACAGAGCACATCTAAGTCACTACTTAAAGTATGTCTGAGCTAAATTTAATTTCTTTGTTGTGAAACTGTAAAATGAGTTCAGGTCCAGTTTTTTTGTAACTATCTAGGATTTATTCTAGGTAGTGCAGTAAGAAAAAACAAGAGAATTGCAGCCTATAAGGACAGTAGAATTTATTTATTTTTTTGCCTTGTAACGATTAGAAAATGGTGAAGGCAGCATAAATAATCTCTATCAGGTACTGGCTCTCAGCCAGTGAGGATCCCACAGTGTTTTAGCATTCAGCCTGTTCAAAGGCCCTCAACTGCTGCCAACCGAAAACAAAACTGCTCATTATGGTCAGGACCTGAAAATAGAAGAAAGGGTAAGACTTACTTTCAGCACCAGCATGCAGTAGGAAGCACAGAAGTACTACCACTGGCCTGGCTATGTTCATGGTCTGACAGCTTGGCACCTGCATGCTTTGGAAGCCTTGATTTCACTGGCTCACAAGCTGTGTTTCTGCCCACTTCGATGTTTCAAAAGCAGAATGTTCACAGCCTAAAAAAAGAAAGGGAAAGAAAAGGCACAGATAAGACTAACATTGTTTGCTCAAATAACTATTGAATCATTTTTATTCTGTTATAGTTCTAAAAATGCACACACATATTACAGCGCTGTATAATAAATAAAAGCCTCATCAATACAAACCTATTCAAGTGCCGACTCATCAGAGCTTACAGTTTGCAGACACTGTTTGCTCTTATCTCCCAGAATGCATTTAGATCAGCGTAACACACCCCACATGTGAATTTTCAATTGTCATTTTTTTCCTATTACATTACTGAGTAAAGCACATTAAAACTCTGCATCTTTGCCAATATTCATGGTGCCAAGAAACATGTTGGCGGCAGCGCTGCAACGTTCCTTCATATTAAAGCAGTCTATTCCCAGATGGTTTCCACCCTGGTCAGATCATCACCCAAATAATTTATCATCATAATTAGCTGTCATTTTAGTAAAGGATGTATCCGTTTAATCCATTACATAAGTCCTGAGTGTTAACATTATCAGACACATCCTAAATGGATTTCATACCCATTCAGCATTTACTGGCATAAAGCAATATCCGGACTACCGTATATTAATATGGCCGTGGCATATCCATTCCATTCCATTCAAAAGAAAAAATAACAAAATTCAGTCAAAAAGAGGGGGGGGGGAATTTCCCTTCTTACAAAAGAGCGTAATTGTCAACAGAGTAAAGTCTAGGTAAGAGATTGAGCATTCTGTCCATTTGACTGATAACTGCTTGTGTGAGAGTAATAGTTGTGTGATTTATTATACAAGTGCCAACATATTAAGCAATGCCTCACAGAGAATCTATTACCCCCCAAGATATACCGAGACACTTTCAAAGCATGGCTAAGTGCCAAATAGGGTTGCCACTGCTTGGCCGGTAAAAATAATGGATGATCCCAATGTTATTAATAGGGAAAAAAGATCAATTTTTAGGTATTTTTGTTCGGAAAAGGTGGCAACCCTAGTGCCAAAAGGCACTTGCCGGAACAGACCCAGGCAGATGTTAATACGATTTTCTGTCACACCAAAAACCTGGAACCTTGGCTTAAGCCATTGGTGACATCCAGGGAGGCTTGGCCAACAGTAAACAGCCCTGCATGCTTAGCTACTAGAAGATTATGGTGGTTCCTGCATTATAACACAAGTAACTAAATATGACTAAGCTGTCTGCATTTCTCTGGCTGACAATTTACCATCTAACCGCTCTACTATAGGTTCTTAAAATAAAGCCAGTTTTATCAACAACCTATCAGTATGTTTTTCTTTGTGGGATTAGTAACGGAAGAAACCCACTCAAACACATGGGGCATGTTATGTTTTGGTAGCCGAGGAAGAGTAGAGTATTAGCAGGTTCATGCAGCCATTACACAACAGTAACTTCCAACTCTATCACTCTTAAGCAGTATAGAAAGTACCATGTATATACAGTATAGCTCATGTGAACAGTGACACCTGCAGGCCATTTGTATAAACACCACAGGGCACATACACAAAGAGAAATTGGCTAAGAGCCTTGGTTAAAGCAAGCATTTAGATCTTAATTTGTATGGGTTCCAGGTCATTAAAGCTGGCTATAGATGTGCAGATTTTAAACTTCACACAATCATTCCTTTCAGTCTGCCGATCTACTACTAACCATTCAGTAGGAAAAGTAACAAATAAGACTATGTTCTGGCCATTAATTGACATACAGCAATCATACAAAAGTTACAGTATGTCGTACAAATAGTAGTAGTAGTAATGACAGTCCCCATTGATATCGTCAGATAAGCAGTTCGTGCAGAGATATTATCTGTAGCTGACTATAAAACTTTTAACCTGTCTGATCGAGTAAACGACCGACCACCATATCATGAAAAATGTCGGGACACTGCTTACACAATATGAAAATTGCACAAAAAAGATTTGCCTGCATCTTTGTGTCTATGGCCAGCTTCAGATCTTTGACAATATACACACCTAGATGGAGCTTTACATGAATGTTCCTATGCCGCTAAAATAGCATTTTATTATAAAGATCTACCACTGCAATGGACAGACTTCTCAGATAAGAGAGATTATTTCAATTTCCTGCCAGCTTGTTATGTAGCAGTTGTTGCACAGATTTGACACCTACTGTATTTATTTTGGTCAGCAATGCACTGACTGTATACTGGATGTCACATAACATGGTCCATAAGCTTTATGGTTCATTTTATATGCCTCCAAAGAACACTCTGATCATTTTACTAGAAACAAAACAACATTGTACAATATGGAAATAAAATATGGAATCAAACATACTTCTCTTCATGTGATTCCCTAGTTTAATGCTGGTTAAGCAGAACCAATACAGGCAGTCCCCGGGTTACTTACAGTACTAGATAGGGTCTGTAGGTTTGTTCTTAAGTTGAATTTGTACGTAAATTGAAAAATATATTCTGTGCATATTTATTTTTAACATTCTGTCAGTGGAGTAACTAGAGTGTGCCGGGCCCCCCTGCAAAAAAATCTAAAGAGGGGCCTGGCTCACTACGATGCTCATCCTCCTGCCCACTTTCTGTCCCGCCTCTGCCCAACCCACATCCCGCCTCTGCCCCACTCGCGTCCCACCCAGACTTCGATCAGCTTGCTTCCTCGCTGGTAAGAGAGTGGCTGGGGAGGAGGGTTTTTATATTAGCAATACAGGAAGCAGACCCCACAATCTGGGCCCCCCTGCAACTGCAGGGTCTGCTTCCTCTATAGTTATGCCACTGCTTTCTGTGCTCTGCAGTAGACAGCACATACCAGTTTAATAAAGCTAAATGCTAATAAAAGTCAAGCAAACCACAGTAGTGTAATAACCCCCATTTGTAAGTATGAGTTGTATGTAAGTCAGGTGTATGTAACTCAAAGACTCCCTGTACTGCAGTTCTTTAATTACAATCCCCAACATAATCTCCAAGAATAATTTCAATTTGTCAAAAAACAACTATTCTCTCCTTCTGGAGATGACAACCTTGAATAACCTGCAAAAAATCTCATAACCATGCTTTGTGATAGTTATAATCAGTGGTTAGCAGATACCACCTGCCTCATGTGTTTTACAATATATATTATAGAAGCAATAAGTCTATTAAAAGTCTCCTCTGAGATCCTTCTTGAATTCTAATATTCCTTAATTTTAAAATAGGATGTCAGAGTTTAAACAAGGTTGCCAGTATATTATAAACCTGTCCAAATCAACAGTACATCTGCCATTCATAATGGTTTATCCTCTTTATTAAGCACAATAAAACATGTTACTGTAAAAATACAATACCACTAGGATAATGTATTTTAGCAATTATCAATGCCTGAATAGTTGTGGAAATTTAATCACATTACATAATAGGCAGTCAAAGTACTTGCTGGGCTCACTTTAATCTTGGCCTATAATGGAGTTTGGAGACAGCATTTTCCTATTGTGATTTCACTGTAATAATTGTCACTATGATGTTTTCATCTTCTCCTTGTTTGAATTGTTCTCATGATTGAGAATGTTGCTGAGGTATCCCCACACCACAGAATACAAAACCTCAATGTGAAATTCGGCCATGAGTGCATTATCTGCTGGCGCAGTGAATAGATTAATTTTGGCACTATACATTATGAATTTCTTCGCATGTCTAAATTCACAGAACACTGATAATATGTAAAGATGATAATTTTTGATCTGCATGTGAAAGCTTTATACCAAGTTCGTCTTATTAACATAATCAAATATTCTGGGGTAAATTTAAGGGGAATGTAAACATAGGGGGGTTATTTACTAAAATCTGAAAATTTCTCACTATTTTCTGAAAAGCACTCTGACCAAATTCCTGTGCACTTTTTTACCTTAATTAACAATACATTTTTTGAAAAAATTTGGTGTGGAAAGACTCGATAAAATTGTGAAAAAATCCTAATCAAAAACAACAAATTCTTCTGATTATTGAATAAAGCCCAGCACAGATCAGGATATCTTCCAATTTTAAACAGGACATCTGCCACTGACTTCTGCATGAACTCAGCAGGTTTGAGATGGAGTACTTTCTATTCAGACTTTTAACACCATCGTAGTTTAATAAATTACAAAATATGTGAGTTTTACCCCTTAAAAGTCCAACCGAAAAATAATCAGACTTTAATAAATAACCGTCATAGAGTTGTATTTGGCTTTCCCCCATATAACCTTTGTTTCCAGAACAACAATGTACAATGTAGCAGTGACTCCACTGTATGGAATGTATGGAAATCTCCAATACTTCATAAGTCATACAAGATTTCTCCTGAGATACATAGCAGGGCATCACATTCTCTACTTGGATATGCCAGGACATGACACATGCACCACAGAATGAAAGTGCCAACTAACAAGGCTGAGATACATAAGACATCGTTCATGCAGATTAGGTGACAAAAACACTGCTTAGTGAGATCTTGAAAAACGTTCTCTCTATCTGATGCACTTGTTGACTCCTAGATAAGGTCTATATGGGTCTGCTGTTTTTCAAGCTTGTTTCACAGAACCTGAACTGTAACTGATGAGTCACCCTAAATGTTCAGGTTGGTCTTATATATGCTTATGTGTTCTGTGTCATAGCAGTTTGATGTATTGCTATAGGTATCAGGTGATCTGAGCTTCAAAGCCTGGGATATGGGAGAACAGGCCTCCGGTTTTAGATTCCAGTCTTCAAAAAGCTTTGTGAGATCGCTGAAAGCAATTACTCTTCAGATGAACCTTGTGAGGGTCCTTTATTGAACTTACAAAATTATCTGTTGCTAAAAAGACATCCATAGGATCCAATGGGTGAAAAAAATTGGTGCGTGTCAAAAAAAAAAGACTCTGTTTCACAAACTTTTGGTGAAGCGTAACGGGGCAGATTGGCCCATCACTAGTAATTTGTACTTTTACTACCTTGACCATTAAAGAAGTGCTGGGATCTTAGGGCAAATACTAAACATACATTTTTCTACAGGGGTCCATGTCAGCACACAGTTTTTTCCAATGGCATTCAATTAACCCCAGCTAAAAAATATGTAATTTTACAGTAAATTCTGGTTAAAAATAGGTGTTACCTATAATTTAAATCTCCATGCAGTATGCAGCCTGTATTTTATTACAAGCAAACATTTACTGTGCCATTTATCGTTTGATATACTGCACTGTACAGCTGAAATGAATGAAAGGAACAGAAATTATAGCATGGCATGCTGAAGGCACTAGTTCTCCCATATCTTCATAACCATCTTCATGCCAGCATTTCAAATAGTAGCAACATCCATAAGACATCAAGTCCTGTCGGACTCAATTTGTGTCTGTGCAAGCGTATCCGAGCCAACTGCTATATAATGACTTTGATGCTACAACAGAGATAGAGATACAGAGAATGTGCTCTTTAGAGGTTGTTTTGTTTCGTTGTCTCTGTTAAAAATTGGCAGTGAAGGAAAATAGTGATGTATTATTATTCAAGTGGGGAAAAAATTCTCATTATGACAGATAATACAGCACTGGTCTTTTTGTCTAAGAGTTAGTCATATTAAAAAAAAAAGCACAGCCTTTAGAGATATTGCAGATTATTTTTACAAATGGATCTTACATTTTGCCATTTCCCCGTGCTGGGTACTTGAGTAGGCTTATATCATTGGAACTTTGTGTGCTTCTAGATCACATTATCTGTAGCCACAAAATTTCACCAAGTACTTGACAAACCCATTCATTAGTATTAGCCCCAATTATAGCCAGATATAAAAATTATGTACAGAAACTATACACTAAGTAAAATATAATGCTCCTTGGAGATTACTTCTGCTGAAGGTCTTTAGTTTCATTTGTGTATGTTTATTGACACCTACAGTACCTAAGTATTTTATGTTATGGAAATAAATCCAAATTCATTTTGAGTAAATAAATAAAGGGTATATTGCTAGGCTTGATTTGTTTTTCAGAAAATGTCCCTATTTGTCCTTAGTTGTAAAGCATTGGGTTTGAATTAGCAGTCAGTGCACCACTACTGTACAGAATGTGCTAATAGCAAAATGAAGAATAATGTTAGGGAGTAAATTAATTAAAATAAGCCATTAGAGGGAAGCTGCTGTGACCTACCATGACTCGTTTATACATTTATAATAATCTAGAAATGCAATCACAGTGTTTCTTACAGAAAAAAAATATGCTCTTTTTCACCTATGGGATTTCACACATCCTATAGCTACCAGACTGCATAAAAAAGGTAACCTACTGTCTCATATACAGTATGTGTGTGCTTATCATTCTACAGAGAGATTGCCCTACCTGATCTTTAAAATTTAAAAACACTGAAAAAGGAAAACCAAAGTTTAGCATTAGCAACCTATATATCTCAGGTGATTAAAATATCACACAGTGTTTGAATTATTTATTATAGAAAAATCCATACACCACTCCTTGTCAGAAACCATGTTACACTTTCAAAATAGCACTTGTAGCACAGTGTTTTCACTTGGTATCAAGTTATGATTCGAAATACAGATTTAAAAATGTAAAGTAGAAAAAAAGTTTCTAGAAAATTGCTATGTGCACAACTAAGATCCCCCACTCCCATTTTACCATCTTAGCTGAAGGGCCAATTAACTGTAATACTGGTAAACAAGCTATGACAAATTAATTCTTGTTGATCATTCATTCTCAGTCTCAGTATAAAAGGGAAAGGAAATAAGAGCCTTGGAATTACATAACAACCCTGGAAACTGTATGAACAAACTTTCATTTAGGGGCACAGTTGAGTCCTGCGGGTTACCCACAAAAAAAGCAGTTACCCTGCAGGATGAGAGTAGGATTTTTGGGTGTAGGTATTGATGCGGTACTGCTGGTTTCAACTGTATTTCTTATCTTTTGTTATATTGTATATATTTTACTACTTTTAAAATTTTACAAATCTTTTTTCAATCTCTGCCCACTTATGATGATATAACTTCCGGTTTGCAGCACCACCACTTCCTGGTTAATGTTGGTATGCGGGTTGGGGATCAGGTTGCAGATAAGGCAGTTGTGGGCTGAGTCGGGTAGCGGATCCAAGCGGGTAAATATGTGGATTGCAGTTCGGATCGCGGGCTGTGCATCGGGTCTCAAAAATTGGTTCCGTGCAGAACTCTAGGGCACAGCATCTAAGGTACAGATTTATTTGACCTCTCTTTGGTAACAATAGTTTACCCTCCTCAAAGAGGAATGTAAGCTGCAATCATACAGTGGGAAGAAAGAAGGGTGGTTCTTTGTTTCACAAAATGTCTTGAATGGATTTTGAATCCTCTTCTTATACAACCAAGTAAAACTCCTAATCCTTGGAGATTGGGGATATTTAATGTTTGTGATAATGTATGGATAGTTTACATTTATAATTGGTGTGGTTAAATTATTCAAATAAAAAGTTAAAATCAGATGAAGTACATCCCAAATGTTGTAGATTATTGCAAATGAAACACATATACTGTATCAGGATCAAAAATGCTTTTCAGTACTTTTTAAAGGTTTTTCATTAGTGACACCAATGCTAATGAAAAAGCTCACTTGAGGAAGAATAAATTTATTGTAACTTGTCCACATGGCTTTAATAAATTACTCTAATTTTATGGTTGGCTGGCTTTTATTAACAAAAGAAGGTTTAAAACTGTTATTCGTGTTCCCACACAGACACAAGATTTAAATCATTTGGTCATGTTGAGGGAAAAAATTTGAACCTATAGAGTAAGGGAATTTTAGGTAATTAAAGAAAAATATTTTATCACTTTCATAGGACATAACAGCTGCCAGTTTTTTTTTGGTTAGTCAAAAATAATATGTTGCAGGCACAGCTCAATGTCTTTACTTTGTTTTATCTTAATTCTCTACTTTGCCAAACATTAAGGGGACGATTCACTAAGGGTCGAATATCGAGGGTTAATTAACCCTCGATATTCGACTAGGAATTAAAATCCTTCAACTTCGAATATCGAAGTCGAAGGATTTAGCGCAGATAGTTCGATCGAACGATCGAAGGATAATTCCTTCGATCGAACGATTAAATCCTTCGAATCGAACGATTCGAAGGATTTAAATCCAACGATCGAAGGAATATCCTTCGATCAAAAAAAGTTAGCCAAGCCTATGGGGACCTTCCCCATAGGCTAACATTGACTTCGGTAGCTTTTAGATGGCGAACTAGGGGGTCGAAGTTTTTTTTAAAGAGACAGTACTTTGACTATCGAATGGTCGAATAGTCAAACGATTTTTACTTCGAATCCTTCGATTCGAAGTCGTAGTCGAAGGTCGAAGTAGCCCATTCGATGGTCGAAGTAGCCCAAAAAAAACTTCGAAATTCAAGGTTTTTTTACTTCGAATCCTTCACTCGAAGTTAGTGAATATACCGTGATTACTTTTTTATACCACTAACACATTCCACCATAGAAGAAAATAAGTTAGTACTCTGTAGGTTAGCCACTTTACATCATTTTGTATATGGTTTAGCCATAACATTCTGGCTGACATGTTCTATTTGCACACTGGCAAAATATGTTTGTTCAATAATCTGTATTAAAATATTTATTCTTAATTTTAGGGAATATGTCAAATTCTAAACATATACATAAACAGGCATGGTAGCCCAAAAAGTTGACACGTCACTAAAGACATTATGAAATGAATCATATGTTAGACATATATAAGGCTACCTACACCAATCTGGATAAATAGTAACAATTAATAAACTCTCAGTTTAGCCACATCAACAGTTTTATTATTTCATGTCAGCATAAAGTAGTGGGAATCATAGCTACAGTGTAACAATTTTTCTTCTATTACTTCGATTTATATAGTTTTCAGAAAAATTCTATTTTAATTTTTATATGTTTTGCTTTACCCAAATCAAGTTATATCATGCATTCAATCAGAATAGAGTCGGAACTTGCTTTTTTATAATATGCAAATAATTTTCATTTAAAATAATAGTAAGTGGCTCATATCTGTAGCAAAGTGTTCCTGAAACAAATTAATATGGAAGTAATTAATGTAAAACACACAGTACCATGATATGTGATTAGAAAGAAAAGAGGTCTAACTATTCACAAATTGCTAAAAATGGAAACTCATATTAAATGCTTAGTATAGTACCAGGGTCAGCTGCAATTTCAGAAAGACTGTGTTTTTTTAGTGGCAAAACATCCATTACATAATATCTGGCATCATTATTTGACACCGGTTTGGCTTGATGTTATTACCGTGGTGTGTGGCTGTAATCAATAATGGAGGATTAAAATGATGTAGCTATTTAAAGGTTTCAGATAAATAGATCACACTTATAATAACCCACTTTGCAGAATGTATAATTTGGATATCATCCAGCTGTGTGAAGAAAGAGCTTGATGTTCCATTTTTATATATATATATATATATATATATATATATATATATATATATATATATATATATATATATATGTATATATATATATATATATATATATGTATATATATATATATATATGTATATATATATATATATATATATATATATATATATATATATATATGTGTATATATATATGTGTATATATATATATATATGTGTATATATATATATATATATATCTATATATATATATATATATATATATATAGATATAGATATAGATATATATAATCCTCTCCGAAAGAAGCTGCACTGCTCAGGACTTATTGCGATCTGCTTATTTATCTCAGTTCTTTATGGAATAATAAATGATTAGTTAACAGAAGGCTCTTTCACTGTCAATTATAACATGAATAGAAGGATCAGAAGGTTTATAAATGCTATTTTTAAGGCTTCTAATGTCTTTATCTTGATATCTATGTTTCAGGTATGTCAGTTCATATGAGACTCCTTTATCACCCTGAAGCAAATTATCAAAACATATAATTGATAGCTTGGAGGCTTGTTGTAGTGTCCCAATGAACACAAGGAGTTCATAATGTAAAAATAATACACCACAAGAGGAATGCAACACAGGCAGCATATGTGTGACCTTTATATATGTATTGGCTTTTCAAATGGTTATTGTGGGGCCATTTACCTTTCATACCCAACTCAGGCCTACGTTAGAAGCTTGAGCTTAAGCTCTTTCTTAATAGACCATGAACATGCAAAGTTGGTTATAAAATTGCTTTTCTAAAATGTGAACTGTGCAGGAGGGTGCAGGCCAGATTCCCAAGATGCCCACTCATTCATTACCAACATCTCTTACCAGAAATCCCAAAGTTTAAAGGGATAAAATTGCAAATAAATACTACCAATACAAAGAAAATAGAATTTCCATGGTAAAATATAAAGACAGAGTTGGGTTCCAAACAATTTCCACAGAGCAGATTCTCCTCATACAGTATGTGTATGCTGTGTATACAGTGTCACTGTAAGATGTTCTAAGAGGTCACTTGAAAAAACATGTGGAATTGCCCAAGCACTGCTACAGCTGCAAAGCATGATGCTTCCAAGTACAGACAGAATTAGGTATTCAGGCAATCTTGTGCATAATTCATTCTGATGCTTTTTAACAGACATGACTGCAACAAGGGATCTGAACCACAAAACTGGAAAAAAAATCTTTGACTCATGCAATATAAATAATTTCTTGATTCTTTATTTTTTACACTTCTTTAAACCTCACACAGTCGTTAATGATTTAATGCCCTTAACGACAATGCAGTTGTAACTAGCTCCGTTATTTTACCTTGTAATAGATTCCCACAAAATTCTAAAACACTTGAAAATAAAATAAACTGGCTCCCAAATACTGTATTCAGGTTGTAGCCTGATATATCCGTGTACTCATCATGTCAAAAGCTGAATGAGCTCCTTCAATGAAAAGTCTCCTTTAAATTAATGACCTGCTACAATATGTTGACTGCTTAGGAAGGAAATATTTATAGTGTTCACCCAGCTCCTGACCCTTGAAATTAAAAGCACTCTCTCCCTACATCCACAGTTCCAGTTAACCCTGAGGACATATATCTTGAATATAGGATGGAAGTATAAGGTTCAACAGATTATGATTTTGCTATACTGGTTAAATACCACACAAGTGATTGCACCCAAACATCTCAACTGCTAACAAGGGCAGTACTGATGAGCGCAAGGTTCTTCTAAACATTAGAAACCTCTTTGTAAAGCTTTTGTGTCTAAAGGGCAAAATATAATAAATTTGCACAAAGTGTCCTACTTTGCTAGATTACCTCTATTCATAGTGTAGCAGGCATGTGATCCATTGTACCATATTTCTGTTATACAGTGCATGATATTTCCAGAGAATAAAACTACATCAAATTCTGCATCATTGTGTGTAACCCCTCTATAACCAAAGAACTTGCTAGCTCTGGAAAACATATAACTGCTATCATTCCAAAAAAGGGGTTATATTTCCTCTGTGGTTTAAGGTGGCCATAGATGCACCGATTATATCATACGAAACTAACAAAATTTGTACGATATTTGGTGTAAGCGATATTGGCAGAAGACTTGGATATTGGTTGGCTCGTCAATCGGGCTGGCTGCAAAATTTTGATTGGGCAGCTTTGAAGACACCCAAACATCGGCCATTTTTAGTGCTGAATCATCAGATATTGTTTCTACTTGTATATCTGACGATTTAGCTCTACATGTGTGTATTGAAACAAAAAATCTTTCTCTGAAAGATATTTTCCAGGAAAGATCGGAATTGTATTGTGTATGTCAACCTTTAGTGTTTTAATTGTTTGTTTCCCACTGAGAACTATACAGATCTGACAAATATACACATCCCTATCTGCATCTATTGTTCCATACTTTTCCACAAACAGACTATATACATATCACGCATATTTATATAAGTAGAAAGACCTTAAAATGAGGTAAATGTTCAGTAATCTGATATCATATAATTGTCATTGTATTCAATATTATATGACATTTTAAAAGAACATTAAAAAAAATGAGTCCCTGCATTAGTGCATAGAGCTTTGCACAATACATTTAAATTGCTGCTCTTCCAAAGTCCAATTACCTTGCTGTGTACTTTTCAGTTTTACAAACTCCCCTGCTGCTAAGATTACAGAAGGTGTAGCTTTTCTGCATGCACAATAAGTACCGTAAGTACCAGGTGTTGTTTTTTTTTTAATAGCTATTTTCTATTGTGAGAAGTCACAGCATTCTATTATAGGGAATCAAGAGGGCCCAATGTGTGCAGCATGGGGACCACTTTTTTGGGTGTAAACCTATTAGGTTTATAGTTTAACTTGGAGACTATGCGAATGGTACCTCATTTTTTGTTGTAATGATCTGTTGTATACGAGAAAGAATGCAACTTGTCCAACAAATATGACACAACTCAAAGGAAATTTTTAGATTTTGATCTAAACTGGCGTTTAATAAAGTGAAAGTTTACTCTCATATATATGTTTGTATGGGTGGAAAAAACATTGCAAATTCTTTGAAGAATCAAAAGTGGCTGCAGTGCTAAAAATATCTTAGTATGTTATACAAATTCTCTTGGCATGCGAACATATCAAGTAACAGACATAGATAAAATTATAATAGAAATTCCGACACACAAGCTCAACTAAACCTGTGAAGAAACAGATAACCCCTTGTGGAGCTGTACAACATCGCAAAAAGGATGTGTCAGTCTTTTCTTCAAGACAAAATGTTTCCCATTGAGGATACTACTGACTAGCACAACAACAGAAAGGGAATAAAAGGCACAGAGAAAACAGCCATAAAGAGTTTGTCTCTGTAATCAGTCAGCTAAGTATGAAATGTATCTACTGGGAATCTGCAGATTCACTGTCATGGAAATCTAGTTTAGATCAAAACAGAACACAAGCAAAAGAAAGAAAGCTGGCATTTTGTACTAAAAATATCTGAATTATCATCCTCAAGTAAAATCTAGCTACCCTCTCCAAACAGACAGGCCTGGATTTGTTGCAAGGCCACAATGGTCCAGGGCTAGGGTGGCGTATTTTTAGAGGCGGCACATTTTTGCACCCAGGACCATCTATATTTCCTGGTTCCCACAGGACACCAGGAGCAGAGTTGCAGGCCTAGGGGCGCCTCACTTGGAAACTCCAGTGCTGCAAACAGATACCATATAATACATGATTTTTTTTGCATTTTTTTGCATCTGGGAACTCCCTTATGTACCAATATTTAGACATTTTTGCTTTGTTCTTGATATGTACAGTATCTTCTCAAAGACTATATTAGAAATAAGCAAATTAATTAAATAACAATATCTTTGAGATTGCAATATTTATCATCCAAACAGATAACAAATCAGCTGAAATTGCACACTACAAAGGGTTCCATTGGCAATACACATGCAACATAATTTATTCACACTAAAATACAGAAAAATCTCGCTAAACAGAAATAAACATGCCCTAGATGCATCACAAGATTATCTTGCCTCTGTCACTGTTGACCTATAGACACCAGATGCATCAATAAAGTCTGAGGAAATTTAACATGAATGTTGGGGCAGAATACAGATGGAAAGCAGTCCAAGCCAATGTGTTTTTTTACAGAAGAGACCCCCAGGTCTATGGTTAAACCAAAGCAATTATATGAAATGGGGAAGTATCAATAAACTGCCAAGCCAAGTAAACATTACTTTCCTTGGGAAAAGTGGAAATGTATCACTGACTCTTGGACTATTTTTTGGGACTGGGTTAAAACTGAACTGGAATCATACAATCAGAAAATAGGCTGATCCATGTGTACCAGGAATTTGGCAGAAATCTGAATATAAATTTATTAAAATTAAAGTGCACCAATTTTTTTTATTGTTACCTAACTAATAATAAACAAATATTTAAAATTTAAATCCTGCGTGTTTTAGGCCATACTCTTAATCTGTCATAGCCACACCCAGTTCACCCACGGCCAAACCAATCTGATCAAGCCACTGCCATTTTTGCTAGTTTATTTTTTTTTCATGTTTTCTTTTTATCTTATGAAAGAGTATTGTTTATATTTTTTAAATCATAACTGAATTTAGCAGCTGTGGCTACTGTCCAGACATTGGTTTCATGATTTTGCATTATTTGATACTCACAAAGGAGAGCAATTATTTGAGATACCAGAAAATGTTCTTTGGAAAAATTGCAATCCTTTATAAATATAGGATATTTATAATCCTGTTTTTTTTTATAAACTGCACTTTGAAGGTCCAATTTCAAGCTGGCCAAAGCAGGCTAAAGGAAACCATGCCTTGCTTTTGCAATGAAAAATGATATGTTGCTTATTTAACAATATTTTATTTCATATTTTGTATCCTTAGACTTTCATGGTGACCAATTTGGCTATGTATTCTTCTGCGTCACAGCAAGGTATTTAGTCTATATATCATACAGTCAATTTGAAGTGTTTTGATGAAACATGATCTAGGATTCACATACAATCTAGCAACCATATTCAGCTGCAAAATATATCTCCAGACCACATTAACATTCTGTTCATTTTGGCATTCCACACTGGATGGAAAACAAAGCACTGAGGAAAGACTGACTTTGCTCAAAAGGCCTCAAGTTAACCGCAGACGTGTAGGTTTCACTGTTCAAACCAGTGAAGTGAATATGGTCAAATGACAGGAGGAGATTTATAAGAACAGATTGGCTGTTGCAAATCAAATTAACCTGAACTAATCAATATGGAAATGTAAAGGCGAAGAGTTGCTAGCCAGAAAATAAATATATTCCCATTTACTTAAGGAAAATTAAAAGGATGTGTCAGCAATAATGGCCATCAGCCACAGTTGTCTCATAGTAGATGCTTATGAGTCATAGCATGAAAAGCTTAGAGTAATTGCAGCAATGTCAGGATGTCACGGAAATTGCAAAGCCATGTCAAGGCATAAAGACTTCTTAAATGCATATGATATCATTTGTCATATTGATGGTTTTACTAAATTAATAAGTAAGTAAATATCAAAACCAGAACCATAATAAAGTCTAGAGCATGTTGAAGAGTTTACAAAGTTTGTCCTCGGCCAGCTGCCTGCATGACCAAGCTGAAACACTGAGAACATCAGGGAAGTGAAGCAGATATTTAATGCAAATAAAAGGGCAAAGAGCCGATGTACTTGGATTGTCAACTTCCAGAACCACCAACATACTTGAGGGGTTCTCTCTCTTGACCTCATCTAACTCCAAGGACCATCCTAGTTTTTAAAGATCAGGGTACCAATCCCTCTAAAACTTCAAGCTGGGGCTCAATAATAACAAAATTGATAGTTCAATTTGTACTTCTAGTGCAATTATTAAAAAGGCAGTCCTCAAACTTACTACACCTTTCTTCACCTCTTCTTGGCTTGACCAGCAACTGGGTTTGGCTCCAGTCTCTTTACACACCTTCTCCCACCTTCCCAAGGCATAAAATACCTTAAGCATACCTTATACACAGCACTATTATACACCAGGGGTTACCTGATATGCCAATTTGACTCCATTTCCACCTTGAACCTAAACTCAGATTCAGTGCATAACAGAAGAGATGCTTTTGCTTTTAGAAAATTGTAGTATTAGTTACCAGAGAAAACTATGATTACCATTTCCTTCTTGTGACCAGTCATAGTCACAAAATAGATCAGTAGGGCTTTTTTGGCTTACGCAAAAAAACAACCAAAAAAAAACAACCGTCTGAAGGATCTAAAGTGATGTCATGCAACATTAGTATGCAGCCAATGTATGTACAGGTATATAATATGTACTGTATGTACCAGCAGCACAGCTCTTTTATTTAAGGCTAGCCGTGCACTAGGCATTTTCTCTGTCTGCACAAAAAGGCAAGACAAAGGACAAACTGATGACTTCCACTGTTCTGGATTCATTAACTGGTCTTGCAGTGGTCTCTCAGCACATACATGTTGGCACAGAAACTTGAAAGTACGCGTTTTCATGGTAAAATTGTACCCATGTGCCTGCTAAACAGAAAGTGGAAGCCAGCAAGTCAACCTTTTTTTCTGCCTGCATTTTTATATAGGAAATTGTCTAATGTGTCACTAGATTAAAGGAGTACATCTTAGATTCTCATTGATCAACAAATTTGATTGTTTTTTAAATATTTATATAGTGAATGCAGAAGATTTATTTTTTGTAATCATGACTATTTTATAATTTTAAAAAAATGTGTTTAAACTTTTTTTGAGTTTATAAAGGAATTACTCTAAACTCTAAAGCAATAGGCACACCCTCAGTTATAATTGTATATTGTAGTATGATGTAAAGAGTGATATCTGAGACAATTTGCAATTTGTTTGCATTTTGTATTATTGAAGGTTTTTGAGTTATTTAGCTTTTTATTTAACAGCTCTTCAATTTGCATCTTAAGAGTCCAAATTACCCTAGCAATCATGCACTGATTTGAAGAAGAGACTGGAATATGATAGGAGAGGCCTGAATAGAAGGATCAGTAATAAAATGTAACGATAACAATACATTTGTTTTTGTTTTTTAGAAGGGAGTCAGCAACGCCCATTTGAAAGCTGCAAAGAGTCCGAAGAAAAAGGCAAATAACTATAAAACTATAAAACATAAATAATGAAAACCAATTGAAAAGTTGCTTAGAATATGCCGTTCTCTAACATAATAAAAGTTACCTTAAAGGTGAACCACCCCTTTAAGACTCCCATTTTTTAGCAGTGATTCCACAAGGCTAAATCATCACTAGAGTGGCTGAAGAACAAAAAGGTGACTGTCCTCCAATGGCTAAGGTAGCATTTCAGTGCCCGGGGGAGGTAAACAGGTGATGCAGTGCCCGCTAGAATACTACCAGAGAGTGGTGTGATTTTCAAGAGGAGTTTCTTATTATAGCAGCAAATGGTTTGTTTTTTTATTTCTATGCACTTTATGCCTCCATTTATTCTTCTGTTTTAACATGATGCCCCGTTGCCTCACAGCATAAAGTAGGTATGGATTAATCATAGCAAAGGCTTTGAATTACACTGGCCTGTATGCACAAAAGTAACCATTACTCAAAAAAATAAAATTGAGTGTCTGGAATGTATGAAAAAGCATTGAAGTGACACACTCGCAAAGTAGGAAAAGATTTAGTGGTCAGAAGAGACCAAGATAGAGCTTATGGGTCATGTACTATGCCAAAAAATGGAAATTGTGAACTACAAATACAATTTTCAACAATGTAATAATTAATAACACCTTTAATATATGTGCATAAAGAACTGTGTGTAAGTGTCAATCACACTCAGTTTGAGCTGTTTCTCCATTTCTCCTGAGAAATATCTATTGTTTCCCTAAAATACAGATGGATTTGTATGAGTCTGGTTCATAATAATGGCTTCTGTTTCATATGTTACAGAAAATGATGGTAATAAAACAAAATCTCAGCAAGAGAACCTTGCTCCAACAGCTCATACTATAATTTTACAATCCAGCCAGTAATTTTGCACTGGGTTAGTAGAAACTTGGGTTTATAAAATGAACAAGGCTTAAAAAGAGATCACCAGCTGAAATTGTGGAAGCTGAGCTAAAAACACCATGCGGCAGATTAATCTTTTTCTAAGGCTCACACAATATTTGACAGACCAAATGCTGATACCAAAAGCAACTGCTATTTTCAGTTAGAATGCAAACTGTGAAATGCCATGAAACCTTATCAAAGCTAGTCCTATCTTTGTAGCCTGTGTTTGTTTGAATCGTATGCTGTAGGACAGTGCTGCACATTACATTTTCATGGCAGCTGTTCCCTTTTTTTAGGGTAACATTCTGGTGGGTACTAGTCTGAAATAACAGTAACCATGAGTGCATAACAGTTTTTCACATTTAATCAGTAGTGGGCCACTGACTGGAATATAGACTAAATTTCAAGCAAACTAAATTGATGAAATGAGGTAAATGGAGTTTACTAATATATATTTATTTGTGTTGATATACACTTGTCATGTTAGTATTAAACGTAATGAATTTCACTTGCTTGCATGATTATTAGGAATATATAAAGGTTAAGAAGTCTCCTGCAAGAAAAAATAACTTATATGCAGTCTATCACCCAACCATGGCGCAGTCTTGAATTACAGATGTTTTAAGGTTAGAATAAACTGATGGTCTGGGTAAAGAGGGGCATGTCCTAATTAGGTATATATACATAAAAAAGCCCACTGTGAATTATTAAATTATTAAAGCGCTGTTTGCAAAAAAGATTTGCTCTGAGCAATTTGCAAACTGACCATTCATGTACCGCCCTCTCTCGACAATGCAATCAGCCAGTGTGTGGCACATTGAGAAATCGAAGAAGAGCCTCAACTCCCCTTTACCACTGTTTTAGTTGTATAGGACTATCAACCAAATACTGCAAGGGATTAGCCCCTGTATTAATTGTGCCATCTTGCTTTCTGAAACCAGACAAAGTCAGCTGATACTGGTGATGAACTGGAAAAGATAAAATGACTTTTGCCACTTATAAAATTAATACAAATTATAGTGAACCAAAGGGTTTTGTGAATAGCATTTATTGGGTAAGTTGCATTTATTTTTTCCAGTTTAAGAATCGTGTATTTTATAGGCAGTTTTTCTTTACATTGTAGGAGATAAGGCAAATGAATTCTGCCTACAGATTATTCTGAGCTCTTAACAGAGCTGTAAAACATTGCATTAAAGACAAATCCCCTCTCTGTGCCCCTCAGCCCTTGGAATTTAACTCCTCTCACATTACAGTATTTATTGAATTTCCAAGCCAAACTCTGTTCTGCTCCATAAAATTCTGACAAGTGGATTCTGCCAAGCTAATAATGGCTTCATTCTGCTGAAATAAACTTATTTCACTGCTGCAAACAAAATGACATGACCTCCAAAGGTTATTTTTAACAGGGTTAATGACTGCATTCAGACAAACCTTTCTCACTCTAGCTTCAGTTAATCACAAGTTGGGTTAATAAAATATATGACTCCTTCTCATCTTTCGCCTTCTACAGAAATATATATTATGACATTGTATGCTATAGCGATAGTCATATGAATTTATTTCTCATTGGACAGCACAATAAAATAAATAGATACAAAGGCTAATTTTAATCAGTTCCAAAAGAATCCTTAGGGTTCATTTACTAAAGTGGTGGGATAAAAGAATGTCCAATATGACTCAACTAGCAAGTCTTTGACTCATCACTGCATTAACCTGTGCCAGAACCTAATTATTCTAATCTGCTAGGGACTGCAGCCTATCCAAATGATGTACAGACACCGAGATGGAGTCCTTTCGGGTATTTTGAAGCATTTGTGAAGCAGTCTTCAATGATGGTTGCTAATCTTGGATGGGGACTGAAAACACAGGTACTACCTGCCTCTTAGATGCAAGACAAGTATTCACACTTCATTACAAGCCCAAGACTCTCAGTATACAGCCCAGCTTCACATACTATAATGCCTCACGTGGAAACTTCGGGCGATTTCAGAATTCAAACCGCGGCGAGTGCATTGCGCTGGCGTTTTCTCATTCAAGCAGGTGGAAGGCAGGGAGATTGTCGCCCCGCAGAACAGGCGATTAGTCGCCAGGCGACTAAATCTCCCCAAATCTGCCCGTCTGCCCCTACCCTAAATGATATAAATTCCATAAAGAAAATATTCATGTCATTAGCCCAAAGTATACAATAAAAATAGATATTTTGCATTACACGGGGAATGTTATATTCAGCATCCAGAGAGGCTTTTTAATATTTTAGACACAATAAAAATACCTGTTCTGTTTGTATTATGATGAATTACAGAGATTAAATGAAATTGTTTTTCACAGCCCACTCATGTCTGCAATATTACAATATTGCAAAGTCTAATTCAATGTTTCCACAAGTTTTAATTAACTTAAACAATGCATGAAGGACTCCGATTGGCATAATTTCCCTTTTCTTTTCTAATGTCTTGGGGCTGTATATTTTTTTTACCATTTAAGCTATGTAAATGTATATATATATATAAAAATCTCTCTGTATAGAATGGTTTGGAGAATTGGAGACAACCCTATTTCATGAAAGAATGACCATAATCTATTAATTCACATTAATAGATTATAACATTAGAAATGACATCAGTTTATGAGCAGAAAGTCAGTGTGCAAAATGCAAATCACGGGCAAGTCAATGGCAGAAGTCCCGATCCTATTTGTAAGTTTCTGTGGTCTGTGCTGGAATTAGCTAGAACATCAGACTATTTCAGGCATTTCAGGCAAAAATCCGAAAAATTCTGACTTTTCGGCAAAATCGTTTGGTAAGATTTTTCGTACCATTTTTTGGGGGGTTTTCCCCAAACCGATTAATTTGTACTTTTTAAATAATAAATAAGGTCAAATCATGGATTCTACTTTGGTTAGACTTTTTTTATTTAAAAAAAACTGAAAAAGTCTCACATTCAACTCTAGGAGCTCTCACAATAGAATGTGTAATGGAAAACACGAATAGCAGAAGCTTCAGTGTGTTTAGAATGTTCTTTTGGGCTATTCTATTTTCTATATTAAAAAAATCACTTTCTTTGATAGGCTGTGGTACTCAAAAAATAGTCTTTATATTTTGTAAGTTATAAATTTGTTTTGTAAGTTATAAATTTGTTTTGGACTACTGACATTGAATGATGGGCCTAATATTCCATGTATTTTTTTCCAAGACCACAAAATGTAAGGACATTACTTTTGGTGAACACATAGGGGCACATTTACTAAGCTTGAGTAATATAAAAAACTTCTAATTGCGAAGTTTTTTTTGTGGGTACTTCGACCATCGAATAGGCTACTTCGACCTTCCACTACGACTTCGATTCAAACTAAAAATCGTTCGACTATTCGACCATTCGATAGTCGAAGTACTGTCTCTTTAAAAAAAACTTAGACTACATACTTCGCTACTTTAAACCTACTGAGCTACAATGTTAGCCTATGGGGACTTTCCCCATAAGTTTTCTAAGCTATTTATGATCGAAGAAAAATCGTTTGATCGATGGATTAAAATCTTCGAATAGTTCGAACGATTTTTACTTTGATCGATCAATCAAAGTATTTGCGGTAAATCCTTCGACTTAGATATTCGAAGTCAAATGATTTTACTTCGAAGGTCAAATATCGAGGGTTAATTAACCCTCGATATTCGACCCTTAGTAAATGTGCCCCATAGTATTACCTCTCAGCATATATACAGAGATGAATGGTGCTACTGTATCTATTGTTGTACCATACCAGAAGCGATTTTCATGGTTGGAAAAAACAAAAGTAACCCTGGCAATCAAAATATAGAGAAAGCCACACAGCAGGTATAAAGCTAAGAATGGAGACAAGTGAAAGTGTGCACAATGAACTATGCCATACTTTGCACAAAGTGTAAAATACAACAAAATATATAAATCTTTGGGGGTTTTTAAAGTTATGTGTAAACATGATTGTAATTCAAGGGAATGTTTGTTTAGAGATTAAAAACAATAATAAAAAGCAAGGTTTACCTCATCATTTGAACAATAGGGGACATGAATACACGCTAGACTGACAGTGAAAGACTGTCTCATGAATCTTTAACTAAATACATTACATCATTACAATTCTCAAGGATTAGACGTAAAGATGTGTGTGTATATATGTCGTTTTCTGTTTTTTTTTAATAAATGATTTGATGAATTGATTTTTTTGCTATTGTAAATGCACTCACCATATAAAAAGTAGTTTAAAAGAAATACAATTTGGTTTGATTCTGTCTGACTTTTGGAGCGTTGCCAAAAATTTCCCTTGGGGCACTTAACATTAGCTGACCCTACCCACGCCAAATGAGTGTAACATTAATAGATTTGCTGTTTCAGTGTTTCGTCTTATAGCACAAAGGACCCATTATGTTTCCTCACAGAGCTCCATTCACCTGGACTGGCTAGCAAAAGCTTTATTTGTGTAGATATTAGTTTTAAGTCAAATGTGGTTATACTAATAGCAATATCAACTATCAGCAATACTGCTGAACAATTTCCTGCTCTGTGCAGCACAAAACAGGCGACTTTGCCACGTCAGAAGGGCAACCCAAACATCTGTTCACAGAATTCTGTGTAGTCGGCACAGTAGTGATGTGCGGGTCGGGTTTTTCCAGACCCACACCAGCCCTTATCCGCCCTCCTTCTTCCCACTCCAGATCCAAATTTCCAGGTTCCTTTTATAGACCCGCAGCAACCTGCCCTGCCAATGACGTCACAAAAGGGGCGGGGCAAACAGGTAGGCATCTATAAAAGTTGAACCCGGAAGTCGGTATATTAAGGTCGCCGATGGGGAGAGCAGGCAGAAGCCGGAACCCGCCGGACGCACGGGTATCGGGCCGGCCCGCACATCACTACAGCACAGGTTTGATTGGTTATTGCTTATAGATACGTGAACACTGCCCTTAAAAGGAAAAAGCCTTATATACAATATGAGTTGTTTGCAATATCCTTTTGCCTCCCCACATATTACTAACTGAAAGATATGCTGAAAGTCTTTGGCCTTACTCCTGGGCCCAACTGTAAAGAAAGAAGGCTCAGTGACTGGCACGGGTGATCCAGGGCGTGGGGCCTACTGACACTCTTACTGGTGAGAAATTTCAATTTATGTTTGCACAAAATGTCTTCATATGTTTTGGTTAGGAACTAAAATGATCCTGTAACTTCTAATTAGATCCCTGCTGTACTCCTAAGCCGACAGGGTCTACAGCTAAATGAACAGATCTGCTGCTATTCTAGCACAGTTAATATGCTATTTACATCATATTGGAATAAAGTCAAGTCAAGTTAATTGGCTCCCCTTTTTTTTCAATGAAAACATCTATAAAAAGTAAAATAAAAATGGCTGTTCGTGCTCCATTCTGGAATTGTGCCGAAGAGGAAATATAAATATATTTAAAGAACTAGCAATGCAATTTACTGAAGCCAGCTGTAAGTACAGATTAGCAGTTATTTATTTAGAAAGAAATATGTAACTGTCAGATAAATAAAGAAGTGTGGATTACCACTTTGCCACTCCAGCATTTTTCATATACAATAAAAATAATAACAATAATGTGGTTTCATACCAGCAAACCACATTCCGTTCCACTTTACGTTTATATTTATGACTCACAAGAGAAAACACACTGAGTTAGTCAATTCACTAAAGCCTCTGGGAAAATTTGATTTGAATGACAACCTCCAAAGAGAGACATAATGAAAACAGTTCCCCGACTGCAGCTGTAAAAACTGAGGCTAGGGGGATACATTCACGTGACATGATCTCTTATAAAGGCAATGTTTGATCCCTTGACCTTAGGACATCAACACTCATAATGGGGTGTTTCTGCCCTTCTTCACAATCTGCTGTCCCATGATTGATACATGATGGGTTCCATTTCTCTTCTTAATAAGAAACTCATATTTCAAGGTAATATGATAGGGCAGTGCACACAGAAAACATTAGAAACATCTGATAATTCATGGCAGTGAATAACACGTGAATTAAAGTAATATGTTTTTTTTTTCTCAACTTATCAGTATATCAATATATTGTTTTCAGAAATATAAGGTAATATTGATTATATGGGATATTTTGATACATAGAGTACTGTTAAAAGAAAGAAAAGACCTTTGAGTATATGCAAGAGAGTTATTCTCATAAAAGCAGACTGTGAGAGGGAATATGTATTGTATGTCACAGTATCATTTCATGCTGTGCTTGATAACCACTTACAAAGAGAGCGCAAAGGATAACCTATTCGCACAGTCCTTTAAAGGGACATTTTGTTGTTGTGGTAGCTGTCTAAAAAAAATGGATACTGTTATTCCTCCTGCAGGGCTTTCTCTTACTTCTATAAATATAATTCTAGTTGTACTTGCAGTTTTTACCCTGCCCTTGCTAAGTTATTCAGGTTCTGCCCATGAGTAATGTGAATGTCCCTTAAAATAAGACTGGATATGATATCGTTTTGGGTGGATGCTGGGTGCATATCCAACAAAAGCTGCAGAAATTAACAGCGCTCTGTCTGCTTTAATGGACATTTCTAGTGGCTAACAAACTAATGTACAAAATCTCAAATCTGGGTTCAGGTACTGAGCCTAAAATAAATAACAAATCACTTTTTAAACATACATTTATCTGGCAGTGA
Organism: Xenopus laevis; assembly: GCF_017654675.1. Classification (NCBI taxonomy): domain Eukaryota; kingdom Metazoa; phylum Chordata; class Amphibia; order Anura; family Pipidae; genus Xenopus; species Xenopus laevis. Next base: position 115,641,904 of record NC_054372.1, on the reverse strand, counting down.
CATAATTAATAACTATTGCTATATAACGAATAGTTGATGGTCTTAATTAAATAGCACTCTTAGTGGGAAATGCAATATTGGTCACTAGTGCAAAAATCAAGTGAAAATGTTTCCTTTTTGCTCCTCACACGATATTAAGATATCGAATGTGAATTTTATAGTAGTGCGCAGTATATGTAATAAAATCATGCAATTAGAAACCATTTTCGAAACTAAGAAAGAAAGAAAGAAACAGGTTGCTAGATAGATAATAGATAGTTAGACGGACAGATAGATAAATAGACAGAGATAGATAGATAGATAGATAGATAGATAAAATATTTTTTTGTATATTTAAAAATCACACGAAGAAGACGAGATGACTGTTATATTTACATGAATTATATAAGAGAATGGAAACATATATAGATAAAAAAATACATACATTAACCATGCAGAATGTCTACCTTTCTTCCTTCCTTCCTGTGCCTGCATACCATTACTTTAGCAAAAACTGTTCCCGAATATTCTGACATCACTGGATAGTAGCCTTATCAACACTTTAGCACGCAGAGTAAGCCCCTAGAGCAGCCCATAGCACAATGACACAGACTGACACCAAAGACAGCACTGTCCAAGATCAAAAAGATATGGAACTATGGTCAACAGCTGCGAGTGCCATTAGGCTACAAACTCACAGGTGGTGAAACAGCAAACCCTAAGCATTAATAAGATAATTCCTCTATAACCAGATCCTTGCGCAGTCACCAAGTTGCTCTTCGCTTTACTACAAGGACAACTTTTATATAAGGACTCTTTTTTTTACACAATAAAATAAATTCTAAACAACCTTTACGATATACATCACTTAAAGGTTTTCAGCGTAAATACAATTTAAGTTGAATGCATTTGTTTATCCCATATTTTGTTCTTCTCCAGGTCTGCTTGCTACTACATTGATTCAGGTGTCAGAACCAGTAGTGCAGAAAATGGAAATCAGACAGATGCTGCTTGCAACAGCAATTATATATACATGTGATTGTAAAACCATGGAAATCTTTTAATTAGCATACACTGGAAAGTAGTCTGGGATTATTGCTTTAATTATGCAAAAAAAAAACTGTTTTTTAGGAGGAGATTCCCTTTAATGCCCACACATTTCTATATATATATTTCACCAGCTGTTTGCTTTAAATGACTCAACTACAGCACTCTGTCCCCCACACAAAGGTGAAAAAGCATTGCTATGCTAAGTGTCAATGCTGAGAGCTTCTAGTTAGCTTCTCATTTCTAGTGTCTGCTCCTGTTCCTCTGGGACTTGTAGCCTTTGCTCAGAGATTTCAAGCTAACAAACATACTCTGCAGAAACAGATGGTGAGACAGGCATACATAGAGAGAGCCTTAAACACTGATAGTATGGATGCTGAATATCAAAACAATGAGACAACAGAATACCAGATCTGGATAAATACTAAGGGCTTTATTGAACCTGTGGCAGAACAGCAACTCATTTATAGAAAGTACAGTAGTCTTTCTGGAACAAAGCAATGTTTTACCAGTGCATTATATTCAAAGGGGTTGTTCACCAAAACTTTTTTTCCAGTTCAATTGTCTTCAGATTGTTCAGCAAAAATAAAGATTTTTCCATTGTTTTTTTATTTTTTTACCCATTTCCCAAAAAGTTTAAAGTGTAATGTCCCTGTCTCTGTGTGAGTCTTGCAGCTCAGTAAATCAGGTGCAGACTCTAAACTGTTACAATTTTGCAACATTTAGTTGATACATTTCTTGGAAGTAGCTGTGGAATATTAGCAACTATTGTATCAATCCTAGCAGCTGCCTTTAATGGAACTTTAATGGGATTCCACTCAGCAGGGACAAAGATAAGAAATGTATCAACTAAACGTATCAATTTAGAACAGTTAAAGAGTCAGCGACCCCCCTCCCACCAGAGCTGTTTTAGAAGGTAAAAAATTACGTTATACTTTAATATTGGAAAAACAGTCACACATACAAAATGTCCTATATGGTACCTAAAAGTGCTGTTACAACCTGACTATTAACATAACTGCAATAATTAAAGGGATCCTGTCATAGGAAAACATGTTTTTTTTCAAAACGCATCAGTTAATAGTGCTACTCCAGCAGAATTCTGCACTGAAATCTATTTCTCAAAAGAGCAAACAGATTTTTTTATATTCAATTTTGAAATCTGACATGGGGCTAGACATTTTGTCAATTTCCCAGCTGCCCCTGGTCATGTGACTTGTGCCTGCACTTTAGGAGAGAAATGCTTTCTGGCAGGCTGCAGTTTTTCCTTCTCAATGTAACTGAATGTGTCTCAGTGGGACATGGGTTTTTACTTTTGAGTGTTGTTCTTAGATCTACCAGGGAGCTGTTATCTTGTGTTAGGGAGCTGTTACCTTCCCATTGTTCTTTTTTTTGGCTGCTGGGGGGGGGGGGGAGGGAGGGGGTGATATCACTCCAACTTGCAGTACAGCAGTAAAGAGTGATTGAAGTTTATCAGAGCACAAGTTACATGACCAGGGGCAGCTGGGAAATTGACAATATGTCTAGCCCCATGTCAGATTTCAAAATTGAATATAAAAAAATCTTTTTGCTCTTTTGAGAAATGGATTTCAGTGCAGAATTCTGCTGGAGCAGCACTATTAACTGATTAATTTTTTCCCATGACAGTATCCCTTTAAGTTTGGGTATAACATATGGACATCCCACTTTAATTAAAGGAGAAGAAAGAGGCTGAATCACATGCAGGGTGCCAATTTTCACTTACCTCGTACCCTGGGCCGGTGCTCCAATTTGCTAAAAAATGTTCCAGCCAGGGTACTAATTTGTGAGCACCACCATCTTTTATTCTTTCACAGTGATGCCTTGGGCTAGTCTGAACTGCAAGCTCACTCTACAAGTTACTCTAAGAAAAAACACTTTTACGCCGTTTTTTTTACGCAGCAAAGCCTGTTGATGTTGATGTTGATGTTGATGTTGACCGAATGCAGATAAAAAATGGTTTATGTTACACTTAACCCTATACATTTATCCAGTCTATACAATAAGATATTTTCCCTGTATAATCTGCCAAATTTTCTTTTTCATTAATTAAAAAAAAAACATAATTGCTTTTAAAAACTCCTTTTCCATGCAAGTCCTGTTGCTGCAATCAATCAGTGGCCTTTATTCCTCACTTAAACATAATAATGTGTTTCAGTCACGTTCGCTCATGAACACGGAACTGATTTTCTAATCTTCAATTCCCTATTGCCAGCAGGCAGTTTTATTTTAGAAACAGTTCGCCATATTAAACCGACTTTTGCTGGCCATAAATCAATGGAACAGCAGAAAATGAAGTAACTTTGCTGGATATGTCACTGAATTTGGAGCAAAAATGCCTGATTTTATTCTTCTAAACCTTCTGCATTTCCAATATCTCTTATTTGTCTCAAGAACCAAAAATCCTCAGTTCTGCTATGCAGGTACTTGCTAGGGGTCATTTACAAGTACAACTTCCATATGATTGTAATTAGTCTACACCTCTTATATGCACTAAACCTCCCTCACTTCACAGCAATCTGCATGGCTCTGCAAGAAGAACAGTCCATCCTAACTGGGGTCAGTTAAGGGGTGAAAATTAACTAATGAGCTACAACTCTTGTTAATATGATTGTGTATTTCTATATGATATGGTTTCATATTTACTCTTGCTGAATAGCTGTCTGTTTTATGTCTACTGTATGTGTTAAGAGAGTAAAATAAAAATAAACAGAGTAATGTCACTTTAAAGAAAGTTTGATCGTTTTTATTTTGATCTTTATTCTGCTCCTTTATTGAAACTTTGAGAAGAAGCTTTGTGAAGAAAAAAGCAGCCGACACTTTTAGAAATGATTAGTGCTAATAGAAGGAAATCTGTGTATCCACTGGCTACAGTTGGTTTGATATTCCGAAAAACATTACCTAACCAGTCAGTACTAATGAATACTTTAATCACTATAATCAAACAAACAAAGCAACTGCAGATTAAAAGAGAATTGCACCGCTATTTAGGAACGCACTGCTATGTTTTTCAAGAACTAATTATATTTAAAATTGTTCATAAAGTCCAAATTGCTAAGTAAAAAAAAAAATCATATCTACATCTATCTGCAGGGTGAGATGGGGGAGGTTATTTGGTAGCTTATTTCTTAACTATCTTAGCTGAAAAGGAACCCAACGTAAACAAGCAACAATGCTTGCAGTGGGCACAAATACAAAGGCCACACAAGCAACTAAAGGAGGCCATAAATGGGCTGATACAAGCCAGTAACTGATCAGCTTGCATGCTTGTGTATGACCACCTTCTTATTTTATTTATTTAATCTGAATGATCAGAACATCTGCTGAACCACGGCAGATGAAACTGCCAGACAAGTCAAAATTGCAGGATAATCTGTTGTTAAGTTCAAATAGCAGAACAGACATACGTATGTCTAAATGGTTGGTTGGGCAGTATGGTCAAAACTGGTATATATATATATATATATATATATATATATATATACACACTGAAGTTCATTTGGAAGGGTTGAATTTGATGGACTTTGGTCTTTTTTAAACCCAACTTAACCATCTAACTATATACAGCCACTACATTAGCCTCTTGTGAAGTAAGTAAAATAAAACAACCAAAGTTTCTTTTCATAGATGGTAATAAGTGGTAATATAGATTTCCAATGGTATATTTATATTTAAAAGAATCCACAAGCCCACAGGTGGAACATTGTTCCATTTATTCTGACTTATGAACTCACACAGAGACACAGCCTGTGCCCCTACTGTGATATTTAAAGTTTCACTGTTGGGGGTCCAGCAGATTCACGTTCCTGTAATGTGGTGTGACTATAAAGTTTACAACTGTGAGGAAAAAGTAAAGTAATAAATATTTATTCCTATTCTGTGCAGCAGCAGTAGTGTTGGTGTATTTGACCTCATAACTCTAGGACCACCTACCAGGTCAGGCCTTGCTTCAACCTAGATGGACCAGCTGCAAACCAACCAGCTGCCCAGCCATTTTGTACTGACCAAATTGCATACATAGACATGTCTCCTTAAATCCAAGCAGAACCCACCAGACAAGTAAAAGTTAGAAACTTTAAAGCAAACATACCAACAATGTTGGTAATTTATTTTAAATTCAGTGCCTAGAGGACAAACCCACATGAGTAAAGTGGAGTCTTAAGCCACAGTTGTCTTGGCTCCTAATAACTTAATGTGGCCATACACGATAAGATTCGCTCATTTGTAGAGGTTGCCAAATGAGCGGATCTTTCCCTGATATGCCCACCAATGCAACGGCAATATCAGATTACAATGAAGAGAATGGGCACCGATGGGATGAAGATCGCATCAGTCTAAAGGACCTATATCGTCGGCAGCTTTAATCTGCCAGTGTATGGCCACCTTTACTTGTGTATATGTAAGTTTCGATGAGCAATATTTGGGCAACATTTTTATTCACATTGTACAGTCATCGTTGCATGGTGGTACACCGCACAAGGGACACATTCGTTCCCATGAGAATTCATGTATGGGCCCTATTTCATTCCCCCTTAGCAAAAAACAAAAACCCCAAACCTTGTAAATGGGCCTTGCAGTCTATTTAATGAGTTTTGCATATTGATTGTCTCTGACTTTCCCGTTTGCACATGGGAACTTAGTTTAAAACAGCTTGGATCATGCCCAAGAGCTATTATTTTAAAGACAGAGAAAGCATTAGTTACCATACCCAAAAGAATCTCTGGTTTTTTTTATGTTTCATCATATTCCTGCTGGTGTTGTAATTCTCATCTTAAGTAATTCAATAGTATATTGCTTTCCTAATTCTCTAAAAAATAACTGTGTTTTGTGACAATGCTGTTCAGCCCTTTCCCACAGTGACTATTAAAACATCTGGGTCAATAAATCGATATAAGGAGGATTTTGGAACTGCACTGAGACAGTCCCAGACTTGCATACAGCACTAGAATAATTGAAGCAGAGAAACATACATAATTGCATTGTATTTTGTGTAATATGAAGTCTTCTCTAATGGAAGGGGCACATTTGAACGTTGCAGAGCCTACATGACAAGCCATATGGTTATAAATACTGCTATACCATTGTGTCCACCTGATGCATCTAAAATGTAGGTTCTAAAAGAAGTACAGAGAACTGTGATGTGGAGTGATGATACAGGTGGGTTGAACCTGATGTAGCTATGATAATTACAGCATTTTCTCATTAAACAAACACTGAAATACTGAGGTTGGACTAGTTTGAAAATCTGCGGTAATTTTCTGGCATAGGCAGTCAAAATGTTCTGTATCAGCTATGGTATAGTTGAAACAAGAATAACAAATGTGCACAAAGAAAGGAAGGTTTTAAAACAAAATGTATTTTTTAAATCAGATAAATTCCAAGCGCCATGGAATATGCCTAGAATTGGAAGGACAGTTTGGACAGTTTTAGCAAAACAGTTTGACCATAGAGGAATGAATGCAAGGTCAGTGGTTGGTCTACACAGAATGTTGATCAAACAAGATGATCTGTCACGTCTACAGTGTCATCTGCCGATACATCATGTTGGTGGTTTCATGGCACATCAGCAAATGAGGACTTGAGGAGTACCTGACAGCCCAAACAAATGAAACAACGGAGTGTACCCAATAACCCGTAAGTCCGATCATACAGTATTTGTCAGTATGTACAGTATGTGTAGCCCATAGTTGAATTAAATAGATACTGGGGAGGATATGGTCTTTAGGCTAATGTTACATTCAGCATTTTCTCTGTACTAACAGAGGAAATACCATGGGGCAAATTCACTAAGATTCACTAAGATGCGAAGTTGCGCCAGGCGCAACTTCGCCACACTTCGCCAGGCGTAGTTTCGCCAGCGGTTCGCAAATTCACTAAAATCCGAAGTTGCGCACAGGGGTAGTGTAAGGTTGCGGAGTTGCGCTAGAAAACATGCCAGCGTTTTTTGGGACTTAGAAAAAATTTTGACTTTTTTTGAAACAATCCCTATCTACTCTATTGCGCTTCGTCAGGTCTGAGGTGGCGAAGGAAGTCTAGCGTAAAAGGTAGCATTCGCTACACTGCGCAAGTTAGTGAATTTGCGTAGTTTCGTCGCTAGCGAAGATTCGCCTGGCGTAAGGTTGCGAAGTAACACTAGCGAAACTACGCCAGCGTTCGTTAGTGAATTTGCGCAGTAGCGAAAATGGCCAACGCTAGCGAATTAACGCTAGCGTTCGGCGCTTCGCGCTTTAGTGAATTTGCCCCATGTGTGACATTACACATACTGCAATCCTCTATGGCTTTGTCTATACATTCTCCTCCTCTTTTGTTCCTGATAAATACAGTACATCTGGCTAATAGAAAAATCTGACAGACTAATAATTACCACTAATTTATTGTCATCTACATTGTCTTATATTAATACTGAGCCTATATTTAAATCTATCAAACCAAATGACAAGCTGGTTTTCAAACGTTTGCAGGTGATTACTCTTAAGTACAAGAAGGCCTTTTCATATCATACCTGGGAATGAAAAATGAATGGAATCCTAGAAATAAACGTGCTAATCGAAAGGCAAATGATAAACAGTGTAACATTTGAATCAAGTCGGTGTTAGCTGTTCCATTAGCCGCTCTCTGATAATTTAGCATGACAGGTGGCAAAACACCAGCCATCCTTTCTTCTTTCTTTGTACAAAGAAAAAAAAAACAATTGTGGGCTACTGCTGCTCCGAAAGAATATCAAGGTCACTGTCTAGATTAAACAAAAACCAGAGCTTCCATCAACAGATGTCAAAACAGATAAGTCCAGATTTGACATCCACTTGCAGAACTATAGCCTGTTATCAGTGTTACAGTGACAGCTGTGTGTGTGCTATAGCAATGCTGAACAGTTTAGCTCCGTGTGAATGGCTAAATGTGTATCACTATTATTAACCTGTCTTTTTTATATACAATTGCATTTTTAACTTACAATCTGCTGACATTTTTGAGTTTTCTTGCCCAGCAGTAGGCAACCATCATACCAAATTGGTCAACTAAAAAATGACAGTGGGGCCTATTTATAAATGTGCAAGGAGAAAAATAAATAAGTGTACCTTTATGTTCCATAATAGTTCATTTTGAACAAATGAATCACTATTTCCAGGATATCAGACTCTTGAGGATGGCACAATAGTGAAAAGAGTGTCAGTATGGCAAGCCATGCATAACATCAGAGATCATTAGTCATACGTATGGAATTTTAGCGGAAGTCACATATATATTATTAGGCAAAACTGATAACCTTAGTAGATTCCCTGGCTTTCTTACCAAGTGAAGAGAATGCTCTCGCTAAAATCAGTTACATGAATGCTTATGCTAGTGACTTTGTGCTTCTCCCAAGGCAGGCACTAGCTGTGACAAATGAGAAATCTTATCCTACATATGGTACAATCAGCTGCTTTGCAATGTGCCACATTACCCTAAAAGCCTCCATATAATGTCATCCTGACATGAACTGCTGCATGGCCAACAGAAAGTGATCTGAGAGTCATGTAAGAAATAGCCCATTGAACTTGGACATCATGTGCAATAAATTCTAGGACTAGAGAGTGGAGTCTTGTAAAAAGAAACCTTTGGGACACTTTGTCTACCATTGCCATCCAACAAGACAACAGTGGTGGTCAGCAGTGGGAGCCCACCTGTCAACACTCAGGGGGGCAGACAGGGGACTGTTTCTCAGGACAACACATGGTAGAAATGAACTTAATACCGTGAAGGCTACAATGTACATAAATGCTAAATGCCAAGAATACCAGAGAGATGCTAAATTACACCCATGGGGATAACCTAAAAAATCAGAGGAATAAATGTAGCATTCCTGTGTATAGAAGGTAAAGAACAAAGTAGTCCTTAAGAACTTCTATTAACATTCTATGCCAAATCAGCATACACATTGGAATGATTTCTTTTCTGAGGAGTTTCATTTTTTTTAATGATCTCCTTGAAATATTGATTCTGTTAGTTACACTCTTTGGAAACAAAAATGAAAAGATAGACAATGGTGCAGCTCGGCTTCTGTTTCTTTTACTTTTCTCCTAAATAGGCGCAAAGGGAGAATGGAGACTAAAGTTCAGCCCAACCCGCCCATTGCCCGAGGATATACTGTGGAAGTGGCCCGAACCCGCCTCACCCATGGGTGAACTGCACTCATTCTGCACTCAGGGAACATCTGTTTTACTCTGGTTATTGTTCACATGCAAATAATATCACCAAGGGGAGGTCACCATAAAATGATTTTTTATTAGTTTTTACCCCTTAACAATCAATTACACCAGTAAATCTTGTCTGCTGATCGTTTCATAAAATGTTTATTAGATAACAGAGATTCTAAAACAGGCTTGAAAAATATAATCTGGTAGACACTGTGGTTTCCAACTGAAATATATTTAATTAAAGCTGGGTGCTTCTTCACTGGTTGGAAGACACAAGGTCTCACTAGGTACCAGGGGCGGCTGCCCTGGTACTTTAAGAGTTCTTCAAACCAGAAATTCGGCTTTTCTAGTGCAGACAGTGGAGTTAGGCTCTCTGTGGCCCTCATGGACCCCCCCTAGACCCCTCAGGCGCAAAAAGGTAAGGACACGGGGGAGGGGGCGCAGCAGCAACTGCTGCTGCTGCCTCAGGCGGCGGAGGGGCCCGGATCGCCCCTGGAGAGAAAACACTACACGTTCCATGGGTCTAAAGTTTGAAATTCCCATATTCTTTATTTGCCCACTTTCCTGGTTGACATGCAAAATACAATACTTCAAAGTTCTAAAAACAAACGTGGATAATCCTTCTTTTTTCTAAATTCAAAACTACCGTATGATAATTCACTCTTATTTGATACAGTACCTGTATCAGCCTAAATGTTGCTTTGTTACTGAAGCAGACATTTACAATTCAACAAGAGAGTTCTGTATTCTAAGCCTTGGGGTTTACAAAGATTCCAGAATACAAAGAAACTGATACAGAATCTAACAGAGCATTTAACTGTTCTATTTGCTGCTTGATATTTCAGTTTTCCCTAGACAAGTTAAGGATTTACTAAATGTGTATTATAGAGTAGATTTTTTGTTATATTTTAACAAAGATGCAGTAAGGTTTATTTTTTAATATTAATAATTCTATCAACTGCCTTTGTCATTTAAGGTTGTTTGGCATGTGTTTTTGCCTACAACACATTTTGGGGTCTATTGCTATTTAATTTTTAAATAAATGCCAAACTTAAAACAGTATATGTTTTTCTATGCTGTCCAGCTGCTGTATTATGGAATTTCTGAATGGCACCCAACAGTGTAAAAAAAGCAATGTAAATATGAAAGAAATGGGGCCAACTTTCAACTAAGGAGCAAAAAATTGAGAAGGCAATAATATCATTAAAGTTTTATTTACTAAAAGAACCCTTATATCTTTACGTATGGATGTTACCAAACGTTCAAGTGTATGGGATTCTTTACTGAAAAGTACTTATGGCAAATAGCCTAGATAAAAGTAAACTAAAGAGATCATTAGTCATGGATACCCTTGACAAAATCTCAACACTATTGTTAATAGGCACAAAATAATAGAAAGCATTCCTATGGAAATTCATTCCCCACTTCACCTTAGTTACTATAGCAATAAATGCAAACTAATGTCCTGACAAAGGCACTTATGTGAAGTTTAGTTGGTGCACTGTTTGGATTTGTAACAGGGAATTTGTATTTGACTCATTCAAGTGCTGACATCAACAGAAATGTATTTTAATTACAGCTCCAAAATAAGCGCTGCTTAAGTAAATACTTATTTTTTGGACTAATTTGGGATTCACTACGTGGAACTGAAAATGCACAGTAACAAAGCCAGTCCATAGCACATACATACTGAAACTACTCTGACAAATACAGTTACCTATGGATTTTGTTTTATAGAAATAAAGCCTTTCTATGAAAATTATACTATTCTAGTAGTATCTATCTTATCTTTTTTTTTACTTTCAGTACTCTCAAAGAAATTGCATATACAAGCATGGAATCCGTTATTTGGAAAGTCATTATCCAGAAAGCTGGAAAGGCCATCTCCCATAGACTCCATTTTAACCAAATAATCCAAATTTATACAAATGATTTCCTTTTTCTCTGTAATAAAAGTACTTTTTAATTGATCCAAACCAAGATATAATTATTCCTTATTGGAGGCAGAACCAGCCTATTGGGTTTGATTAATGCTTAAATTATTTTCTAGTAGAATTATAGTTTGAAATCTAAATTATGGAAAGATCCGTAATCCAGAAAACCCTAGGTCCTGAGCATTCTGGATAACAGGTACCATACCTGTACATGTAATTGTATAGTCTAGTGCTAAGAAACCTTATAATATGTCATTAGCACTGGAAATTATGACCCTATTAAAACTCTCCATATTTTTTTAATGACTTGGTCCATACATTTAAGAAATGTTACAATTTCAATAACTATAAAAAGGAAATATCAACCTTTAGTGAATCGGGGGCATTAAAGGTCTATATAACCAGTCTATTATACAAGTGGTCTTTCAAAAAATAGTAATGGTTGAAAAAACTGTCAATACTTAAATATGTTAATAAATTAGAAGGGATATTACTCCTGCATGCAGTACTTCAGTGTGGAGTATGAATTAAAAATCTGTACGTGGCAGAATAAAGGGCAAATGAGGATATACTATCTCAGTGCTTTCAAACTGCTCCCCCAAGGCACACTAAACAATCTCAGATTTAAGGATATTCTTGCTAAAATACTGTACTGGCAGGTTCATTAATAAGACTGAGCATGTGGTTGCCATCTAATTGTTTCACCTGAGTTTATGCAAACACATCCTTAAATTCTGGCCCATTACGTATATGACTTAAGGGGCTCGTAAAACACCACCCCAATACATTTACAGAGAAGGTGGACATGTTTTGTAAATGCTGGAAGCTTGCAAAATTGCATTGCAGACTACACAACCTATACAATAACTTTACGTAGTGTTATAAAGGGTGTTTTCTTATTTACATTTGAAAAGCTTTTTACATGCAAATGTAGGGCCCCAGGTCATGCTTAGACTTTTTTTATTTATGTAGCACCAGTACATTGGTACATAGTTGAAAATTTCCAAATGTACTGTATATTTAATATTTTAATCTTACAGTCTTTCTCTTTGTAACCTATCAGTCACCGTTTTGTTAATACTATGGTTATAATAATGATTAACAAATATTTTAGTACTATCCCTCTGAATTAAAAAAGAAATGGCAACTAATGGTAAATTCAAGGAGCTTGATTTAGGAATTCATTATTTTTTCAGTGTGTTTTCTACCTTCCTGCTTAGGGGTGTAAAGCTACATGGGTAGACCTATCCAATGTAAGTCCAGTACAGCTACGTTAAGGCCCAGTTTTGATTGAGAATCAATGTGGTTTAAAACCCTTTTACAAAGTCATTGTAAAAATCTTAAAATGTTAAAACTGATGCAATGATCATCATCAGGCCTCAATCAGATTACCTGCATCGGACAACTAGGGCTGATTTTATCTTTTGTTAAAAAGAGGGATTCGCTACGAAAACATCCTTAACATCATCAAGCCAGATATTGTGTAATTTAAATACCAAGTAACAATTCAAGTATTAAACCCAACAAAGATAGGCATCTAGAATTATTTACCAAGTGTTCAACCATACAACAAAAAAACAAAGTTTGCTGATATTATTAGGTAACACTGGGGGGTAAGACTAAATTACTGGACAGGTTGACCAGTTATGCTTTCAGATTGCTTTTCAATTTTTGGCCAAACCAAGCTAGTAAGCTGTAAACTGTAAGGGCAAAGTGGTCACTATAAAAATTTATAAAGTGGTGTAAGAGCATTGCCTAAGTCATGTGAGCTCTTTTGGACAGGATCCTCTCTACCTCTTGTATAGGTAATTGGTTGTTTTTTTTTAATATGTAATCTGAATGTTCAGTGTATGCACCTATTTATTGTGCAGTGCTGCAAAATGTGTTGGAGCTTTATAAACAGTTGTTTAGAATAATAATTGTAAGGCAAGTAACAAGGAACAATTCTTGCAGGAAAAATATTGGAATAAAACCCCTTTTTTTGAAATTTAATTTGCCCCATGTTTGCTTTATTCTTTTACATTACATTTACCTGCCCTAAGATTTTGCTTTCAGTACATTAACAACTGATATAAAAATGGTTTGACGTATGGCTAAAGCCATCAACCAGCACTATACATTTATAATCCATGTTTTTCTGATAGGAAGCGATAGTTGGTATGTGACATATTCCATCTCTCCATTCACTGTGGAAAGTCACAATAAGCAGACAGAACTCAATCTGACGTTAATGGTTTTTCTCTGCCATGTAAGATTAATGATCTCTTCTGCATCTGCTGCACATTTTAGAGCACCAAAGGTACACAAAAAGAAGATACACAGGTGCACAATGGTACAATTATGAGTGCTGGTTTTTATGAAAAGATCGCTCATTTGCAGTTATTCACTAATTTAAGAGACAGCATACGAATAACGGTTTCGAAGTAACATTAAGTTCTGTCTGTGACCAAGCCTTTATGTGATTTTCATGTTAAATCTCTGGGGTTCAAGCTGGTGACTGCTATAAGCAGGCTGACTTGATAAGCAATATCTGCAGTCAAAGCACATGCAACATTCACAGGTCCTGATTGTGCTTTAGGTGAGAATCTTATTCAGCGCTATAAGGCAGATGTCTGTTTAGAACTCAACTCACGTCTCCTTTAAAAATGCAAATCATCTTATGTGGGTAAATAAGGAAAATGCAATTGTTAGGTGGTTTGTTTTGATCGCATACATATTATCATAAAAGCCATTAACATGCAACATGGCTATTTATTTATTAGATTTATTAAGGTTTAACAGGAGTCCTGAGTCTTTAGGATTTGCCATTCTTGTACTTGAAATATCTGCACCAATTCTTTTATGATGCTTCTTTTAAAGGGATTTTTTTAGTGAAAGCCGGACCACTTTACGAGGTATATTTAGAGGAAAAAGAAAAAAAATATATGGCACACTGCCTCATAAAGCAAAAAACACTGTTTATTGAAACATTAAAAAACACAGGTGGCTGCTGTGGAATGGACGAATAACGTGTTTTGGGAAAACCCTTGATCATAGGCTCCATTATTTAGAGGAAATCCTTCAAGCTTGTCCATGTTAGGGCAATGTTAGTGCAGTGACAATGGCTATTTGATTAACTTTTGTAGTCTACTACTTGCTAAGGATTACTTACTACTGACATTCATTAGGTCTCGCTGGGCATTTATAGTTCAAAAATACTTTGGTGAACATCTTTAGGTAATAAGGGAAGATCCCAGTGTGAATAGAGACATACCTGTCTGGCACTGGCAAATGACTTGCACTGTGACCTTTATTTATTAAGCACTAAAAAAAAAGGGGATTCAATTACAGTCCATTACTTTTTGAACTACAGACACCACCATGTTTTTTTACACTTATAAAAATATTCTTGCCACCTGGATTTTTCCATTTTTTTTTCCAATGGCTTACACCTAGTCTGAGGCAGTGTGAAATAATGGTGTAAATAATGACTTACAAACTGAAAAGTTGTTGAATGTTTAGAATTTCATTTTAAAAATTTAAATTATACTTTTAAAACAAAAAATTTAAGGAAAATGAGCAGAAGCCATTAAACTCCAAGAAACAAACAATTTAAGCAAAATCATAGGTTAAAAGTAAGCAAGGCCAGGACGACAAAACAACTTATTTGTTAAGAAACAATTAGTAATACTGTATATATGGATTTACACAGTATTCAGCAGAGACCTCTGCTGAAAAGATAAACTAATCATTTTACTACAGTCCCTTTATCCTATCCACTAATCTTGATTTGTTACTTCAGATTTGGCCTTGATGCTGTGTCTTCCTTTTATAGGTCAGACATCGGTTGTGTAAGTACCATTGCAAGACAGCTGCAGAAGCGTATTCATAAAGCTTACAGAAAAAATATATTGCTTTGAACAGGGAGATGAAAAATAGATGCCATGCCAGATGCTGACTTCTGCAAAGATAGAAGTTATCCATTATTGCACAAAATGCTCTTATTTTTTTTGAAACAAGGACCAGCAGAGAGTTAGGATTCTCAAGCTGTGTAAAGCCAGGGTTCGGTATAGGACATATTTAATGGTTGTGCCCACAGTAATATGCTCTTTTCTACAAAATTCTAATTCATCTTAGCATTAGCGAACTATTAAAATGTCAATTAGACTGAAGGATTATACTTAAACCATTGGTTAAGGAAGCCTAGTCTCTGTAAACAATGAACACTATTAGTATTAAAGGGACAATGTGCACCATTGTCCAACACAAGCCCCATAAATGTTAAAATAAGCATGTTTAATGAGCTTCCTGTCCTCTAAGCTGCTTGTCTGTTGTGTTAATGAACAATGAGTGGGGAGTCTAAATGACTGATTCTCTTTACACTCCATCGAGTCATGGAGAGATTTCAATGTAAAATTACCTGCTCTCCAATACATAAATGATTAAAAAAACACACACCACACTATAACTTCTTTTTTTATTAGTCTTACATGGTACACTAATCTACAACACCATTCAGAGGATGTAAAGATACATTGTACTGAAACTACAAAGAGTACATTCTATTTACATAAAGCTGTAGCACCTTTGAATCTTAACAACACTATGCATTTGTCGATTTTTGTTTTGTGTAAAACTGTGTAACTACAGTGGCAATATAGGTATGATAGTATGATTGGCATTCCTTAGATGTTTTATGATTCTGCCCAGCACAAAATCTGCACAGAGTTTGTACATACTCCTTGTGTCTCTGTGGGTTTCCTCCATATAGACAGATTTCCTCCCACACACAAAATATAAGCAGATAAATAGATTGTAATCTCCACTGGGATAGGGACTGATATGAGAAATTAACTCATTAGAATATGTTGGAACTATATGAATAATTCATAAGCATTTTCTTTTTATCTATTTTTAGAAGTATAACAGCCACACAGTTAGTACATGTAGTCAGGAGAACCATTGACAGAAATTAAACCATTCTTTCCAGTGCTCATTGGGGAATATGGGTCCTGTGCGTAATTCTTGAAATATCAACTCCACCAAATACAACATGGGGGGGGGGGTCTGTCAGAGTCAGTGTCTCCCTGAATGAGAAAGACCCCTAACAACCTTGTGTATCAGTGCATTTGTCCTAAGAATTCCTGGAATGTAGACTGCTGCTTTGTCAATATATCTGCTGATAGGCTTTCCCAGATGTTTGCTTAATTTGATGTTTGCTTTCATGATATACTAAAGTCTGTACAGCCCTGATTTGCTGCTTCTATTAAAGCTTTAAAAATAAAATTATGACCTAACAGAGAAGGCTTAGAATAGCTGCACAACCTGTTTTGTGTTCCCTATTCTGTTGGGGTCTTTGTCAAGGGAAATATTCAGTTATTACAAACAGTCTCATTGCATAGAGTAGTCCTGCTGTAACCACACATGAGGAAAACATTCTATTGCTTTTACAGAGAATGCAAGGGACATATGTGAGGCTGGTTTGTTCATCTTGGCTATCACATTTAAATAGTTTTAAGTGAACTAATAGTAGTCTTTTGTTTTCTTTCCTGGGTTTAATTGGCTATAAATTGTCCCTTGGCAAGCCATTGAAATGGCTGCCAAGGGACAAGTTATAGCACCACACAGCAGCTGGTTTGCTCATTCATATCTGTAACATAAGAGGTGCAAAATTGAGATTAGTTGAACATATTTATTGCAGAGCAGGGTCAAGAGCACTGTTTTTTAAAGAGGAAAATAAAGCTGGCCAAAGATGTAAATATTTTTAAAAGATCTTTTCATTATCGTGAGACCAAGATTATCTTGAAACGATTGTTTAAATGTACGATTTGTCCATCAACTAAAAGATAATTTCAAGCGATATTGTCTAGTTGAAGCCAGGAAAACTGAGGGTAGCTGCCTCCTTGGCCCTGCAAACAGATAGATTTCACTGAGACCAATGAAAATTTCTTAACCTGGCCGATCAATCGTATGTACAATCATTCGATTCCCACTAACTTTACAATAATTTCACTGATTGCACTAAATTTGTTGGATTGCACTAAAATCGGTCGTTCACCAAAGAATAATGTTTGAGTCTATGGGGACCGTAACATTGTGACACAAGTGTTTCTCAGACAGCTTACTGTCTAGCAGTGTGTAGATTGTTTGTAAGCAATAGTGGCTTCAATAGAGAGTAAAGCTGGCCATAGACGCAAAGATCTGATCCTTGATTCGTACAATTTTCGGACTGTGTGTGGTGAGTCCCGACATTTTTCATCCCATGGAGATCGGCCAGGTTAAAAGAATTCTGTCGGCTGCCAATAATATCTCTGCATGTATTGCCAATCTGACGATTTTCAGTGGGAGTCACTAGCTTTTGTCGGATTGCTTTAGGGGCAGAACATCGGCTCATCTGTTCTTTTACTGATCGTTCGAGGATTTGAGCGATCTGATCTTTGTGTCTATGGCCAGCTTTAGGGAAATGTTACTGTAGTCATTTTAACATGACTACACAACATGACTTAGTAACAACTGATGTAATTGTCATACATTCCCATTAAACTCAATGGGAATCATGCAGAGTATGACTGATGGGTGCGAGTACTATACCTCTAAATACCATGGAGGCCCAGATTCACTTCTTCCAGGAATATGCAACACGAATGCCTCCTCTGACATCAGCCTATCAAAGTATGTTGCTAAGTGTGAGGTGCCTAGTAGAGTGGAACTACATTTTCTTTTAGTCAGAAACCAGCCATTAGGCTAGTTTTTATTGACATTTCCTGATAACTGATGCTTATTTGCATTTCCTGAAAACTGGTGGATGGGACACACAAGAACATATATACCATAAAGAATTGAATTAAAACTATTATTGGTATTGCCCCAAACCTTCACAGTAACAGAAAGGGTAGAAGAAGGGGCTTAATCCCAGTTTTGCATTAGATATGTTGCAGTGCATTTATGCTTCTCTGCTAGCAGAATTTGCTAGTTATCACAGTCATGTCAAACAGTATCTCACTGTGTTAATGATAAGATTGCTGTCCAGATCAATAAACACTACAAAGTAGATCATTTAGTGCATTATTATTTTAAATGCCGATTAAATATGTCTCGGGGAATTGAACTAATCACGGAGAAATATACAAATTTCATGAAAAATGCACTTCCCTGCAATCTCTGAACTATTATTTTAAATGGATCTCATTGAAGTACATTTAGCCATGGCTTAATTGAGTTTTTCTCTGTGATCATTTAAATATAGCATTTATAAAGTGTAGTGAGCGATAAACCTCAGAATAAAGATGCAATAAATTACATGTGCCATGTCGATGAAATTGTAGGAAAAGTAAACCATTAAAATAGAATTTCTTTAACATCCTAGATGAGAAAAATCTGCATAAATTATGCAGGTGTCACAATCCAGGCAAGTATAATGATAATTAATTAACAGGGATTTTATGTGCTATTTAAAAGGGCCCTAAGTAATGCAAAGCATTTCCGAGAGTTTCATTCCTTCTAAGGTTCTGCCAAGAACATTGAGCATAAAGATGGGCAGCTTGGCAGTTTGGAATATTAATGATCATTTAGCTTATTTAGGGTGCTCAAAAAATGAGAAGCAAACGAGAAACACAAATGATGGCAGTTTTAGGCCAATGGTTGTTGTATTGCAATATTTTTTTTGTGAGAATAGAGGTCATTTACAAAGGTGTTGTTCGTCAAAAATGCTAAAGTCTTAAGTGGTAATCGTGATCCATAAATTCAATACTTCCCCGGAAAATCAGCAGAAAATTCTCCATTTTTCAATTCCCTTCCTGGTCAGCAACCTAAATGGTCAACTGATGATGTATCTTGGCCCATAAGGTTGCTGTAGCAGGGACCTAGAAACTCCAAAATTGACTGTTGCCCAGTCCTGCAGAGAATCAAGAATAGTCCTAAAGTAGACTACTACTGGTGGCACAGGTTATGCAAGTGTCAAGTGTTTTTGGCTTTGTCGGACAACCATTATTTTTTACACACATTTCTAAATATCTGTTTGTGTAGAGAACTGGATGGTTCTGAATAAGAACTGAACTATATATATTCATGCAATTTTCAGTAGGCACTCGAAATAGTGTCGCTCATTTGGGGTGGTCCAGATCTGACAGAGACCCCCCACAATGGATAGGAATAATTTTACTATCTATACTATACTATAACATATTTAGAATGTATTAGTCTGCCTTTCTGTCTGTGTAACACATGGCATTACCCTCAAATAGGATTCTGTACTTTTATTTTTATCATTTCTACAGAACCACATTTATTGACAGTTTTAAGGAATGAGTAGAAAGAGGCACCCTGCAATGTACTTTGTCTAAGTATGGAAAGCGTGTCTCAAGATGTGAACCAACATTGCTTCACACTTTGTTACATGACAAGACTGAACATGATACAGATCTAGGATTATTTATAAATGTTTATATGGGTGCATCTGCAGATTTACTGGATGGCATCTACAATTTCAATTACCAAATGTCCTAGAACCTCCAAATGCAAACAACTGTATAGAGCAATGCACAGAAATAGAGAAATTATGTTTATCTTGTCAAAACCTACCACACTTGGAAGAAAATATGTCTTATCCAGTATAGACTAGATTGCACGTTAATTCTGTCAGCAGGGATCAATCAATAACATGAATTACTTTCTAAATAAACAAGGGTATGAAACAGCCATTAAATATAATCACGTTAAATAATGTCAGAGACTGTTGCTTACTGCATTCCTACTGGATTAGACAACATGAACTAAGAGTTCCAGCAAAAGCATCATCAGACTAGATCTGCTGTTAAAGGAACAATCTAAGAGAAATTTGCCAGAGGCTGTAATATGAAGTCGCTGGTTGTCCTCTAAAAGCAACTGGGGATAGGAATGGAAATCAAACCCCAGCAGCTGTCTATTTTTTGTCTCTGTTGACAAGTTCTAGGGGCACCAAATGTCCCCAAACGGCTAAATAAGACACAATCCTAGAGAAAGAGCTTATCTTTTGAATTTAAGCTGAAGGTACTTCATGATCTCAACTATTAGATGTCTGTGATAATACAGTAAAGATATAAGTTTGTAGAAGGGGCACCTAGCAAATGATGCCCAAAGAAGGCCATACATGGGCCTATAAAAGCTGTAAGCAGCTTATTGGTCCATGTATGGGGCCCTTTGATGGGCTTCCCCAACAGATAAATAGTCAAAAACTGTCCAGATATCAATTGGACAGGTTTAAATATCCCATTGGAGCGAGGACCACATCTGTTCATTCATGTGGCCCTTGCTTTAAACTCCTGTATTCCCATTTTTTTGATCTGATCTTTAAAGGAAAAGGACAGTCGTTTCACACTTGGGGGTGCTAAATGTTAGGCACCCCCAAGTGAATGTATGTACTTACCTGAAACCCCAGACTGGTGCTCCTATTAAAACTGCACCCAGGGTTATTCCAGTGAGCACCACGGAGCCATCCTATTTCTGCCTCTTCTTTCATCAAATTTTCCAGGGCAGGTACATGCGCAGTAGAATGAAATAGCTGGCTTTTTAGCTAGAGTTCGGCTTTTTACTATAATGTGCATGTGTAGCTAGCTGTGAGAACAAAGAAAATGATTGCTCTGTGGTGCTCACTGGAAAAACTGGGCCAGTGCAGTTCTCTGTTCATAGGAGCACCGGTCCGGGGTTTCAGGTAAGTAAATACATTCACTTGGGGGTGTCAAACATTTGGCACTCTTAAGTGTGAAACAACTTTCCTTCTCCTTTAATGCCATAATGCCCAACTATCGAATCAGCCTGATGTCGCCCCCCCTTTAGGTGGACAAATCAGAGAAAGATCCATTTGTTTGGCGACCTTGCCAAGTCCAAGCCTCTACCACAGTATATGCCAGATATGCAGAAGATTGTATTTCTTTTTTCCAGGATAGACAGAATAGCCATAATTTGCTGTGCACAATACACAGGGTACTCACAGAATACTCTTTTTACCCTTCAATTTTTGTGTCAGGTGTCACCTTTGAGAAAATAAAAAAAGTTTCCCAATAAAAGTATGGGATACATTATCTGGAAACCCGTTATACAGAAAGCTCTGAATTATGGAAAAGCGCTCTCCCATAGACATTTTATCTAAATAATCCAAAAATGTTTAAATTATCTTTTTTCTCTGTAATAATCAAAACAGTACCTTGCACTTGAGCCAAACTGAGATATAATGAATCCTTATTGGAAGCAAAACCAACCTATTGGGTTTATTTAAGGTTTACATGATTTCCTAGTAGACTTAAGGTATGAAGATCCAAATTACAGAAAGATCTGGAATCCGGAAAAACCCAGGTCCCAAACATTGTGGATAACAGATCACACAGATAACATTCTGGATAACAGATCTCATATACTTGGAAAGACATGATTAAATTGAGTGGTCTGGGTCAAAGGAAATCAAGTGCATATTTCAGCTGCTGCATTTTGTTTAAGCTCAAAAAGAGTAAACAGTAATTCCCTTTTTTTATGTTTTTAGAATTGAACTAAATGTACCTGTCTTCACTGACCCTATGTTGTGCAAACTAATTGAATGGCTCCGTAACCATGACCAGCTTACTTATCTCTTCAGAAATCTGAAAGCAGGAAAAACACACTTGAGGGAAATCAGATCATGATCAGATCAGTCAACCTACCAGACAGAGGTGAAGAGATATGCTGTACCTAAGAACATCATTAGCACAAGGTTCCAGACAAAGAATGCACAAGAGTAATCATGACCCAGTCCCCTACAGGCTACTCTTCACAACTGTTTAAGAAGCAAAACCGTGGTATACTGTATGTACAGTCTCAGCTATTTAAAAGCTTTCTATACAAAGATTCTCATATTTTCAAATTCAGCTCTGAGATGTCATTTAACTGAAAAGATTTTCATTCAGTTGAATCCAAAGGAGCGTTTCTATAAAGTAAAGTAAAGTACGATATTTTATGTCAAGAAATAAGTGTAATAGTGGTGTAATATAAATAATATATTCAGACTAACAAAAATGATGCCATTATTGTACGTCACCTAAGATCTGGTTTTACTTATTGAAGCCAATAAGACTTAACAGATTCTGGTATGAAAATAACAGATTCTGGTATGAAAATAACAGATTCTGGTATGAAAATTGTTATAAAAAGCTGAGTAAATAATAGTATAATGGATACTGTCATGAGAAATTTATAGTCAAATCCATTATCTACCCTAAAATATATAAGAATATAAAACCCTCATCCCAAAACAGGCAACAACAGTTTTTTTTCATTCTCTACTTTTTAGATTATATTAGTTCTAGTATTACTGAGAGGCACTTACTGTCAGGCTGGTGTATTTATTGGGCTTAATTATCCCTATCACTGAATAATAGTGAACAAAAACAATGGAAACATTGAAATATGCCTATGGCCAAATGGACAATCAAAACCATGTAGTAAACACAAATAGGTCTTTAAAATATACACACATGGTCTTCTGAGTTTCTAATTTGTGGGGTTTTTTTTTTAGAATTGCTGAGTTTCTATTCACATGTATAGAAACATGCTACAAAGGCATTGTATATATTATACATTTTGTGTACAAATCTATTACATTCATTTGAAAACATATAAGTGTCTATTTGATAGTACTGCACAAATTTGTACTTTTAACACTGTGAACAGCCTTTTTTTATCCTGTACCATTTAACTGGATATATTTCAATTCAATGAGGGAAAAAATTCCACAGACATGACAATTTGCATACACTAATTCCGTCAAATTTGTTTTCCTAATGATGGTATTTCACCAATGACAGCATTCAATTTGGTCCTTAATGCTTTTCTGACAGTTGAAAATGGATCTAAGTTATCATTTTCTTGTATCCATTGCCTCTTTTTGCTGGTGTCCACTAAAATAAATTCAAGCAGTGTCACAGATAAAAGGCAATAATGAAAATTGGTTTCACTCTATGGCGTTATAATATGCAGTGAGTGAAAACAGAAGCTGGGGAATAAACTGCTCTGAGTCAGGAAAAGCAACTCCTCAACACGACTGTGATTCCGCCAATGGAAATGTTATGTAAAGTGATGAGCATTGATCCAGTAATCCCTCAAATCTGCCAGACTATCTTTAATTCACCTGAACAGAGGGCTGCATTGTAAATAGAAACAAAGCCTTCAACAGCCTGACAAACTCTTGTTGCAAGGAGAAGTAACTGGATTTGTAGGCAGAACAAAAGATGTCCTGCTGTGTTGGGTTCTAGTAAAAAGATTACAGATATCAGTCACAGTGCACTGACTAATGAAAAGCAGTTTTTACTGATCATTTCTTAAACCAAAAATGGCTATTGAGTATGATATGCACACATAAGAGTGGGGTCATCGCACAAGAAAATCTATTTCACCAAAAACTTTACTGCTAAAGTTTTTACCAAACCTGTGTAAACAAGCATTTTGTTAGCCATGGTTCATTTTGATATTGAATAGAAGCAAAAGCCCATTAGGCTAAAATGCTGCACCTTACAAACATGGCTAACTGCACAAGGCCAAAAGGATCTTTCTGCTCTTTCTGTGTTAAGGAATGTATGTGCTGTGCTGCAATCTAAGGATATTTCTTTCAACATGCACCTCTCCACAGCGTATTCATCATGCAAAGTGCAGTGCTGAAAGTCTCTGCAGAACATTATGTACAGGCCTTACAATGTATTCTTTATGTCTGTAAGCTTTCAAACAACACTGGGCTGAAATCTCTACAGATGCACATTAGGTGGATACCTTCCAACTACTGCTTTACACAGGTATGCTTCTGTGAAATATACTTGATCAATCAATTAAATCTCTAGCGTGGAACTGCAGACAGATGCCTTCCAACATCCCCCTTAATACTGGCACAGTTATAGGAATGTACTGTCTAGGTCAGTGCTGAAATGTCTCCAGACGCACATTAGGGGGCCTATTTATCATGCTGTGAAAAATGATTTACGCGGGACAAATGGTCTATAAAGCTGTGTGAAATAAATAAATAAACAGCGACTTTATTAAGGCATGTATTTTATGGCGTCATAAGCCATTATTTCATACCACTTACCAGACCTCTCATAATCTGACGGCGCTTACTTGCCCCTTGCATTTTTCCCGTTAATCTTAATGGTTTACGCGAGGTCTGAAGTGGTGTGAAATAGTGTCAAATCCTGCTTTTGGGCACATTAAACACCCACGCAATTTACTGCCATTTATTTTGCACAGCTTTTTACTGCATTTGTTCTTTTACACAATATGATAAATAGGCCTCTTGGTTTATTCCATTCACCATTTTTTTACTCACACATAGGTATGCTTATTGGAAATGTACTGAGTATGTCAGTGAGGAAACCAAATTAGGTGTATTACTTCCAACATTCTCTGCTAAAGACTTTTGTAAAATGTACAAAGTAGGTTGGAGCTAGCATCTCTGTAGCCAGTGAAATGTACTGTTTAGGTTTATGCTGAAGCCT
This sequence comes from Xenopus laevis, assembly GCF_017654675.1. Classification (NCBI taxonomy): domain Eukaryota; kingdom Metazoa; phylum Chordata; class Amphibia; order Anura; family Pipidae; genus Xenopus; species Xenopus laevis. The sequence goes on along the minus strand of NC_054372.1, from coordinate 115,617,286 downwards.
CAGCAGCCCCACATTAGGGGGATTGCTTCCATCACTACCCCTAACTATGCAAGTCACAATTGTTGGAATTAACAGGTTTCAGAAACCACAGGGGATGTAGGAAGGTATTTGACTGGGGCCCTCCATCTGAATCACCACTGATTTATTTCTCCATGCTATATTGTTTTCACTGAACAATAAAATATCTTGATTTATTATGGTGTATGATGTGGTAGCTGCCCAATTCATGTGTCAACATTCAAGAAAATATTACACTAATGCTGAGTAAGCAGCTCTGTAGCTTTTAACTGATTTCTTTTTTTTTTTCCTTTTAATGAACAAGATGAATTATTTTGACCACACAGTGACATTTTTATCTGGTAATTGAATATTTGGCAGGCTCCTAACCATCTTTTGTCCCTTGCAATAAGCAGATGAAGTAAAATGAATTTAAGGAGATGATTCTTGCTATGTGCAGCCAACAATTTTTTTTGGTGTGCGCTATAAAATCCTTGATGCAACACACTGCAGTACCATATTTCATTAACATCCCTAGTATATTCTCATTCTCATTGTTAGCCACCAATATATATATATATATACAGTATATATATATATATATATACACACACACACAATGTATTGAGGGAAAAAAAGCACATATTTATGGACTGCTAAAAGAGCATTAAAATCGTAAAACATAGGAGGTCTCCATGTAAAACTAGTAGTACCACCCACATCACCATCTGTTTCCATATAGCTTTCCCACATATGGATGTCATATTAAAAAAGAATTTAGTGTGGGTGGATAATTGGGAATCATCCTTTTAATAATGAGTGAACATGCCTGAAATATAATGCCTGTCATACATGTGCAGAGAGCAAAATGAAAAAAACAAAAACCATCAGAAGAGAATGCAAAATTAGGCCATGCTAGTTATATCCAAAGTCAGCGAGTACAAAATATGGTGCACTACATAAATTAATATTTTTGCCACACATTTCTATAGTACCTACATTCAATAATCATTTGTACTACTCCTCTTTTTCTTAATTAGATGGTAAATCTACCACCTCTACCACATCGTTTTACCACTTTAAATGGGCAAAAAAAGCTGCCAGTGCAAAGTTCTTCTCCATGTGTAGTAATTCTTCCATGCAACTTTCACTTCATATGGCCATTTTGGTGTGCTGTGATTGTTGCAATTGTTTACATAATATTAGATTTTTGTTTCCTTACTAGACAGGAGCAAAACATACTGCATCTTACAGCACTGCTCATTGTATTCTCTACATATAATCAAAATGTCTTATTTTTACATAATATCTTGAAGCCAGGCAGCTTTACATCCATCTGCTTAATGTAGCAAAAGTGATTTTTTTTCTGCCCCAGAAGCATGTTTTTGTTAAATATATTTACTTTACACATATTTGCCTCATAATAATCCAGGCGTATTAGTGGATGGCTTGCCTGTACTGGTACAATTACCCAGAATGCATACAATTCCACTGCAAACTTCTAAGCCTTAAGGGCTTTTGACACTGCTATAAATGGTCCAATTTAGAAGGAACTACAAATCTGCAGAACAAAACAAATGGAATATTTAGTGAACAGTGATATGTATTCATGCAGCTCTACATAAATAAAACTATACATATATCATAGTAATGTCATATCTGTCCACTTATCTCCTGCCCATTCAAATTGCCAAAGCCTTAGAGCAATTACACATAGGGCACTTTGTCACTGGTGGGAAGTCTATGCTCCCTGCAGGCAAACAGGAATTTGAATGACTTAAAGGATAACTTTCCCCCTAACAAATACTTAAAGGGGAACTAAAGTCTAATATAGAATAATGCTAGAAATGCTGTATTTTGTATACTAAACATTAGGGATGCACCGAATCCACTATTTTGGATTCAGCCAAACCCCCGAATTCTTCACAAAAGATTTGGCCGAATACTGAACCGAATCCGAATCATAATTTGCATATGCAAATTAGGGGTAGGAAAGGGAAAACATGCTTCACTTCCTTGTTTTGTGACAAAAAGTCACGAGATTTCCCTCCCCGCCCCTAATTTGCATATGCAAATTAGGTTTCGGTTTCGGTTCGGCCGGGCAGAGGGATATGGCCGAATCCGAATCCTGCTGAAAAAGGCAGAATCCTGGCCGAATCCCAAACGAATCCTGGATTCGGTGCATTCCTACTAAACATAAACATAAATTTACTGCAGCAGAATCTCCTGCACTGAACATCCAGAAAAAGACACAAAGTTTCTAAAACTTAATTGACTTTTGGCACAGAAACCAGAATAAGTGTTGGGTGCACGTGACTTGCAGCTTAAAGGGCAATTCACTATATCAGGGCAAAACTATAGCACATAAAACATGACGCTAACACCCCCAGAAATGTATTCAAACTTTCCATAACTTGCCAAATTTTGGAAAATCGACATGGTAATTTTGGGGGTGTGGCCATAAAATGTTCTTTTTGTCCCTCTTTCTATTTTCAAAATGTTGGGAGGTATGCTCTAACTGTAACAGAAAGAAGTGTGGGAGCAAAAGACAGAACTGTGTACAGTAATTGGCTTATGTGACCTAACATGTATGGTTTGATTGTGTACACTGTGAATAATAGGATCCCAGGGGATGGCCTTTATTTCCTAACATGGTAATTTCCTCTTTACAATTACCCAATGGCATATACTACAAAAAAATATATAATTATGAAAATGGTTTATTTACATGAAGCAGGTTTTTACGTATAGTTGTTTTATGCATAATATTTTTATAGAGACCTTCATTGTTCCAGGTATAGTTTTCTTTTAATTGTGTAAAAATGCATAAAGCATACTGCATAAAGCTATACAAATTTTCTACTGAACAGTTTGGTTTTCCAGCATTTTATTGCATTTTCACGGGCAACAAAGTGCTCTGTGTAACAACATGCAAGACCACAGCACCTTAAACTACATAACACAGGTCAAATGAAGAGAGGGCATACAAAAAAAGAGACACAAATACCAGAGCAGGGCTAAAATATGCCAACTTCAGTTTAACACCATCACAATTACCATCATTCCAACCAAATATAAATATGGTACAAAGCACTGTTTCTTAAGCAACCAAAATGAATTTGTAGGTTCTTGTTTTACTACAGTAAAAACCAGCCTTACTCCGTATGTAGAGAGCAGAATGGCAGATGGTTATTAGTGGCATGCTGTTTTTTGTTATCAATGCACTATGCTTGTAATTTAGTGCCCTGCGTTTCAAACTCACTGAAAATGTATGCAAGTCATTTAGGCAAACAATAGCTTTTGATTACTGAATTTAGAATTAGAATTGCTGAAAAGTTAAGATCTCTAACCATATAATTTAAAGACATTAGTTGGCATACACAATCCATTTGAAGAAAATGCGGCAAACCAATGGCTCATTTGTTTCCGACGATACTTAACACATTTATTTCTTTTTTTTTTTTCCATTAGTAGCTTGTCCAATATTTCTTGGTAGTGATTTCACACTCATGAATTCATTTCCATGGTAATAAGTCTAATTCTCAGCTAAAATAAAATAAAAAAACGAGAACAAATGGCGAAAAATGCTCATAAATATTTATTTCTGGAACCCTCCTGTGAGTGCGACCTAGCTTATATATATATATATATATATATATATATATATATATATATATATATATATATATATATAAACAGGTTTTAAGCTTAGTAAATAAATTTCTGTTATGGATAACTAAACAAATCTTGATTATAACACCTCTTACATATGGGCCAATGTGCTCTGACTAATCTGCCCATTGAATGCTTCTCTGATGCGCTACCATAACATGGCAGACTTGCGGGTACATCTCAATGCTGACTGAGTGACACATCCTAAATAACCAGTAAGATCACAATAAAGTTAACACATATTATTTACATTTAAGGGTTACTGACCAGTACCTACAAATTGTCTTTTTATGACGATTACACCCTAAGGGTGCATTGAAATCAAGGAATAGCATGTTAACTAGTTCACTCTACATTACTAAAGCCAAAGTATTGTAAACAACGTATCTGTTATTCGCTGTGCAAATGGGGGCCCTACAGCCTTGGTAGCACTTGAATAGCTACCCCATGGCTACATAGTAGTTTATTTATACAAACTGTAGTAGTGCTTCTAAAGCAAGCACAGTTTCCACCAGTGCAGGTTAATAGTACATCATCCTTAAATGGATGTAAAACCATTTGGTTTTTAAGTGTTATTGGGTCTTTAATGAGAAAGAAAAATTCCCTACTGTGCTTGAAGTATATTACAGACCCTTGCTAAATGTGCTAACTCTTTTCAGTGAACCTTAGATTATACATATACATGAACTGGCACAGTAACAGAGAAAGTACTTAGATAAAATGCTTTCCAGAAATAATATAGGCTGCATACTGAGCATAAATGCATATGGATAATTTACATTTCGGTACTGGCCTTTTAAGCAATAAGCAACTGATTTTTGATGAGCTTATTTTTCAGATTTTGTTAATCTAGACTTAATGCATCAGCTAAAGCAGACACATAATGTACCAGTGACACAATAAATAAAAACAATAGCATTTTTCTAATTTTGCCTGACTAGAAATACTGCCCTAAAGGTTAATTGCAAACTTTATAGCCTTGCTAAGCAACCAGAATCAGCCCAGAAAATACAGTATATACCAGAACACAGATACAACCATACAGCTGACAGCTTTTTTTGCTAGCTAAATCTGACAGTGTAGTGATATTTTTGATATGTTAGAAATTAACTGTGGCTTTATCTGTTGTGGAATGCACACCTATAGATGAGCCAGGAAATGCCTACTGGTTGATTTCCAAAGCAAGAAAAGAACTACAGTACAGGTAGGATCCGGAAACCCGTTATCCAGAAAAAATTATGGAAAGGTCATCCCCCATAGACTCCGTTTCATCCAAATAATCCAAATGTAACGTTTAACAATGATTTCCTTTTTTCTCAAACAGCCTATTGGGTTTATTTAATGTTTAAATGATTTTCTAGTAGACTTAAAGTATGAACATCCAAATTATGGAAAGATTTTGGATAACAGGTCCTATACCTGTACCAACTTGGTTTAACAAGGTGCTTTGCAAAATGATACAATATAAGTGACATTAGTGAGTATTGTGGGAAAAACTAGTTTGTGTGCCTTTATCCTTGGAATGCAATTTGTTCCATCCTGGATCCTAGTGTGACATTTCTCTTACCCATCATCTTCCTTATTGCTAAAGAGAAATCTGAAAGGGTCTAGTGAACAAAATGACTCCATTTTTCTTTTTTGTTGTAGGCCATGTTCGTCCATCACTCTGGGTGCTACCCCCCAAACATGTAAGTGGAATGATCAGGGAATAAAATAAACAAACAACCATTATAGGAGAAGGAAAGGCTAAAATTAAGTAAGCTTTATCAGAAAGGTCTATATAAATACACCAGAAAACCCTAAAAGTAATGCTGATCTGAGCCCTCTGTCAAAAGAAACACAGCATTTCTTTCCTTCTATTGTGTACACATGGACTTCTGTATCAGGCTTCCTGTTTTCAGCATAAACCTCCAGGGCAGGGCTTTAGCATGCTCAGTTTGCTCCTCTCCTCTCCCCCTCCCTCCTCCCCTCTCTGCTGTAGCCCAGAGCTATGACTGAGCAGGGAAACTCAGGCAGGAAGTGATGTCACACCAAGTGAATATGGCAGCTGCTATCCTAAATAAACACAGAGAGCTTCTAGAGCTGTTTACTCAGGTATGGTAAAGTATTCCGCAGAATAACTAGTGTTATAGCTTGCACTATTGTGGCTAATCGATTAACAATAAACTGCTTCGGTACCTCTCCTTCTGCTTTATATATAATATATACATAAAATCAATGTTAAGTGTGTTAAGTTAAAGCAGAGCTGAGTTTAGGCTAACCAAAAGTTACATTTGATTGAGTTTTCAGTTACAAGTATTTTGGCGCACCCCTTGACTTAATTATTTTCCATGTTATGGCTTGCCCACTTTGAGTTGCTCCCAAATCCAGAATTAGAGATGAAATTAATATAAGAAATTAGAGAGGGTTGGCATCAATGAGACTTAGCAATAATTATCCGCATTATGTGAGTCAGGAATAATGAAGTGTCCTTCCTGAAAGTCAAAAAGTTGGCAAACAGGCATTTTTGTTCTGCAGATATGCATGGATCTTATTAGCACTTGTCTGACTTGCATACTTCCACCAACTCTAATCATGCCCATATAACTGTGCTACATACTGAGAGTCATAGTTCAGCTGGAGAGACTGGGATACCCTTTATCTGATCTCTGCTTACATTTTATCCTCTGCAGTCGCTTTTCTGGGAACTCATTTTGTTCTAAGTTTCCAGTTTTCTTTGTAAGTGTCTGATCTGATCTGAGGAATGGTATTGTTTACTTGTATGTGTTTTGTCTAGTGTAATGTTTCACCTGGCTGTTAGTAGCAAGTATTTTACCCTCCAGGTGGATGCAACTGTCTGATTCTTCGCACTTACTGTTACTCCATTTCTATTTACTTGTATTCACATTTAGGGGCATATTTACTATTGGTCGAATATGGAGGGTTAATTAACCCTCCATATTTGACCCTCAAAGGTAAATCCTTCGACTTCGAATATCGAAGTCGAAGGATTTAGAGCATTTAGTTCGATCGAACGATCAAAGGAATAATCGTTCGATCGAACGATTAAATCCTTCGAATCGAACAATTCGAAGGATTTTAATCCATCGATCGAACGATTTTCCTTCGATCAGAAATTGGTTAGAAAGCCTATGGGGACCTTCCCCATAGGCTAACATTAGTGCTCGGTAGGTTTTAGTTGGCGAAGTAGGTGGTTGAAGTTTTTTTTAAAGAGACAATACTTCGACTATCGATTGGTCGAATAGTCGAACGATTTTTAGTTCGAATAGTTTGATTCAAAGTCAAAGTCGTTGTCGAAGGTCGAAGTAGCCAATTCGATCGTCAAAGTAGCCAAAAAAAACCTTCGAAATTCAAAGTATTTTTTATTCTAATCCTTCACTCGAGCTAAGTAAATGTGCCCCCACAAGTTCTTCAGTCTGCTCGAAGACAAATACAATTATATCCACGCAAATATAGCTGTAATCTCTGTATATCATTGCACATATTCACAATTTTTCCAGTGATTTGTCCTTTGAAATTGTTTGTCAGAATGAGTTAAGTATCCCCAAGCAATGCATCAAACATGGAAGAGCAGTTCCTAGCCTTTCTGGGAGAGGAAGGTGCAGGATAGAAAAGGGATGTACAGCCTGCATCTTTCCTACACAGTTACTATTCATGCCTATGGGTTTGTAAGCAGGGGACCACTTACTGGATATGGTGCTATGCAGTGAATTGTGGCTGGGCAGATTGGAGTGCACTGAACTGAATATTCCAAAATAGGATTGTCTCGAAATCTCTACTGGTTGCATCTCTACATATCATTGTTAGTTGCCCTTTTGCTAATTATAGCTGAAGTAAATTCAAAATGTCCCCATTGGCAGAGGTAAAAGAGCAGCCCTATTGGGTATGATCAGGTGACACTACCAGACCACAGTATACAATGTACACTATATTTTGTATTTCTGACATTAAATAGCTCCTGGGCTTACTTTGAACAATCGACAAATTGCCTCAGAAATAACTATATCAAGTGCCTAACGAAGAACCCGTTACCATCTTGTTCTATGAGACCATATTACCATGTAAGGTAATATTTAAACATATACACTGGTAATGTAAAAAGTAGGCATACATCATTTGGGGGTGTGTATCTCCTTGCAACCTGAGCTATATCATTCTGATTATACTAGAACACATTTGGGTCTTGTAGTTGTCACTTAAATGTTTTTCCTATCTACACTGATATACAACCTTTAGATATATCTTTAGAACATCAGTATTCGCTGATTTAACACAATATTATTTATGAGATTAACAAAGAGAGAACAGACATTTGGTATTTGTACAATCAGATCATGGAAAATACTACATGGGCTACCTCTGGAAGGTAAAGTAAAATGTCCCATCTGTTAAACTGTATATACAGAGATGGCTGATTATTTAAATGGCTTTACTTACAGTGATGACAGTTTTCTACATACAAACGAGCTGGCAAGGGGCCAGGGAAGTTGAGTGTAAGACCTCTGGTGAAAAGGAGAAATGGGTTCTCCGCCATTCCCTTTCCCTGCTAAGGCAGTTGTTTCAATGTTATGATTAAATGTGCCTGCTAACTATAAAAAAAATAGCTCAAAGGAGAAGCAAAGTCATTTTCACAAAAAAAAAGTTAGGCACCCCCATGTGATTGCATTTACTTACTTGACACCCTGGCCGGTGCATCGGCCTGGGGTTATTCCAGCAAGCACCAAGGAACGAACATCTTCCTGCTTCTTCTTTATTCAAATTTCCCGCGGCAGACGCATGTGCAATAGAACGAAATAGCCGACTTTTTAGTTAAAGTTCGGCTTTTCCTTCTACTGTGCAGGCTCAGCCACGAGAAAAAAGAAGAAGCCTATCTCTCTGTGGTGGTCACTGGAATAACCCTGGTCCGGTGCAGTTTTCTCCTGATAGGAGCCCTGACCTAGGGTGTCAGGTAAGTAAATGTGATCACTTTTGCGTGCGTAACTTTTGGCACCCCCAAGTATAACAAGAATTTCCTTCTCCTTTAAAGGGATACTGTCATGGGAAAAAAATTTTTTTTCAAAATGAATCAGTTAATAGTGCTGCTCCAGCAGAATTCTGCATTGAAATCCATTTCTCAAAAGAGCAAACAGATTTTTTTATATTCAATTTTGAAATCTGACATGGGGCTAGACATTTTGTCAATTTCCCAGCTGCCCCTGGTCATGTGACTTGTGCCTGCACTTCCGGAGAGAAATGCTTTCTGGCAGGCTGCTGTTTTTCCTTCTCAATGTAACTGAATGTGTCCCAGTGGGACATGGGTTTTTACTATTGAGTGTTGTTCTTAGATCTACTAGGCAGCTGTTATCTTGTGTTAGTGAGCTGTTATCTGGTTACCTTCCCATTGTTCTTTTGTTTGGCTGCTGGGGGGGGGAAAGGGAGGGGGTGATATTACTCCAACTTGCAGTACAACAGTAAAGAGTGATTGAAGTTTATCAGAGCACAAGTCACATGACATGGGGCAGCTGGGAAATTGACAAAATGTCTAGCCCCATGTCAGATTTCAAAATTGAATATAAAAAAATCTGTTTGCTCTTTTGAGAAATGGATTTCAGTGCAGAATTCTGCTGGAGCAGCACTATTAACTGATTCATTTTGGAAATTTTTTTCCCATGACAGTATCCCTTTAAGATATCCTGGGTAAAACATCTGTTTTAGCACCCACTGCATAAAATCTTTGGTTTCCCCTGCTCACAGTTGTGACAGGCCTATGTGACCGATATGAGTTTTTGGACTATTTGTACATTGTTGATAATCCTGAAAATCTAGAGCTGAAGCAGTTCTGAGAGCACAGGACACTTTCTGGCATTACAAGCTCATGAGGTATAGATCTACAAGAATACATGGGGTTGTGACAATATGAAACACCCTAAGACTTCAGGGCGCTCCCATGAATACAAATGAACAGATCACATGGGACAAATTGGGCTCTTGTTATTGTGACTGTGGACAAGGATGGAGGGAGTGGATATGTGAAAGCAGGTAAATACATAGATAGCAACTCTTAGCAGGGGATGATTCCAAACATACAAACATTTACAAGGGAGAGGAAAAGGTTAATAGTACTATAACAAAAAAGATTATGTTGCCTGGTAGGATCACTATAATCATGATCTCTTTGGGTTTAATTAAATATAATGACTTCCTCTTATTTTAAACAAGTTTTCATTTTGGAGTAACCTCATCACTGTAGTAGTTGGTGTGACCTTGAGAAGGTTATTTTCTCCCAAGTGTATTCACTGGGGACTGGTTAAAGCATTCCTTCCTTTTGCTTGTTATCTCTATATGCAGCATCACATTTTATGCACTACTTCGACAACCCATGAAGCAAATAAAAATGGATGCAGATTAATGCAGTTAATGCACACTGGAATCCTGGGATAGGATTAAAATATGTCCTGCTTTGGGGCTGCTGTGCACAGGCCATTGCTGTAGTAAGCTGCAATATACAATATAACTGGAACCTGAAATTCTAGTCAGCTAGCCCACATAAAAAGATTCATCCTTTAGGAATGGCATGGGAATATGTTGCATGTACCCCTTTCATTTTAACACCCCAGCACTGGTGTAATGCTGGCACTGAAACAAAAGGTTGTAAATAACAGGCCTCCATTAGTAAAGCTGACCTCTCTGCAAACCTCACAACTGGCTACAGCCATCTAACATCCATCACCGTTCCCAAAACATAAGCTTTCAGACGAGGCCAGCTGCTCTAGACTTTCTGGGATACGAACAGCTGATATTTTATTCTTTTAGCTATAAATGAAAGTTTTTGTCATGTGAATGATACTTTGTGGACTCTGGCCTACGTTTGCTACAGTTAGGTGTTTTGAAAAAGAAGAGATTTTACATCCGGCATCAATTCAATCCTTAAAGGAAAAGTCTTTTACAGTAATAAAAATATAATGTACTGTCGTGCTGCACTGGTAAAACTGTGTGCTTGCTTCAGAAACTCTACTATAGTTTATATAAACACGCTGTTGTGTAGACATGGGGGCAGACATTCGAAGCTGAAAAAGGAGAAAAAGCACAGGATGCACAGCAGATAACAGATAAGTTCTGTTGTTTACAATGGGATTCTAAAACATACAGTATCTATTATCTACTGTGCTTGAATGGCTGCCCCCATGTTTATATAACCTAAAGTAGTGTTTCTGACACCAAATATAGTAGTGTTTCTACCAGTGCATGGCAACAGTACATTATATTGTCATTCCTTTAAAATACTTTCATTTTTAGATGTTGCTGTTCCTATATTGTCTACATTTCAGTGCAGTTGCCAAAATCAACTTAAATCTTATGGACAAAGAAAGAGACTCCATCCCACCATAACTGATTCAGCTAAAGAGAGTGGATGGAATTAAGATGGCATGTTCTTCTAGATTTTGGAAATATATATTTTGCATAGGGGTTATCTAAAACCAAAATGTTCCCCCTTTCTAGTAACCCTTACCTGCTACTTAGCTTCTTGCGTAATTCTTACTGCACCAGACCATGAATGTTAATGGCTGACTGCTATGCAATGAGTTACTACATTAGAGTAAAATATTACCTGTGCTATTATGATTCAAAGGCCAACAGCAGTTACAAATTACATTGTGCAATATAGCAAAAGAAAGTTAATACACTTTTCTTAAAATTCACTGTAAGGACTCCTTCAAGAATATCTCTTGCGGAGTACAGCAAGGGAATTCCCTATGTCTGAAAGATACATCATTTGCAAGGTACTGCTATACAGACTTACAATTATGGCTGATGCTTAAGGGCTAGTCCACACGGGGAGATAGCGACGCGTTTGCGGTCGCGGCGACAAAGCGCCGCGACAGTCGCCGCGACCGGCGCAGGCGACAGTTTTGTATGGGCGCCTATGTAAAAACGCCTGTGCTAACCACACGAGGCGATGCGCTTTTCAACAGTCGCCTGAAAAAGCCTGGCGAGGCGTTTTTACATAGGCGCCCATACAAAACTGTCGCCTGCGCCGGTCGCGGCGACTGTCGCGGCGCTTTGTCGCCGCGACCGCAAACGCGTCGCTATCTCCCCGTGTGGAATAGCCCTAAAGAGTAATCAGTACGGCAGCCTACATTAAAGGGGTTGTTCACCTTCCAAACACTTTTTTCAATTCAATTGTTTTCAGATTTGTTTCCCAGAAATATAGACTTTTTTCAATTACTTTCCATTTTTTATTTGTTGCTGTTTTTTTTAAAATCTAAGTTTAACGTTTAGGGGCTGATTCACTATGGGTCGAATATCGAGGGTTAATTAACCCTCGATATTCGACTAAGAATTGAAATCCTTCGACTTCGAAGCGCAGAAAATTCGATCGAACGATCGCAGGATTATTCCTTCGATAGAACGATTAAATCCTTCGATCGAACGATTAAATCCTTCGAATCGAACGATTAAATCCTTCGAATCGAACGATTCGAAGGATTTTAATTCAACGATCAAAGGAATATCCTTCGATCAAAAAAACTTAGGCAAGCCTATGGGGACCTTCCCCATAGGCTAACATTGACTTCGGTAGCTTTTATCTGCCGAACTAGCGGGTCGAAGTTTTTTTTAAAGAGACAGTACTTTGACTATCGAATGGTCGAATAGTCGAACGATTTTTACTTCAAATCCTTCGATTCGAAGTCGTAGTCGAAGGTCGAAGTAGCCCATTCGATGGTCAAAGTAGCCCAAAAAATATTTCGAAATTCGAAGTTTTTTTACTTCGAATCCTTCACTCGAATTTAGTGAATCGGCCACTAGATGTTCCTGTCTCTGGTGTTTCAGTCTGGCAGCTCAGTAATTCAGGAGGAGACTCTAAACTGTTACAATTTTGCAACATTTAGTCAATACATTTCCAGCAGCATCAATTCAATTCTAACAGCTGCCTGTAATGAAACTTAAGAGATTCTGCTCAGCAGGGACAAAGATAAGAAATGTATCAACTAAATGTATCCATTTATAACAGTTTACCCACCCCAGATCTGCTTTAGAAGGTGAAAAATGTAACTTTACACTTCAATATTAGAAACAATATTGGTAACAGCTAGGCAATAGAAAGTAATGGAAAAAGTCTAAGGGGGTTATTTACTAAGCTCCGGATACCCGAAATTCCCCAAAATCCGAAAAATGTGTGATTTTTTATAAAATCTGACTTTTAAAAAAAAACACAAATTTTTCTGAATTTATTAAACCCAGAGGGCTAAAAAGCCAGAATATAAAAACATAAAAGTCAATGGGAACAGTCCCATTGATTTTTGGTTGTGTCGGGGGTTTCAGGCAATTTCACAATGTTTTCGGAGCTTTCGGGTGAAAACTATAAAAAAATTTGGAGATTTCAGGGAAAATTCATGAAAAAATCTTGAAAATCTGAGCTTTTCCAGTAAAGCAAATTTTCGGGAAAATGTAATAATAAATAAGCGTTAAAAAACCCGAGCGGGTTAGATCGGAGTTTGTAGCAGCCAATATTGAGATAAATTCGGACCTTGATAAATAACCCCCTATATTTCTGGTGAACTATCTGAAACCAACTGAACTGAAAAAAGTGTTAGAAGGTGAACACCCCTTTAATAAACTGATATCTGCAGATTAATCTGTTTTGCATGGCATGTATAAAGCAGTAATATTAATATGCGGTATGCCAGCAAATACCACTGAACAAGGCTTGGTTTGTTCATGGTTGTTTATATTTCTATCCTTAGTGCCATTTTCTGTCTTTGTTTTGCAAGTATTTAAATCAACCCCATCAATTTTGCAATGTATTTCCATATATCATCTTTACGGTGGTGATATAAAATAGTTAAATGCAAGTTTAATTTTCTACCATACTCCTACAACACGGTCTTTTCCTCTCTAACCCCTATTTTCTCTATTCCCATACGAAAGAGAAAGAGATTATTTTGCTCTATTAGTGATCAAATACAATTGGGTTGCATAAGACATAAAGTCACAAATCGAGCTAACCAATAATTCACCCCCCCCCCCAAAAAAAAAACTGCTTCACTGTGTCTGAATAACTGGCATGAAGCAAAACACTGAGTGAAAAGTAAAGACCATGACAGCAATAACAGCAGTGCATAAATGCTCTCATGCTGCAAAGTGTTTGCTTCCTTCAAATGTATACATGTATATGGAATCCAAATTGCATACGTAGGATTGAAGGGTCCAAATTTTTACAAAAACATAAGAAAACTGAACCTGCAGCCAATTGCAACTTTGCCATCCAGTGAGAAAACGACATCTCTTGATAGACAGCAAACGCATTACAGACATAATGGTGCATTTATACTGCATTTCCCAACTGAGTGTACTTTATTGTCCATAAAAGGTATTTTGGAAAAGCACAGAGAAATACTGAAGGACATTATTTTCAAAACAAGATTCGTTTTTTTTCCCCAAAAATAAAAAAGTAAAACCCATAGATTTTTAAGATTACTGAGAAACATATAAGTGCAGACTCATTTCATTAGTTAATTGAAGTGATCTAAACATTACAATACCCCTATTGTGAAATAACAGTTCATTCTCTTATTGCAAATGGACAAATCCATTAAAAGCACAAGAATTGCATTAGTGATGCGGCTAGGCACTATTTCCAAATTTCCAAATACTGTATATACTGAATAAGAGCAAACCCAAGGCACATGGAAAATTAAGATATTTTAAATAGAATTCAAGCTAAGCTTAAACAACTATACATACAAATCTAGAACAGTGGAAACATGCTCCACGAGAATTCACTGAAGCTTAAACAAGACTGAAGCTTGTTGGAAGAGAATTTACAGGCTGTGGACTCTTAAGCAATCTCTTTCCATGGCATCACATTGCCTTAGCTTTGTAGTGAAGAAGCCTGCTGTGTAGGGCACATACTTTAAAACTAAATAGTCTGCAGTACTCTAAGTGCTGAATTACCATTTATAAAGACCCACCAACCTCTAGTTTATTTTTTTAGGATTAAGGGTGAAATGTCAAGAAAGGCTTCCTACAAAAGTGCATGGTAGCAAGATGCTGTCAAGGAACATTAGCAAGACTTTAAACGTCTGCAACATGTAATTAAACTTCTTTTGTCCATTATGGTTAAAGCAAAAAAAAACACAAAGGAGAAAACCTCAGTTACTGAAAGGTGCTAGGGTATTCCTTAATGCTAGGGTATTCCATTCTCTCCCCACATTAAAGAAAAAGATTAAGAGGAAATGAAAGGTTGTTCCCAAAAGCTAGACCACTACAAAAATCTGCGGTATGGCAGAGATATAATGTATGTATAGTGGTCCATGTTGTAACACATTCCGGCTAAGCAATACTAGAAGAGATAAACATACAAATATTTGTATAGGAACCCAGCACATTCAGTTTACACTAATAATGCATTTGTTTTTTTGCATTATCGAACAGCTAGTTACCTGGACTGAAGCACATACTTACACCCCTTGCAAATTCAACTGCCTTCACAAAGCCAGTAATGGCTTCTAGTGACTTTCCTGAATTTAGCCACCTTCAATTTGCTGCTTTCAATATGTTTTCACTCAACGGCCTGGTATTCAACTAACCTTTTGAAGGGAATTCAATATGTAAATTCTTCATCTACGCACTTTTACAAATAGGTTGCCTTGGCAGTTTGAAAATAAAATCAACAAAAGAAACCCGTGTAAGCATACTTGACCTCATTGCCTAACGTCTATCAAAAAAAGTCATGCCTGGTCGATTTCGAATTTGTGAAACTGACACTCAAAACTGTACGGTGCATCTTCGATTTGTGTCTTCCAGTTGCTGACCATACCCTAGCTGTAGATCTAGGCTGCTCATTCTTGCTAAAACCCACTCAGCCCCTCGACAGCTAATTTCACTGTATCATCAATCTCTGTAGTTTACTATGGTTGTTTGAATTTGCTTAGCTCACTTCCATTAACCCATTCACAGGTGCAAGAAATTGGAAGGAAAATGCCAGAAACATGAACTGTGTGGTGGTGGAGAAACTGCTTATGGCTTAGAAAATGAGACCTGGGTACTCTTTCACCTAAGTGCAAAGGTAAGGCAAAAATCCTTGGTCAGAAATGAGGGTACTGTGTTATTCATGCTGTCACCATTAATATCCATCTTCTCTGCAAAGGAAATATGCTTGTGTGCTGTAAGTCTAAGCATATGTTTAGCCATTTCCAGCTCCAGTTTATACCTGCCCCTAGTGGCTTCACATACAGCAGCAGATATACTGTAAAGGCATCCTTCTGCCATCGTTTTGATTTATACATATATATGATAAAAATGAAAAACAACAAAATACATATGGATGTGACCATAGCATGGAGAAAGGCAACAAACTTTTAGGTGCTCCCAAATTTTGCTTGTATACTGTATTGATGATCTAGCCAAAAAGGGGTAGAGCACCAAAAGGGAAAGCTTATCTCCAGCGATATATTCTATAAACTTCTTCAGGATTTCGACACCTTAATTTTCTCATAACACAGACTTGAACACTTTAATAACCATCATTTTAGCATGCCAGTGGAAGATGCATCATTCTTTTCTTCAGAAATGTTATATATATGTCCCTCAATAAATAGTCTGCCCGAATCGCAGAGCTTGTGCTTCTAAAGGAGATGGTTTTACAGCGAGGGTGACGTTTCACCATATTAGTAGAGAAAACATGCTCATCCATAATAAAGGATGCTGTTATAAAGTGTTAAATAGACATATAGAAGTTTCAGCTGGCAACATCAATGACACCTAAAACCCCCCAATGTATTTGCAGACAATACAATTTCATATTCAGTCGCAAAAATTGTGCCGCATAATAGGTGGGTGCCCTTTAGCAGATCAGGATTGGCTGCCACTACCAATTTCATTGCAAGTATGGCCTTTTAATATACTCAAAAATCATTAAAAAATATTTTAGCAACTTGCATTTTGAGCCCATCATTTTAAATGTTGCGCAAGGGAGACTTGGACCCCAGGCTGAAATCCTTAGAACTGACAGGTTTGTAATAATAAAGGTCAGTGTGGTCCTATGAATCAGGAAACTTGAAGACGTCCTAAAGAAGCAGTGAAGTGCATGTATATGTCTACTGAACAGGGGGCAGGTGTTGTTTGTGCTGGAATTTCATTTTCAGTCTAGGATAAATTCGTCTTCTCACTCCTACTCCCAGTATGCCAGCCCCCACACACACACCAAAGCCATTGGCAAAACTAAAATTGGAAAATTTAAGTTGTGAAAAAGTAACTAATTTAATAACCATCCCTCTGCCACCCCTCCCTTTTCAGCCTCACCCTATCATGTTCAATAAAATAATAGCTGTATAGGCATGCTTCTTAAAAAAAAACCCTCGCAGGAACATTTGCAGCTTTTAGCAGTTTTAACTGGGCACAATTTGACAGTTGAATTTATGAAACTGCCCAACCTGTCAATTTCACACTTTAAAAATACAATAATAGCAGCTCCCATGGGATGGAAATTTCAAGCAAACTGTCACAGAATCGCTTGCTGAGAGTTTTTTTTAACTTCCTTACTGATATTTGCACAAAACAAGGAATCAAGAAACTCATTGCTCCAGCTCAGTCTACCATGTTATTCTGTGGCTGCTTCATTGCTGACATGTTCTGCTTTCCCTTGCAATACAATTGAACAAGGTGGAAAAACTTCCTACTGAGCAGCTCTAGCAAAAGATGCTGGGCTTGTAATGTGCTTGTAACTGGCTGAGGGGAAATGTTATTAGGGAGAAAGTGGGAAAATACCAGACATTTCTCTAAAATATTCCAGCTTCTCTGATCCCATCCTGCCCAGAAACAGAAGGTACCATACATTTTATTTTGGAGCTACATTTTGCAGGAAATGCAATCTTGGGCAAAATCACATGCATTCCAAATCTGAATTGAAATATGCAAATAGCTTGGGATCTGAAAACCGGTTATCCAGAAAGCTCAGAAATACAGCAATTTTGTTACCTCTTGTTACCTAGTTAAACAAATAATTCTTCATTTCAGTTTGATTTGCTTTTTCTCTGCTTCTTTTCAGTTCTCTATGCTTGATGCAAGACAAACCCACTGTTTTTTTTTTTTAATTGGGCTGCATAGTAAGGAAAATCCTCTTGCCCTGAAAAACCCAGTTGCCAAGCATTCTAGGTAATATAGATCCCATGCCGGTTATAAACAATTTTATGTAAAATATATAGTAGCGGGGGAGAGAAGTCACTAAATAACTTGCAGTGAACCCTTTAGGTGAAATGGAGAGCCTAGAAATGTGCACCTACCTGGCAATGGAAAGATTACTCTCCTTAGTACTGTGAGAGATGGATACACTGAGTAGTATATTGCCTCCCAAGAATTAGAATTATAGCGGAAGATGTGGAACTGGTTAAACATTATAAAATCACTCTCAGTGGAGCATTTTATGGTTCTCCGCACACTACAATGAGATGCTAAAACAATGAAAAACTCTTTTGATGGTCAGATATCATGGATGCTCTGACTAAGCTGGTGAAGCAGAAAGGACAGTCGGACAAGACAAGTCTAAACTCCTTCGTCTGTTATATTTACCCACAGCATGGTGACATATGGTGGGCTTCACACAATGCTGTAATGCCACAATGCCACTGAGAATATCACAGGAGACGTCAGTGCATTGTGACGGACATGGGCATATCACATAGCGCGACATACATGTTTAAAGCTTTCATGAAACATATATATATATTTGAATATAATAAGACATGATCTAATAATATATGGGTTACAATTAAATATCTGATGACAATGCTTGCACTCTTGATCTGACTGATGACCAGTGTAAAGGAGTGAAACTGTTGAATATGTTCTCCCTGCAAAATTCACACTAAAAAGCCATATGCCAACTGTTCTGCCATACACACAAGGTACCAGAGGTGACCTACATAAGTTATTGCGGCTTCAGCCCACATTCTTTGGGAAAGGCACACTAAGACACCATTCATCTTATTAACCCTTTAGTAACAAGGGGAATACTGAGTTTAGAGTATGAACCCTCAGCATCCTATTTAATTATTTGCATGTTTAGTCAGAGCTATAGGAGAACCAGAATTCCGTAGCTGGCAGCATGAGTCTGTTTGCCATTGTGCCAAGTCAGATGTGCCCTTGCAAGACTCCTGCAATCATCTACTTCCAGAAGGCTGGGTAAATAATGAGGAAAGTGACCTGGGCTCCTCCAGCTGTAGTAGTTTGAGAACTTCAATTCCCTGCATCCCCTCCCAGCCCTATGCCTAGTGAGCCTGCTGAGAGTTATAGTTTATTAAAGAGGTGAGGGGCAGCAGGTTTAGGTATAAGTAGGCGTGCCAGCCATGTACCTCCCCATCCCCCCAGTAGTGTAAGAAGTGAAAGAAGTAGTGAAAGGGTTAGTTGTACCTGCTCATGCTGTGCCTCCTGATCTCTCCCACTCCTTGAGGTTTAATCCACGGCAGCAGGAGGGGGGGGGGGCGATCAGTCCTTGGATGTGTCTCTGTCCAGCCAAGTGATGAATGAATCCAAGCCACATGCACAGGAGGCAGCGCTACTCACACGCTGAGCGGAGGGATCCCTTTCCTTCTGCAAATCCCCTCTTGTTCTCTCTTAGCGATACTACTCACCATATCCCAACTCCCACAGAGCCACAACTGCCACAAGTAATCCGCAGAGACAATAGTAACCAGGAGCTCGGTTTGGGGATGGTGATTGCTGATTTTGAGCGGTGATAAAGGGTTAGCAGTGTTCCTCTGGCTTGGTCTTCCCTTTTATTAAATTCCTCTTGGGAAGATCAGTGAGACTGATAAGTATTCATGTTGGGAAGATCAGTGAGACTGATAAGTATTCATGTTCCTCAGGATGACGTGCTCACACTGGCCACTTTGTACACACACACACAGAGCGAGCAGGCAAGTATCCCGCGCGTGGAACAGGAGTCAGGGTGCTGCTGGGTGATCCTTGCTGGGATTGGGAGTTTGGGTGCATGTCTGGCTTACACACAAAGGTTCATCCTGCCAGGCTGCGCTGCTGAGGCTGCTCTAGCACCTCTCTCTCTTGTCTCTGGCTCCTGGGCGGGCACACACATACACACAGACTCCACAAGCTGCTGCCAGCCTGCAATCCCTCCTACTCCACTCAATTGACAGCCTCCTGGCCTATCAGAGGGGTGGGCAATGAAACCCAGGGACCCACGGACATGGGCTGCCAATCCCAGCCTGGAAGTAATCTGCCCCTCCCCCTTACACACTCACTCACACATTCCCTGTATTCACTCATGTTCCACACATTCCTGACTAAACTTCTCACAAGGCGGCACATGAATTCTTTTGTCTGCTGCCCTCACTTTCCTGCATTCCCTTGTTTTCTTCTCATTCATATTCTGCTGTACACATGCAGAATCCCAGATGTTCCTCATCTATAACCCTCCAGCTCTCTGGCTAACATGGGATGCTGGGAGCTGTAGTGCAATAACATCTGGAGTGCCAGAGCTTGCGGATTATATTGCTGTTTAACAGCATGGGACTAGTCTCTGTATCCAATAGTTTACAAAAGTTACCATGTCCTTCCAGAGAGTTACAAGTTGTTTATGGCTGTTGCCTGTGATTGCTACTGGAAATCACTACATACTAACTCTCTACTGTCAGTACATACAGTAAAGTTCTCCTAATCTTTTTACCCATTTCGCATCTTTGTTGTAGTCCGACTGTCTCTGCACTAAACAACAAAATGTCTTTCATTCTTCCAGGGACGAATTTACTGACGAATTCACTGACGTTTGTCGCCCCCGTCCGCTCCTTTGTATTTGCACAAATTTTCATCATCGGGACCAGAGCAATGGGGATTAGCGCACAGGACATTAAAAAAATTATTTTAGCTCTTGCGCATCTCCAGTGTTTCTGAACCAATGTGGGTGTGGCTGGGCAGCATGCTGCCCCCTAAAATCCTGCCACTTTAGGCCCTGGTCTTGGTGGCCTCTCCACAAATCCGGGCCTGCCCTCTTCCCAAGGCTTGGGATTCATATTTTATACTGACAATCTCAATTTTAATCATTCCAAGTTGCTTTTCCACAGTTTAACTATTAGTGGCATCTTTTACTCATTTATTCCTGAAAATATTTAGGAAATCAGACATTAGTTGCCTAGGTAGCCAATGCCACTAACTTTTGTTTGCATTTTGGCTGCTTGCATATGTCTGCTACCCAACTTTTCATGGACTACAGCCCGATGCAGTACAGTGCCACAAGCTGCTCTGTGCAAGAACATGGCTACCAACAAAGGAACTGTGGTTCTGAAGGATTTGGCTAGAAGGTAACCTACAAGTTTAAGCCTGCTTACAAAGAGCTGCTGTATGTGGGAACATGTAGAGCAGCCCCACTTAAGAAATAAACTAGCAGAAATTAATACAGGTATGGGACCTGTTATCCAGAATGCTAGGGACTTGGGGTCATTCCAGATAATGGCTCTTTCCTCAACTCAGATCAAAATATCTAGTATAGGTAAATCTAAAACAAATGGACTTGCTGAGTAGTCCGGTTGTTTTAGATTTACCTATACTAGACATACCAAGACCTGGATGAATGAAAATCTTCATAGTCGGATCATCATGCATTACTTCTACTAGAAAATCATGTAAACATTAAATAAACCCAATAAACCGGTTTTGCTTCCAGTAAAAATTCATTATATCTTAGTTTGGATCAAGAACAAGGTACTGTTTTATTATTAAAAAGAAAAAGGACATACTGTTTTAACATTTGGATTATTTGATTGTAATGTAGTCTAGCAGCCATTGCCTTTCCATGATTTGGAGCTTTCTGGATTTCCAGATAATGGATCCCATAACTGTATCATCCATTATTAATATAGCAACAACGTATTTTGCAGCAGTCATTCACATCACTACCTGCTCTAGAGGAACTTACAACTAAGGTCCCTATCCCACACACACATTAGGGCCAGGCACCAATGAACCTTCTTGTATGCTTTTTTATGGAGTGTGGAAGCAAACCAGTGGAAAGGCTTAAAAGTGCAACCACACACATTTAATTTAACACAGCATAGTAAATGTCCCTTAAAATTGCAGTTTTATGGTTACATTGTACCCACTACAATCTGTGCCCATTTGAATCAATTCTGTTTTGGTTTGCAGAGAAGTTTTAAATGCTGAAAAGTTTCAGATATGGGCCTATACCGTATGTAGGCAACATCAACATAAATAATTACAGTGAATTATTTCCTCATTACTTTTGTAGTGTGTGTGTACACTGCATACACATCTATAGAAATGATGTGTTTAATAACACATCAAAGCTCCTGTCTTGCTAAAACAATTAACACCTAATTTAATGACATCATTGTGGATTATGATAAACAGATTATGCTGATTGGAGCGACATTCCAGAGGATATAAAGCGAAGCAAGATCCAATGTACAAGTTATTCTGAATTGAGTAAGCCAGTTGGATGACTGGTGAAACGTCTTCAAGAAAAAGCAAAGCAAGTCCAGTTGATTTGACTTATTTCTCTAGATATACCATGACCTGGATGAATGAGAACTTTCACAAACACTCTGCATATACACTATTAATCATTTCTGACACTTTCCCCAGCAGCTTGTCCCTCTTTTCTATGTACAGTTGTTGGAAGGTATAGTATTTCAAGGATTGCAAAGATATGTCAGTTCACCTGAATTCCTTATTCTCCCTCTTTGTAGTATACCAGCAGCCTGTGTTTCACATCTATTCAGCTGTAAAGGGAAACTATACCCCTGAACATTTAATCTCTCTAAAAATATATCACAAACACAGCTCATATATAAAACATGGCTTCATGTTTTCAAGGCTCCCTAGGCAACCCTAAGCTGGCCACTTCTCCCCCCTGTGACATCATCGGGGAAGTGAGCAGAGTTGCAGAGAGCCAGTGGCAGCAAGAAATCACATACTAGGGGTAGGCAGAAGGCTTAAGAGGTACATGCCCAGCACCCCCCAGTCATTGTGTCCCAGGCAGGTTCTCCCTACCCATATTTCTGGCCCTGTGTACTATAAACAAGGTCTTTCTTGAAAAATATATTTTACTAGTAGTAAGTGCCATTAGAAATCACATATAGAGAAGCTGTCATTTTGAGTACTTAAAAGAAAAGTAAAACCAAAAAAGAAAAGCATTTAAAGTAATAAAAATATAATATACCGTTGCTATGCATTGGCAAAAGTTATGTGTTTGTTGAACAGAAATGCCCATACTTAACTGAAGCAAGGTCTATTTTAGTGATGCTGTCCCATTATGATCTACAGCCATAAAAGCATTGTTAGTTCCATGGAAAATATGACTTGAAAAAATGTATATTATTATATTTAAACATACCGTATATGTCTTATGTAGCCTTAAAATAGTAATAGAAACAGGAGGGTGATTTAGACAAGCTGTTTGCTGACAGTGTTTTTAGATCTACTGATCACCAGCTAAAGGTCTACTGGTAGATCTCGATCAACCCTTTGGAAACCCCTACTTTAGAAATTCAACTATAGTTTATATGATTAGGCTGCTATATAGTCATGGGGGGCTGCCATTTAAATGGAAAAAGGAGAAAAGGCACAGGTTACTTAGCAGTTAAAACAAACGCTCTATAATAGAATACAGTGGTATTCTACAGAGTGCATCTCTTATCAGTTATGTAGCCTAAAG